>NW_020455399.1:92981-143339 GCF_003342845.1 Nothoprocta perdicaria | reverse complement strand
CGCCTGCAGCCCCGACCATGCGGCCGCCCTGGGGGCTGCCCGCGCTGCTCGCCGCCCTCGTCGGCGTCTGCGTCTGGAGCGACGAGAGCGGCAAAGTTATCTCGGACCGCTACGCCGTGTACTGGAACCGCAGCAACCCCCGGTGAGCGCCGCCCGACACCGCGGGAAGGGGCTGGCCCGGCCGCGCTCCCGCTCCCGCGCGGGGCCTCCGCGGGGGCTCCACTTTCCCCGCGCCCGGAGCCGCGGGCTCGGGGCCCCGCTCGGCGCGGCCGGTGCTGCCCGGGTTCCCCCGCCACCCCCCGCGCGGTCCGGCCCCCGGCGCAGCCCGCGTGGAGCCGCCCCGGCGGCGCCGCTGCCCCGGCCCGGCCGCGGGGCCCCCCGCGCCGCGCGAGTTGCCTCCGAGCGGCGCCGACCCCACGGACACGGCGCGGGGGCCGCGGGGCCAGCCAGGGGAGGGCGAAAAGCTGCAAAGGTGCTGTTTTCCATGCAGAAAAAAAATGCTGTTAAATTCTTTTTGTTCCCCAGCTTGCTGTTTGCATTAATTCTTGTTTTTTAGGCAATTTTTATTTTATTCTGTTTTAAGGGAGTGTTTTGTCTCTACCGCGTCTCTAAGTTTGCAGTCTCAGGAAAGCAGGAATTGCCAAGGAGTTGGCACGAGGGTGGATTCTGCCGGGGTTCCCTCCGCAGGTGACGGAGACCACGAGGGTTCCTCTTCCCCCCACATCTTGTTCCATGCGGATACAAATGGAATCATATCAGATGAAACAACTTGCGGATGTTTTGTAGAAAGCTAAAAGAGCCTCTTCCCAGTCCTGCTGCTTGGTTTCATTTTGATTTTAACTGGTAAAAGTTAACGTGGCCACAGCGGTCCTGCTCCCGCCGTGCAGCGCAGCAGCTGCGGAGGAGCCGCCACAGCAACAGTGCCGCTCACTCGTCACCCTCCTGTCCCTTCGGACTTTGGCTTTGCTGGCCTTTGGGCAGAATCAACTTTTCTTTGTGCCCCCGAGAGGCAGCACACAGACGGGCGGCGGGACCAGGGCTGCTCGTGAGGGGATGCGAGCCCTGAGCGCTGCAACGGAGCGGGCGGCAGCGAGTCTTCCATGCGCTCGCTGGCAGGGCCACCCCTCGTGCTCTGCTTTTGGAGAGGACCTTGGCAGGGAACTTGGTGCTTTCCAGCCCGCAGCATGAGCAGCTCCATTGGGAGGACGTTGCCGGCCGATTCCTTGTGTTCTGTGGTGCTTCCCAAGCGTGTTGGCACAGGGCTGCTCATGCGTGGCTGTGCCTGGGTGGCTCGTCTTGCCCATGGGCCACTGGGCACCGAGGGGACCTTGGGAGCCCTCGTGGCTGCATTGTTGACCTGGGCATCGTGTGAGCGCGTGGTGGAGCGAGCAGCGCGTGGTGGAACGAGCAGCGCCCGAGCGCGGCGCGCGCGACTCGGCCGTCCGGCCTTTTGTGCTCGCCGCACTCTGCCTGCTCCCGCGCCGGCGCCGCTGCTGCATTTGCTGCATATGGATTTTATTATCTGCCTCGCATTTTTGTGGGGGACGCGAGAGGGAGGCCGCCTCTCCCCTCGTGAGCTCCCGCTCGCCGCTCCTGCCCGGTGGCCCCGGCCGGGCTCTTCTCTTTTGTTCTCCCAGTTGCCCAACACAGGCTGGGCCGAGCAGCAGCACCGGCTGTGCCGTGCAAGCGGTCACTCCAGTGGCCTGTGGGCTTGGGGACATGGTGACCACGCGTGGGGCTGGCGCCCAAGGATTCTATAGCCATGATGTCCAGAGCCAAAGTTGCTCCTGGGGTATCCCGCAGTGCGGGAGGGATGCGGGAAGGGATCGCGTCCTGACAGCGGCCTTGCTGCAGAGCTGGCAAAGAGCTGGGAATGGGGAATTTGGCCTCTTGAATAGCTGGAGTTTTCCTTCCTTTCTTCTTTTATTTTTTTCTTTTTATTCCCCCCCTGCATCTGCCATTGTCAAAGGGAATATTTTTGAGGAAAATAAATAGGGCAAAGGAAGCAAAAACGGATGCATGGAAGGAGCAAACAGCAGCCTGTGGATTTAGCAGACGCCTCAGCAGCGTTTGGGTCTGTGAGATGACCCAAATTTTCCCAACGTGGTCATGCTTTGCATTGGGATCTGCTCTGTGCACTTGAGATCTCAAAGCCATTTACTGGATGTGGCAAACGCACAAACTACCCTTGAGTTTTTGATCATTTTTCTTTTTAAACCAAGCGATATCTCTTTTTGTCTCCAGAGTTACTAGAAGGCTGTTTTGCTCTTAAAAATGAGGAGCCTCTTTCCACTCCTCTGGTCCCTTGTTCTCGTCCATATTTTTTTTATCCATTGCCTCATTTCATGAAGGAGAAATCAGAAGGCATCAAAAAAGCAGAAAATTGCCCTGTGCTTGTTTAAGGCTCTATCCCCTGCTTTGGCAAGAAACGTTCCCCGTTGTGCGCTCGGTGTGAGCGGCGCTGCGGCTCGAGGAGATGTGGTTCGTCCAGAGCAGAATAATTCGGATGCCGGTAGCCGAGCTGTGCCCCGGTGCCCGCGGTGCCGGTAGCCATCCCAGCGTGCTCGGATGGATCCGGCGCTCGGCGGCGCATGACTCTGCTGCTGCTGCTGCTGCTGCTGCTGCTGCTGCATGCGGGGCCACAAGCAGAGCGGGCCGGGTGCTGACCCAGTGCCGGGGGCTGCAGTTCCTTGCATGGCACCTCTGAAGGCACCGCTGGGCTTTTCCAGGCATTTTGAAAACTCTTGTCAGAACCGCTCGCAGGGGTTTCCCGGGTGGATTTGGGGTTTGGAGGGAGGCGTAGCGAGCTGAGCCGAGCGCTGCTGCGGCTGGAGCCTGAGGGTGCCCGGCTGAGCGCCCCATCCCGCTCCAGCCCTGGTGAGCATTGGGGCTTGTGGATATCTGTGTGCATCAGCAAGGCCAGCGGCTCCCGCAGCCCTGGTGCGAGCTCCCTGCAGAGCCATGGGGCCGGACGGAGATGCAGCCCGGGTCCCCGTTCCTGCTCAGCCGCACGCCGCCGTTCCATGCGGAGGCACCTGCGGTGTGACGGGTAAGGCCAGCCGTTTCCTCCCTCTTTGTGGCACAGTTCTGGTGCAGTGGCTGAACCAGATTTTACCTGTGGCCCATATTTAACTGTGAGGTCATTTTTGGGCCTAGGGAGGCTGATTTTCTGGTTTCTTTTCTTCCGTTCTGCTTGTGTGAGTACGCCAGGGATCCCCATCCCGCTGTTCCAACTGCCTGGCCAGGCAGGGGAGCATGAGGAAAACTGCCAGCAGGATCTGCCACTGTGGGACATGTGAGCCCAACATCGGTACTCGTTTTGCACCTCTGCACGTGGCCAAGAAGCCCCGCGCTGCGTTTGGGTGCATGTTTTCTCCTGCATTCTTGCAGCCAGGTCGGGCGCGCGCTTCATGCGCTTGCTGCACACGGTGAGGCCCTGACCGCCCCCGTCAACAGCAGCTTGGGGCATCCAGGCTGGGGATGTGCTGAGGTTTAACCTTGGGACCTCTGAAGCTTCCCTGGGTCACGGTGCTGGCAGAGCCACAGCAAGACACATCCCAGCCTGACTGCACCGGCTCTGCGCCACGGAATGAAGGAAAGACCCAGCTCCGGGTCACGGAGTGAAAGGGCCTGGCTTTCCAGGGGGAGTTTGGTGCTGGGGAGGGGAGAGGGAGCAGGTTGGTCTTGCAGGAAGCATTCCCCACTGCATGCACCGTGCAGCATGTGCAGCCTGCTGCATGCACCGTGCTGCGGGCGCCCGCCTCGTGTCTGACTTGGCTCGTGTTTGAGGCCCCTGTGCGGCATCCTCTCCCTGTCTGTGTCCATAACTGCTTGTGCTTGGGAAGGGGCCTTTCGGATCCCGTCCCCAAATGCCAGCAGCTCGGCTGGTCGGCAGTGTGCAGCTCATGGGCAGCAGGTGCAGCTGGCGGCTCCGAGGCAGCCTTGCCCACTGCTTCCTTGTGTGTGAGGGGCGAGAGCAGTGCGGGGACCGGGGGACGTTGCTCTCGGTCACCACGGGGCAGTGTTAACGATCCTTCTCTTTTACACCTGTCTTGCACACAGGGTAAGCGCACGCCTGCGTGCACGAGCTGTTCGCAGGAGCCAAGCAGAGGTCTCGGGGAAGGAGCTGGCGCTGTCCCCATCTATGTGCAGCCGCGACGCCCCTGCTGTCTCGTCCCTGAGCTCGCAGTGAGCGCTTGCTACGCGCCTCGTCCTCACTTCTCTCGGCTCCTTTGTGCTCGATAGAGATCGTGGTTTCCAGAGGCTTTATTCCCATCCTGGATTTCTCACTGCAGGGCTGAGCTCCTGGCCTGCTTGCTCGCATCCGAAGGGGTTTATGTGCACATCTTAGTGCCGCTGTCTCTGGCCTGGAGGAGGAGGTGAATTCCTCATACTTTCTCGGCCCCAAGTCCTGCCGTTCCCGCGCACGTCAAGCGCGATGGCAGAACTGTGGCCCTGCCCGCGCTGAGGGATGCGGCCGCTCGCTGCTGGTGGCAGAGGCGCTTGCGAGGCGCAGGCCGCGGTGAGGCTGTGGTGGCACTGAGGCCGTGGTGGCACCGAGCCGAGCGGTGCTGGGCTGGACCACTGCTCCGCTGCGCTACTCCTGGGCTATCGGTGCTGAATTATTTATTTATTTCCCCTCTCGCCTTGGCTCCGTGCTGCTGCTCAATCGCTGCCCATTGTTCGGGAGCTAATTAGCCCTTAATGAGGCACCGTGCTCAAAAGCCCAGCAAGCACCATGGGTGGCGAGCCAGCCGCTGCTGCGACCCTTGGGCCCAGGGATGCAAAACCTGCAAGAACGGGGCAAAATAGGATGCATGCATGCATGGAGAAAAACCTGCATATGGGTGGCAAAACTGTGGCAGAACTGACATGCAAGGGGCAAAGCTGCTCCCCGCACGGCCTCTGTGCCTTGCCCGGAGCTGGTGCCTGGGGCACCCGCTCCACTCGCCCTGTCGCGCTGCGTCCCGACCAGGGCCTGGACACTTCCACCTTGGCCTCGGGTCTCTCTGTGCCTTAGATCTTCTCTGGTTCCCGCTTTCTGCCTTTCTTGGAATTTTTTTTACCTGGCCTCTTTTTTTTTTTTTTTTTTTTTTGCGTTTTTGAGGTTTTCTTTGTTTGGTGGTTGTTTCTTTGCAGCACAATGACTGTGTGCAGGGCGCGGGTGCAGACGCCCGCTTGCTTGCACCCAGTTTGCTTGTCCTTCATTGCAAACCAGAGCCCACGGCTTCCGAGGGGAACCCAAGAACCTGCCTTTCTCTAAGCGCGTTCCACACACAGCGCTGAAATCCCCTTGAGAATTAAAGTTTTTTTGTTTGTTTCAGATCTCTTGCACAAAACATAAACCTCTCCTGGTTTCATTTCCCAGGCAGGCAGGTGCTCCCGCCTCCTTTTACTGCGGGATTTGGCAAAAGGGCAAATAAATTGCAAGGGAGGATTGTAACAACTGGAGATGGAAAAGACCTATTAGATCACCTGGGCTGTTCCTGCTTCTTGATGCCTCCGAATTGTCTCCTCCGTATATTTTATTAGCGTGTCATTCCGCTTAATTTCAGTGGAAATATTTGCTGTTTCCCCTGATATATCTGAAACTAAATTTTGTAGGATTTTTTTTCCTGCAGAAGAGGAGCAATTATTTGTATCGGTTTATTTTCTCCATAGCATTACACGGAGAGCAAAACTCTCCCATGTGCTGGGAAACAGATAAAGTGTTTAGACAGCAAATACAAATATTTCTAAACGCTCAGCCCAGCTACAGCTATTTCTCCCTGTCCTCCAGCAGGATTTCTTACTGCGTCTTCTAGTGGGTTTTTATTTAAGCTAGTTTGTTTTTTTTTTCTTTTAAAAACCCCTATTTACATTTGCAGTGAAATAAAATCAGCCAAGCCTGACCCCATCGAGAACCTGAAAAATCCCAATTCTTCCTTTTTTCCCAATCCTGTTTCTGCTGAGGAAAAAGCTCCTAGCCCTCCTGCCCTGCGCCAAATCCGCTCGCCGGAGGATTATTCTGGAGCTGGAGCAGCCACTGAGCCGGTCCAGAGGGGCTTTTCCCAGCACGTGGCCCCCAGTCTCCATCCTGCACCCCCACCCCAACCCCACTCCCCCCACATTACTGTCAATTGCTGAGGTTTTGCATTAGGCAGTCAAAAATTACGGGAATTGCTTTATTTTTACTTTATGTTTTTGCTTTTTTTTTTTAACTTTTTTTTTAATTTTGTTTTTACTTTATTTGTTTTATTTTTACTTTTTTTTTTTTTCCTTTATTCTATTTTTTTTACCTTCTTCCCCTGCACTGGTGCAGCCCAGGGTTCTGCAATGCCCCTTGCTGTTTGTCAGTGGCCGTCCCCATTTCCTGACCTGTGGAATTCCCATGTCTCCCTGAGCGCTGCTGCCCTGTCCCAGGGTGAACGAGCTGCGACGGCCGCTGATCCCTCGGGAATTGCGGGTGCCTTGGGAAGCGCTGGGACGCGGTGGGTCGCGCACGAGTTGCTCGTGCAGCCAAACGGCCGCGTGCTGCCGGGAGCTGAGGGAGCTGTTTCCCAGCCAGCTCGATAATCCCAACTATTATCTGCTTTCTAGATCAGGATTCTTATTAAACTTGGCACCGCTGGATTTGCCGTTCTAGCCGCCTGCTTCGGCAAAGGGCTTGGAACGGATTTGTCTCCCATGGATTCAGAAAGGAAATTGAGTGGAAAAAGCCGGGACAGTGCCCGGTGGGAGTGCGGCGGGAGCACGGCGCGAACCTGGCTAGGCTTTGGGCATGGACAGGGGTCGGTGTGGAGCCGGGGCGTCCGTCTGTCCTTTCAGGGACAAGTGCCGGGATCTGGTGATAAAGCGGGAGGAAAAAGGCTTTATGTGGCACGTGTGCGATGTGGCCGTGGTCTGTGAACTCTGCAAAAGGGGGAACTGAAACACACCGGTCTGTGAGAAAGTTGTTTTTTCCCCTTGCGTCCCCTACCCAGCGCACCCGTCCCCAGCGTGCCCGTCCCCAGCATCCCCTCCGCACAAAGCCCGGCAGCTGCTTTATTTCCAGTTCACATCCCAGTCCTCCTCCCTTGCTCCTGCTACTTCATCTCGCATTCCCCCCGCCTCTGCATTTCGATTTATTCCTTTCCAAATAACGTGGGGTTCCTGCAGCGCGGCCCCGGCCGTGGAGCAGGCTGCTCGGAGGCCTCATCCCGCCCGCTCCCGGGCTCCGGTGCTGATGGGGGCTCCCTTGTGCTGGCCGCACTGGCCGGGATAGGGGCTCTGCTCCCAGAAGGAGCATCCCCAGGTCCCTCTGGATGCAGTTGCTCTCCTCTGCCCTGTCCTCATGTCTTGGGGAGGAATGGGGAAATTTCTCTTCTTCCCGATGTTTGCTTCGGGGAAAGCGAAGGGACCATCTGCTCTTCTTTTTTTTTTAACATTTTGACTTTGTTCCAGCGGGTAAATGCCAGCCGAGCCGCCCGGCTGTGGACAGGTTTGTGGCCCTGGGGTAGCCGCAGCGCCGTGAGCTCCGTGCCCGGCTCCCAAGCGCTGGGACTGTTTGTAAGGACAGCGCTGCAGGAGCAATCCTGCCGGAGTTGGGGGCTCTCGCAGCGTCGCTTCCTTCCTGAGCAGCGTGGAGGCACCGCTGCCCGGCTACAGGTGGGAGGAGAGCACTTGGAAGCGATGCACTCCGCGGGACGGAGTGGCGCGTGCCCAGCGGGACACGGGACGCTTGCGGGATGCAACCAGTTTTGTGCACATAGAGTAGCTGCCGAACTGGCACTCGGACATGTCAGGAAGCTGATGGGTCCTTCCGAAAGTGACCTCCTGTCCTGCAGCAAAAGGGATCTCTGGCCATAGTGCGTCACTCGGCCCTGCCTTCTCCATTCCTGTCTGATGGAAATGGGGCTCGTTCCTGGCGTTTGGGGCTGAGCTTGGAGCGGGAACTGCAAGGTGAAAGGGAGAAGGAAAAGCTGCTGGTGCAAGTGGAGATGTCGGGTTTAAGTCATGGGAAGTGATTAGCTCACTCTAAAGGCGCCTGGCCGCACAGAGAGCCATGGTTGCCAAGCTGGGAGCGCCGGGGCGGCTCCAGCGGTGTTCCTGAGGACGGACGCCACTCCAAGGGACTTTCCCTGTGCAAGGGCCACCTGCGGCCGCACAAACGAACCAAATAATTGGCGACATGGAAATATTTTGTGCTCATTAAGCAGTGGGAAACGTCGGGGGAGGATGCACGGGCATTTTCCGCAGTGAGTGGAGCATACGGAACTCACAACACTCCGGCAGGAAGGCCGAGCCGGAGAGGCCCGTGTGGAAGGAGGAGATTTGGAGCAGGCTGAGCCACCCTTCCTGCAGGGATTTGGGTGGATTGCAGTTCCTGGCAGCTGGTGCAGGGCCGAGGCGGCGCAGCGCGGCTGGGGCGGGCAGCGCCCGGAGCGCGCGGCTGGAGCGCGTGGCCAGGGAAGCGCCGCCGCTGCACTTAAAGCGACTTTATGATATTGTATCTGAGCAATTGCTGGCTATTATCTGGATCGATGCGGCGTGATTGAGACAGCGGCTGATAATCCAGCCGGGCCCCTAATCGCTTTTAAACCAGGCAGGGTCCTTTCGGCCTTCGATTAAAAGGAAAAAAAATAAAAAAATAAAAAAATAAAAAAATTAAAAAAAAAAAAATAAAAATAAAAAATAAAAAAATAAAAAACCAAACACAGATGACCACTCAGCGTGTCCCCAATCCTCTCTGCAGGTGCTCAGAGCTCCAATCCCACTCCAGACAACCCGACTTGCTGCCTGGGGTGCTGCTTCCTTCCCGGTGACCTTTGGCGAATGGCCTCCGAGCTTCACAACGCGGGCAGCGGCTCCCTCAACCCATGGAGGGGCTGGGCTGTATAATTGCGTAATGTTCGTAAAGTGCTTTGAGGGTTAATTAACACTGTGGCTCTGATGCTGTTTGGGCGATGCCAGCAGAGCATCCCCAGGGTGCTGACGCGTGAAGCCAGCGTGTTCCCTGCGGGACTGCGCATCCCTGGCTTGTCCGGCGGGATTCCTGCTGCTTCCTGTGCCCGGCACGCACGGCCGGTCCCCAGGTCCCCTCTCACTGCCGCCGCGGGTTGGAGACGCCTGTGTGAGCAGCGGAGCCCTGGCCGCGCGCCACGGCCGCGCTCTCCGCCCACACGAACGGCAGCTCCGGCTTTTCTTGGCAGAGCCCACTGGGCACAGGGTCACCCAGAGCATCCGGAGGCTCCCCGAGCTCCAGGGAGGACTGGGCCGACACGCGGCGTTTAGAGCGTGTAAGAAGCGTGTTTGTTGGCAGGCAGAAGGCTTGCACAGGGGTTGGAGCAGCCCTGGACAGGGCGCGTGCCCGGGAATGCTGCCGGGCCGGCTCCGGCCTTGGAGTGAGCCCGAAAGGAGGGAAGTGGGCGCAGGGGTCTTGCATGTGAGGGCTGGCGACTGATGAGCACGCTGGGTCTCGGGGCCCGTCCTGTCCTGGGCGGCAACGCTGGACAGTGTCTGCCAGCAGCTCCCCATCCCCGGTCCTGTGCACTTAACCATATCCCAACAGCTAAACCAGCGCTTACAGCAGCAACGGGCCCATGAGCATCCTGTTAGCTCAGCGGTGCTTAAACAGCCTTCCAAAGCCCGGACCATGGGCAAGGCGCCCGTGGGGCTCCCCAAGGCTGGACGTTGCCCTTGGCTCCTGTTAATTTCAGTGCCCCTCTCCGAAGAGTCCCGTGCTGCGGATGGAGGCGGATGTGCCGAGATGTGGCCAACAGCACGGGGTTGTGGCCGGTGGCCTCGTGGCCCTTCCCTGGCTCTGGCTTTTCCCGGCGGGATGTGGGGGACTGGGGCATGCGGCACACGGGATGCGGGATGTGCGTGTGCGTCCGTTGGCGTGCAGCGCGCTGCGCAGAGCCAAGCAGGGCGGCCCTCAGCAAACACGCGCGAACCCTGAGAGCTGCCTGGGCCGGCGTGGGGCTGTTTGCGGAGCAGCAAGTGCAGGGGCAGGGCTGGGCTGGGAAGCAGATGCGCTTTGTGTAAAATCCAGCAGAAATCTGGGAGCTTTGGCCATGGCTTCGGGCAACCTCCCGGTCCCTGCGGCTGTGACAGAGCTTGAGGCCCTGGGCGCAGCGTGAGCAGCGTGTGGGGAGGTTGCGCTCCCCATGTGCTCCCTGCTGCAAAGCGCATGGGATTGGGCATGCCAAGGGGGAAGAGCTTTCCAGAGCTGGAGAGGGAGAAATGGGCACAATCTCTGCTCCATGCACAGAGACCTTATCCCTGTGGCTGTGCCCGGAGCTGCTGCCGCTGCTCCTGCCTTGCCTTGACCTTGGAGTGTGCGAGAAGCAGACAGGGCTGGTGCTCACACAGGGCTGGGCCCTGGGCCCTGCATGTCCCGCCCGAGATGATGCCTCCGCCTGCTCCCTTTGGGAATGCTGAGGCCCTCCTGAGCCCCCCGGCATTCCCAGTGCTGCCCAGCTCCTCTAAAGCACGCGGGCCAAGCATCCCTGCATCTTCCTGCGTGCCTGGTGATTGGTCTCCTGTGCCATCCCCAATCTCCTTCCCTTTCCAGACCCCACTCCCTTTCCCCTTCCGGCCTTAGGAAGCACGCAGGGAAGGGGAGAGATTTTAACCTTCTGCCTGGAACCAATTAACGGGTCTTTCCGCGGAGAGGAGCATGTCGGCGCACCTTTGTGTGCGGCGAGCGGGGAAGAAAGCGGAGGCGGCCTTTGAAGGGGCTGGAGCTCCCTCCGCTGGGACCTCTGGCTTTCAAAGCCCCTGGTATTTCTTTATTTTTAAATAGCCAAATTAAAGCAGCTCGTGCTTCCTTTCCTCCCTCTCCGCAAACTGTGCCACAAGCACGTGGTTGTGGTGAATTGGGAATGGGAACAGGAATGGAGTGGGCTGCTGGCTGCGCCCCAGCAGGGCCATTCCCGGGGTTTTGGGGGCAGAATGGGTCAATGTGGGCGCTCGCAGTGCCTGGCCAGAGCTGGGCTTGGGCGGCCAAGGGGTGCTCCCATGTGGTGGCGATGCTGGCGGGTCCCAGCGGTGGCAGTGGGGCCGGCGCTTCGGCGCAGCCTTTGCCGTGGCCCCAGCGCGTCGCCGCCTTGAACCCAGGCAGCAGCGCGGATGAGCGCGCGCCTTCAAAGGGCCCCGCGCCCCCCGCTCACTGCAAAGGCGCCGGGACAAAGCACAGGAAGGATTTAAGGTGGTTTCCGCACGGACCTCAGTGTGGGATTGCTCAATGGAAGAGAAGGCTGTGGCGCGCGGGCCGCTTTCATCCCCGCGCTGCGGTGCGGCCGGGGGCGGCTGCAGCCCCCCGCCCCCTACGCGCCTTTCTCTGCCTCTCTCCCTTTTTATATAGTCTCAGATTTATTTTTCCACAGTATAATTCTGAAAGACAGCGGAGTATGAATTATTCATTGACCCCTAGCTGCCTTTGCATACAATCCTGGCCAGGGGAGAGTGCCCGTGTCGAATGCATTTGAGCGCCGAGCTGCACCCAAAGCGCGTTGCGAGCGAGTACCAAAGTTTGGGGGCTCCCTTGGTGCTTTCAGGGCTTCTCCCTCCCCGTTTTGGTGCCCTGGGGCAACTCGTTTTCTCTGTGGGTATCTGGTGCAGGAGGGGCTGCCTCTGGGATGGGGCACGATGGACATGGGCGCTCTAGTTAAGTTGCAGTGTGCAGCTTCATGTTCTGCATCCTACATCCCGTTCCCAGCGTGTCACTCAAAGGCAGCGGCAGGAACCAGCGCACAAATTCTTCCTAGGTCCAGGAAAAACAAAAATCCTATCTCTTAATTTTCTTCTGTTCTCCAATGATCGTTTTGCCTGCCTCAAGAAGGGGAGGGATTCCCCTGGAGCACCCCCAGCTCCCTTCTCCCTCTTCCCCTTTTTCCCCCTTTCCTGGGGCCTGGGGGGTGCTGTGGGCCCCGGTGTCCTGGCCCGTGCAGGGCCCCGTGGAAAGGGGCCGGGGAGCACCTTTGGAAAGGATTTAATCTGATTAGGCTCGGAGCGAGTGGACAAAGCGCGAGGCTAAGCCCTGGTGAAAGGCGCGGGCTCTTTGTGCCGGGGATGGGGGACCCCTGTGGATCGTGGCAAATTAGGTCAAATTGGGCTGCGGAAAGGAGTGAAGGGGGAAGAAAGGCAGGTGAAGAAGCAAGCGTGTTCCTGCTGGCCCCATGACCCTGTCCCTCCACCCGCCGGCCCTGCACGCGTGGCCGGGAGGCTGCCCCGAGCAAGCCCTGGAAGGAGGGAGCCCAGGTTGCCCCATCGCCATTAATTGTTCCTTGCTGGGGCCGAGGAGAGAGGCTCCCTGCCGCCTGTCAAGGTGAGGTGCCCCGCGGGCGAGCTAATGGCCGCAGAGCGCGTGACCGTGGCCAGCATCCCTGGCTCTCCTTGTTCCGGGGCCCATGGGTCTTGGGCCCATGCCGGGTCCTGCATCATCCTGTGGGCAGCGAGCGGGGCTGTGCCGGTCCTGGGGCCACAGCCCAGGGTCCCCCTCTCCTTATTTCTATCAAATTGATCCCTCTGTGATCGATGCGCACTCGCAGTGGGGAGCAGTGAGCAATGGCTCTTCGGGAAGCCTGAATGGGTGCCAGCATCGATCCACGGCCGGAGCAGAGGCTCGTGGAGATCAATTAGGCCGGTTGTTAGCTGTGCCCAAAAGAGCCGTCATCTCCATGCGCCAGAGTGAGGCCAGGCCTAGAAAGGTGGCTGGGAACATAGAGATGGATGGTTGAGGGGATGGAGGGTCTTCCCATCGCCCATCCCTGTAGGGGCATCACTGTGGATGCGAGGATGGCCAGGAGTGTCGTGCTCTAGCATGCATGCAGTCCTGTCTTGGATGCAGGGATGGCCGGGAGCATCGTGCTCTGGGATGCGCACCAGGCAAGAGCTGGCCGGAGGGAGCTGGGAGCGTGCTGAGGAATGCGGCATCCGTGCGGGGTCTGACTCTTGGGAAACCTGTCTGGAGAGCAGAGGAAAGCGGGGCTGAGCTGGCACTGCGTGGGGAGGAAACTGCTGCCTCGGCAGGAGACACAGCTTCGCGGGAAGGGAAAATCAGGAGAGTTTAAAAAAAAAAAAAAAAAACACGGAGCCGTTCCCCGATTACATCTGGTGAAGTGACAAATCTGCCAGGCAGGTGATTACGCCGCGTACGGACGTGCTCGACACGGATGCCGATGGGATTAAAGAGGACGGGGAAGGCGGGGGGAACTCGCCCTGTTAAACCAACACCTGATAAAGGAATAAACCCGACGGAGGAAGAAATCGCCTGCGCTGCCAAGGTCGTGCGAGCGGGTGCCTGCGCGGGAGGGGCCCTTCGGCAGCGCCGCGTGCCCCGTGCGCGCTCCGTGCGCGCTCCGCGCGTGCCCCGCGTACCCGGCATGCCCTCGGCTCGCCGCTGCCTTTCCAGGCACGTCCTGGGCATCCCCTCGGGACGGCGCAGAAAATTAACAGCAGTTCAGATCTGAGGAACTTTATGACACGTGTATGATAGGACTGAACCAGGGCGTAATTGAATGACGGATGAGCTTCCAAGAGCCACATTTCCAGGGAGTAATGAAAAATAGAACTGATATTGACTGAAGGAGCTTTAAGCGGCGGCTCGGCGCGGCGCGGGATGAGCCGGCTGCTGGCGGGGGGAACGCATCAATACCGCGAGTAATAGCCCAGTTATTATAACTCTGGAAATGTCATTCAGGCCTAACCAGCGAACACAGGCTATTAACCAGCCTTAAGCAGGAGGCGCGTGGGACCGGGGGCCCCGTCGTTATTCCACTTTGGTTGGAGGCTCCTCGGCTGTTTCCTCCAGCGGGGCTGGTCCCGATATGCTGTCCTCGCCTTGATGCCCCTCTCGGTGGCCTCAGGCATCCTTGGGTGCTGCAGGACATAGATGTGGTTTGGCTGTGGGTGCCCCCTGCCCTCCGTGCGAGCAAGCGAGCAAGCAGGCGGCTGGCAGTGCTGGGCTGCAGGATCGCAGCTCGCGGGAGCAGCTCCCGGCACGCTGCAGACCCCCGCGGGGTAATGAAAGCCTGTGGGGAGAGTATCGAGTGAACCTAAATGGATTTTCTCCATTAGTGCAGACCTATCATCCCGTTATCAGCTCGCGGGCGCGCCGGCACGGCGGGTGCCAAGCGCGCTGGGAAGCGCGGGCAGGGCTTGGGAGCCGCTTCCCAAGGGACCGCCCTGCACTGCGGCTCCTTCAGCTGTGCAGCCCCACAGCGCTGGGGAGAAGCCACGCGTGGGGTTTGGGCGCAGGCCAGGCGCTCCCCCACGGCTCCCTCGTGCGCCGTGTCCCGCCGATCAAATTATGGCAGGCGCGAGAGCCAGCAAGTGCGCTGGCAAATCACTCCCACCGCTCGCGTGAAATTTCTTGAGAATTAGAGTGTTGCAAGGTTAAAAAGTCGCTGGCGGAACATGCCGCCCCCCCGGCGCCGCCTGCAACCCGAGCGAGCAGCAAATGCAATAAGCCAAAATGAGCAGCGGTGCGAGGCAGGGGAAGCCGCTGCCCAGCGTCTTCCCCTCTGCTCCGCTTGGGAATGGAGCCACCGTCTCCGTGTCGCATCCGCTAATAGGGCCTGAGTCAGGAAACAAATGTCTTGGTGCAGAGCGAGCCCCGGGCGCTGAGCATGGCCGGGACGCTGAGCAGAGCCGCACGCTGGGGCCACTTTTGGGTGCCCTTTGAACACGGGGTGGAGGGGAGGCTGGGGGGCCGCTGGCGCCACAGTCCCTGCAGCACGAGCCCCTTGGTGGAAGCGCGGCCCGCGCGGGTGTGCACTACACGCTAAGCGCCAGCTAAAGCGCTCTGCAAATTAGGGCCGCGGGCGCCTATTACAGGCAGACGAGGCGGCTTCACAGGGGGGCCCAGCTCTGCGGCTCTTTGTCACCCGCTGTCCTTGTCCTGCAGCGGGGACGGGCGGGGAGCAGTTTAGCTGTTCCAAGCTTTGGGCAGCCCTGCAGGACTGTTAGCTGTATTGCTGGGGGCTCCCGTGCACGTTAACCGGGGTGCTCGTCACAACGGAGCACGCGTGGCGGCATGTGTGTGGTCACACGTGGCAGCATGCACATGTGACCCATGTTCACACCTGCCCACGGGGCTCCACACCAGCTCCCCTCCATGCTCCCTTCCTCCTGTGTGCCCCTCTGCTCCTTGCCCTTCTCCCCATCCCTTCCCAGCTCTGCCATCCCGGCTCTCTGTGCCCTCGCAGTTCTCCAGGATCGGCGCCAGGAGACGAGGAAACGCGGCCACCGGCGCTAACGCAATTATCGTTACACTTTCCAGCCGCCACATCTCCGACAATGAATTTCTGATCTGATTCAATTTGCACAGATCCCGGCTGCACATACAAATGTCCCTGGCACACTCAGAGCCGCAGGCCCGTGCCGCCCGGCCTGGGGGTGATTGGACCCTCTTGAGGGCGAGCGGGACCTGGGGTGCAGCGGGGGCAGAGCAGAGTGGGATGCGATGGGCACTGAGAAGAGCATGGGGCGAGCGGTGCCTATCCGGGCTTGGGAGCGCGCGGGGCCGCACGGGGCAGCGGAAGAGGGATTTGCCCTGTGGTGCATCCCTGTGCAGGCTGGATGCTGCGGGGATGGGCTGGGGGCGCCCTGTGACCGTGGAGTTTAACCTGCCCTCCTCGCTCCACGCCGGTGCCCGGCGGGCGCAGAGGCTGCTTTTATGTGCAAATGAGGCTTTTTTTTTTTTTTTTTTTAATCTTTGCCAGCGGATGTGCCGTGTTTACATAACAGAGGGCCGGGTCCTCTGGAGAGGGGCGCGCGGTGCTGGCAGGAGATGTTAGGAAAGATCTAACATTTCTGATCTCTGCTTAGCCAGAGGCGCTGGAGGCAGCTGGGAGCGCAGGGGAGGGCGGCCGCGTCCCCTTCCTACGGCCGGGTCCCTGCAGGTCCCGCGAGGGGCCGGAGCATCCCGCGATGCCAGCAAGGAGCCACTGTTGGCCGCGGCCCAGGAACGAGGGTCCTTTGGGGGCCTCCTCCTGCGGGTGCAGATGTCCCCATGCAGCTGCTGCAGCAGCACCCAGGAGCCCTGGGTAGGTCTGGGCAGTTTGGTCCCCGTGTCCCCCATTCCCATGTCCCCCTCTCCAGTTCTCTTGGGCACTGAGAACAAGAGGGACTCCGGCCACCAGGCTGCACGCGTGAATCCGGGCTCCTTCCTTGCTGGCAGCACTGATTAGCCTCAGTGCCCACTAACGAGCTGCTGTGCTAATGAGGGCTGAGTGGTGCGAGCTGCAGCAGCTGGTGCAATTGCGGGAGCTTTGATGAGGGGCAAGGAGTGCGGCTGGGTTGTGGGGATGGTTGTGATTCCAGTGCCTGGAGTGGGGACTGGCTGGCAGCTTTTGGGGGTCCTCTGACAAGAGGTAGGTGTTTGGTGCCAGTTGTGTGAGTTACTGATGGAAATACTTTTTTTTTTTTTTTTTTTTTTTTTTTTTTTTTTTCCCTTTTTGGAAAGTGCAGAACCCCGTGAGACAGAGATGCCCTGTCCTGGCTGCACCCGCCTGGCCTGAGCGCCTCGTGCCCAAACCTCCGTGTTTCCCACAGCCGGAGTCCCAGGAAAGGGCTTTTCCAGAGGGAGACCGCAAGCCCCCACGGGTGCTCAGGACCGTGCTAAGCTTACAGGGAGATGGTGGCTCTTCCCTGGAAACTGTTCACAGCTCTTCCCTTTGCTTTAAGCCCTCGGAAAAGCCCAAGTTTCTTCTTTCCCCTCTTACTCTGGCAGCACCCCCATCTTGGGCTCTGCCAGCCCTCGTTCCCTGTTGAGCCCACATTTCAATTTTCCCAATGGCTTTTTCTCTTTCTTGATGTGATTTTGCAAGGCTGGGACAGGCATTTCCAGAGGTGCCTGGGGCGGGAAGGCACTGGCTCCGCTTGCAGCCGTGGCTGGGATGCAGGAGCTGGGGCCTGTGCGGGGACTTTGCCGCTCCTTGGGGAGTTAGTCCGTGTGGTGCCCGCGGCTCTGAAGCCACCAGCTCCGCATAAAAGCCCATTAGGAGAGTTTTCCCATCCCAGGCTCTTTGTAGCTCATCTCCGGCACCAAGGGCTGGTCCGCACGACTCCGGCTCCAAATTAATATGTATGGTTGAGGGCACATCTTGTGAGATAAGTGTGTTGTCTGGAGAGCATTTGAGATGTGAGAACGGCTGAGTGCTTCTCCAGGCGAATGTGACCCAACGGAGATGGGATGCACCGGGAACCGATTGGATTCTGCCTTATTATCGATTGCTGCAGCTGGCCCCGGGGTTATTTTGGCGTGAAGAGCCCCGCGGGCGTGCGGGCGCTGCGGGGAGCTGGCGGCACCGCCGCTGCTCCGTGCGCCGTGGGCTCTGTGGCCTTAGCTTTGCATTTAAACAAATTTGGTTCCCTTCTCTGCTCTAAAGGCTCTGCAGGGCCTGGGGGGGCGGATTGCTGCTCCTTCCCGAGATCTGCAAACTGGCTGAAATAATAGCTCCGGGTGTAGCCATTTATCTGTGTGTCTATCTGCTCATGCATCCCATCTCATCTTCCTCTGTCACCCGCTCCTGTAATATCTCAGCATCTCCCTAAAGCAAAAGATGACAATAAAGTGTAAATGGGGAGTGTTGGCTCTGGAGCATAATGATGGCAATTTAGATGCCAGCCATAATTTTTCCCCCGTTGCCCCAGGTAACGGGAGCAGTTGTCTCCTGCGGGAGAGCCCCGATGAGGTTACCGCCGCTCTCCTGCCTCCGATCAGCACAGGCGCCTCCCCGCCTGTCACTGCCATTAGGGAGGAAGAGGAGGGAGCCTCGGGGCCGAGGGGGGCCCCCCTCTGCATCCGTTGCTTGTCCTGGTTCCATCCAGATGCACCTCCGGATCCGGGTCAGAACCACTCGGGAGCATGGGGTCCAGTGGGACGGGATGTGGTTGGAGGCAGCAGTTCCATGAGCACTGCTCCAGGTGGGATGGGGATGGTGGATGCGGCTCCAGCTCCCCACCCCGTCCTCCCATCCCTGGTCCGGTGCCAATTCCCATGCTGATCTGCATGCTGGTTTGCATACATTACCCACAATGCCTGGCTTGCCATGACCTCCACAGGCAGCTGGTGGACATCACCGCCTCCCCAGCACAAAGTTTGGGGTGAAAAAAGACATTTTCCTATTTTTTTTTTTTAAAGGTGGGTTTGGGGTTTGCAGCTGGGCCCTGCAGGAACCATCCCGGGCTGCGGGATGCGCTCGACCGCAGCACAGGGTGCCCAGCGCTCCTGGCACTCAGGACCATCCTGCCCCCTCTCCTGCTCCCTCTTTATTTTTTTAATTGGCCGCATCGCCTTTCCCACCGCCCGCTCAGGAAACCTCATTATCGCACATCAAAAGGAGCCTTCAATGATTTATAAAGGTGCAGCAGTTTGGAGAAATTAAATAATTTAGGTGGCGTGCGGAGCAGCGCGGCGGCCCCGGCCCCGTGGACCTGGGGTGCTGGAGGGAGATGGGCTCTGGGGCAGGGAAAACTCTGCTTCCCTTTGGGATCATCCCTGTTGCGAATGTGGCAAACCGGGAGACAGGTCTTTCCCAATCTCATCCCTTGGTCATGTGCTCCAGGGTGCTGCAGTTCACTCCTGGGTGCAGCCTTGCCTGGATTTAGGTAGGGAAAAAAGGGCAAAGAAATCCCCTTTGGTTTTGTGGCCATGATTGAACCTCCAGCCCTGGGGCAGCGGGAGCAGAGTGAGATGAGGCTGCCGGTGCCATGACCGGCTCTTGGGCTGCTTCCCGTTCACGGCCGAACTGGAGCAGAGCTCACCCTCGGTGTCAGCGGGCTGCGCTCAGAGCTGGGAGATGGTGCCTTGCTGGGCAGGAGATTAGTGAAAAATCCTGGGATTTCGAGTGAGGCGGTGACCGAGCAGCTCCTTTCATCCGCTCCGTCTCCGAGCTCGCTGAGGTGACGCCTTCAGCTGTTTCAGTGCAGCTGCGAAACCCCATTTTGCAATAAAGCCCCGTCGGGCTCCAGGCAGCGGTGAGGGCCGAGCCCTGTGGAAGCTGCCATATGCTGCCAGTGCCGGGAACGGGAGTTGTGCCCTTCCCTTTGGCCCGACTGGGCTGTAGTGCACGGGATTTGCAGAGGAGCCACGAGAGGCACCAGGAGAGGCAAGCAATGCCGGCAGCATTAGCGTGGGAGCCCTTCCTGCCACGTTCCCGTGTATTGGGAAGAGCCCAGCTCCCCTTTTCCTGGGATATTAAATAAAACCTGTGTGAGAAGCTTTTGGGAACAACACCCATGAGCCGGGCCTGGGAGCGTGGAGCCGCCTTCACCCGCCCGACGCTGGCACCCGCGTGGCCCTGAGCAGCGGGCAGTGCCACCAAGCCGCTTCATTAGCTCCAATATTTTATTCCGGGCAATTTCACTCCGATGGGTTCTTGCTCTTGTCATGCAAAAGCAGGACATGGCAGGGGGCATTTGTGGACAGAAGCAAAATGGTGACGGGAGCCAGGGCCGAGGCGGTGGCTGCGAGTGGAGCGCCGGGGCCGGTTTGCTCGGAGCCCATGGAGCCGGTGCGAGTGCCAGGTGTTGGAGCGTGCACTGCGCCCTGCTGGGACACCCTGGACAAGTCTCTGTGTCCCGGGGGGGCACCTGGCACCTCCCGCATGTCCTGGCTCCAAACCGCTGGGACAGAGAGGGGACGGAGAAGGAAAATGCCCCCGAGGACAGAGCAGCCCCTTCCACCCCGCAAGTCGAGTGTCTCCCACTGGGCGTTCCCAGGGGACTGAAGAGCCCGGGATTTGTCCCATCCTGGCACGGGCTCGTGGGGGCCTCGAGATGCACCTGGGCAGGTGCCCGGTCCAATACGCGGGCGCTGCACCCGTCCCCCACACGTGAGCGCCCACCGCTCCGTACAGCAGCAGGGCTTTATCCCAACAGCTGGCGCTGGCTGTGCCCACGCGTGTCCTGTGCCCATCCCGTGCAGTGACCCGTGTGGCTCCATGTGCTGCACATCCTTGCAGCTCTGCGGCCGCGCGGGGGGCCCCGGCACGGGGTCCCCGTGTCACCGTAGCTCCTTCCCTGCGGCAGGGGCGGCTCTGAACCCTGCGGGGCCGGGATGTGCTCAGCACAGCGTCGCGCCGAGCCGCCGCGAGGGAATATTTGATCAAGCAGAAATGTAATATTTATAGGAGGGGGGAGCCAGCGGGGGGGAGCGGCGTCATAAATAAAGATTCGCCAGCAGAGCAGCCAGGACGGACGCGAGACAGAGACAAAGTCACCGCGAGCGGGGAGGGCACTCGGAGCCCCAGCTCCCTGGCGCTCCCGGGAATGCGGCCTCAGCCTCCGGCTCCTCTGCCTGCAGAATACCTGCAATAGAGCCAGGCTGGCACCCGTGGCCAAGCCCTGTCCCGAACTGTGCCATGCCTGTGTTCCGTGCCGTGCCCGTGTCCTGAGCCGTACTGTGCCAGTGTCCCGAGCTGTGCCGTGCCGCAGGAGTGTGGCCGGGGTGCTTGGTCGCATTGCTGCATCCCTGCAGGCCGATTCCTGCCTCTCACTGTCCCTAACCCGTGCCAGTCCGTCCAGAGCCACCTGAGCGGTGTCATCTGCCACCCTGTGCCCTGCTGCAGGTCTCCACACCGGGCTCTGCGTTCAGGGTGCTGCAATAGCATTGCATTGCTTCAAGTTGCAGCATTGCATGGCGTTGTGGGGCACAGTGTGGCACTCTGGGCACTGGGTGACATCGTGGGCACTGGGTGGCATTGCATAGCTCAGCACTGCATGGCTCGGTGGTTCCTGGCCACAGTGGGTGTCGCTTTTTCTACCACACATAAACACAATTTCCAATATTTCAGGGCTACCTGTTGTCTCGTTGCCTTTAAAGCGGCAGGCTTGGGGCGCGCGGGCAAGTGCCTCGCGTGGGCAGCGCTCCTGGGGTGCCCATGGCCAGGGCTCAGCAGCCGCCGGAGGCTCCCGCTGCCTGCGGCACCGCTTGGGGCTCCCGCGCGGCAGCTCTCGCGCCGCCGCCCCCGCCAGCGTGCGGCTCCGGTGCTGCCATTTATCACCACTAATCAGCTTTAATTCAGCAATTTGTCAGTCCAGCCAAGGCCCTTGGAGTTGGTGGATTTTTTTTTTCAAAAAATATAATTATTATTATTATTCCCTTGATAAGCCCAAGCCCTTCTGTTGCGATCATCTTAGCTTGGGCTTTAATAACAATCATTAAAATAAATAATTTTTTCAAATAAAAAGGAGCGAGGGAAAGGGGGGTGTGTTTTTGTCCCTGCATTGTTTTGTATGCATTTGAAATCTGTTTCCCTGCAAATTGCAGCCCTTTGTGTGAATTTTGCAGTGTTACCTTGCCGGGGGCAGGGTTGGCCGCGCGCTGCGCGGAGGAGGCAGCGCCTGGCCCCGCGGGAGTGAGTGCAGGAGCGCCCGAACATGGGGGGCTTTCGACACCTCCGTTTGGGGGGTGTTGGCAGGTGGGGTGGGCAGGAGAATCGTGCTTGGGTGTCCCGTGTGATGAGTTGGGTGCGTTCTCAGCCCCCTTCTCTGCTCCTGGGGGTGCTCAGGGCCTCGTGTCCTGGCCCCGCCATGCTCCGCGCCCCGGCCCCGGTTCATGGATTTGCTGATGGTTCATGGAGAAGCAGCTCGTGCAGGTACCGGAGCCCCGGGTGCGCTGCCGGTCTTCCCAGCACTGGGATGAGCGCGCAGGAGCGGGAAGGCAGCCACTGCCCATGGGAAACCTTGCAGCCAGAGGCGGGAAGTGCCGGCCTGCTGCGGAGCCCTTTTCCAGCCCCGCTAATCCCTTAATCTCCCAGAAAATCAGGACCAAAAATGCAAATTCCAACAGGATTGTGGCACTCCAGCCAAAAGCCTCGATGGCATTGCAGGGAATGATGATCCTGTGTCCTTACTGTGGCTCCCTGCCTTGTCCCACGTCGCTGGCTTCAGTGCTGGGTGCCCATGGTGCCGCAAGGATGCTGCGATCGCTGCACACTCGTTGCACACTCGTTGCACACTCGTTGCACGCTCGTTGCGTGCTCACTGTGCACTCGCTGCACACTCGCTGCACGCTCGCCGTGCTCACGCTGCCCTTCGCCCCGCAGGTTCCACGGCGGTGACTACACGGTGGAGGTGAGCATCAATGACTACCTGGACATCTACTGCCCGCACTACGAGGAGCCGCTGCCCGCCGAGCGCATGGAGCGCTATGTGCTCTACATGGTGAACGGCGAGGGTCACGCGGCCTGCGAGCACCGCCAGAAGGGCTTCAAGCGCTGGGAGTGCAACCGGCCCGCAGCGCCCGGCGGCCCCCTCAAGTTCTCCGAGAAGTTCCAGCTCTTCACCCCCTTCTCGCTGGGCTTCGAGTTCCGCCCGGGCCACGAGTACTACTACATCTGTGCGTGCACCGCGCGCCACGGGTCAGCGGGGACGGGCTTCGTGCCAGCAAAATAGGGCAGCAAAAGGCGAATGAAGGAGAGCTGGTGACCCTGGCGCGGGGATGCCGCGAGCCGCCGGCACCACGCTACTCCTTAGCATTTCTCCCCTTTTTTCCTAAAGCATGTGTTTTCAGCCCACTTAATTTGTTCCTTTTATCTATATTAAATTACCATTTCCCCCCCACTTCTCTCTCCCTGGAAAATGTCACTCGTGAAATAACTGCAGCTCCAACTCCACCCCCCCCCTCGCCCAGCCCCATTTTATTTTATTTTATTTTTTTTTTTTTATTTTTAATGTCGTTAGGGCAAGATTACACAGAAGTAAATGGTGGAGCTGATCGTTGCTAACCCGGTTAGAATTCCCATCATGCGGAACATTAGAAATTATGCCTCTTTGAGGAGCCCTATTTAGCAGACATGAAAGAAAAGAAATTACGTCCTGGCGGAGCTCGCAGATTGGAGCCCCATTAACCCGTGGCTGCAGCCGGCTCGGGGCAGCCGCCGCCGCGCCGGTGTCTCCCGCGGTCAGGCGCATTTCCCTGTTCGGGCATCATGCAAAGGAGGAGAGAAGGGAGGATGTGGGAGATACTAAGAAAGCAGAGGGAGCGCACGAGCATGTGGCTATGCCCTGGCCCCACTGCTGTCCCCAGGCTGCTGGGACATCCAAGCCTGCCGCCTGCAGCTCCTGAAAAAAGAGAGAAAGCAAAGTTCTTTGGGAAAAAAAAAAAAAAAAATAAATATATATATATATATATATATATTGCATCCTTTCCTCTTGTGAGGGGGCTCTGGCCAGGAGATTTATTGCAATTGCTCCCTTTATCTCCTCCAACGAGCATAATTCTCATGCTGGGCTTTATCTCCATTTTGATTGCTACAGCCAAGGCACATGGCCTGCGTGCAGGGTGTGCATGGAGTGTGCAGTGCACATGGTGTGTCCTGTATGCATGGAGTGCACAGTGTGCACGGTGTGTCCTGCGTGCAGGGTGTACATGGAGTGTGCAGTGTGCACGGTGTGCAGGGTGTGCAAGGAGCACTCAGTGTGTGTGATGTATCCTGTGTGCAGGGTGTGCATGGAGTGCATGCTGTGCTCAGCGTGCAGCGTGCACATGTGATGCACACCCCGTGCCATTCAGTATGAGTACTGAGAGGCTGAGCAAGGGGCTTTGGAGGCCATGGGGGTGTTTAGGACAGTCCGTGCTCATGCCGCTCTCCTCTCTGTTCCTCCACAGCCGCCTCTCCCCCCAACACCGTCGATCGGCCCTGCCTGAAGCTCAAGGTTTACGTGAGGCCAACAAGTAAGTGCAGGCACGGGATGGCCTTGGATGCAGGATATGGGATGCGGGACGCTGTGCAATGCAGTAACACAGGACTGCTCCGCCCTGACACGCACTGAGAGCACCCAGTCTCTGCTCACCTTCGGAGACTGCCGGGAACGTCCTGCGGGATCAGGGGAGGATGGGAGCTCCAGAGCCCCTTTGGGTCCCTTTCTGCGGGGTTGGGAGCAGTTTCCTCCACATAGGTCTTGACCGTGGGCGTTCGCCACTGCGAGTCGGATAGGAAAGAGGAAAAACCACTAGTGTTGCTCTCTGCGCACTGGCTACTTGTCAGCATCGTATAACTCAGCCATTTAAAAAAACAAATTAATAATTTTCTTCTCCTGTTAACGTGTAATTAGCAAATGGCAGCGGCTCTCCCGGGGGAAGGGCTGAGTGCCTGCGAAATGTCACCATTTACAAGGATATCTTTCTCCTTTATTTTTTTTAATTTTAATTCGCACAGCTTTAAAATAAGACCCAATACAATGAACCCCCCTGTAAAAACTCATTCTGTTCAGTTCAGGTCCAGCACATAACAGGGAGAAGAGAAGTCTCCTCCTGGTTCGGCAGCATTCCTGTAGCGTTGGGGGGTGCTGTGCTAGGTGCAGCGCTGCCTGGGAGGGGGCCGCATCCTGGAGCCCCAGAGGCTCCGGCTGATCCCAGCCCACGGTGCCGATTCCCGTGTGGCTCAGGGGCCACAGAGTTGCTGCTGCCTAATCCCGTTTTGACAGCAGTGATCCTCGCTGCCTGATCCCTTTAGCCAAGGATTTTTCTTGGGAAAAGCGCCCGGGCTGGTGGGCTGCGGCTTGCAGAAGCGCGTCCGAGCTCACACTGTGCTCTCCTCCCGCAGACGACTCCCTGTACGAGTCTCCAGAGCCGATTTTCACCAGCAACAACTCGTGCCGCAGCCTGCAGGTGCCGCCGGCCGTGCTTGCCGTGGTGCCTGTCGCCTGGACACTGCTGGGCTCGTAGCTCCCGCGGAGGGACCGCCCCGGAGTGCTGCGCTCGCTGCTCGCTCTGCTCTCCCACCCGCCGCGTCGGCCCGGGTTGCCGCTGGATGCGCCCGGCACGGCCCTAATCCATGTGCACCCCAGGAGCACAGCCAGCCCCAGCCCCTGGAGCAGCGGGAAGCCCCGGGCCACCACGGGGGCGGATGCTGCACACAGCCTGTGGGTGCCTTCCCGGCAGGATGGGGCTCCTGGATGATGTTGCTTTCTACTCTCCTAGGCCAAATTGAGTCCTTTTTGACGGATTTCTTTTTTATTTTGGTTCAATCTGCTGGTTTGGCTCCAGCCTGAGTGCTCTGAACTGACCAGCGAGGCAGGAACTGCTCTCCGTTTGCCGGTGACTGGAGGGGGAGCTGGTGCCAGAGCCGCACACAGAAGCTGAGGATGGTGCCGAGGCTTGGGCTCTGCCAGCCGCGTGCTCCCGGTGCAGCGTGCCGAGCGTGTGCAGGCTGCCAGCCCTGTGGACATGGAGCTGGGGTAGACGGATGGACACTGAGCAGCACCCACGGACACGGGGTGGCGGCCGGCGGCATTCCCAATGTGCTCTCCATGGAGGCTGGAGGAGCCCGGGGGCAGCGCCGGCCCCGCCGGCGGGGCGATGCTCCCCCCGGAGCCGACTGGGAGCAGGACCCAGCTCCCTCCTCTCCCAGTGCATCCCGACCTCTGGATCTGCCCCCACTGGGCGCAGCCCCCGGGAGCCACCAGGCTGCCGATGGGATGGGTTTCCCCTTTCCTGATCCGCATTAAAACAAATCCCACATGGAGGTGGGTGCCGAGCCGCAGTGGGGGTCAGCGCTTCCCTGCCGCAGCTCCCGGCCCTGCTTGCCTTAAAGTCTGGCAGCTCCGCAGCAATGACCCTGCTCCAGTCGCAGCTCCAGGCAATCCGGCCCAGAGTGCCCCGCCGTAGGAAGACAGCAGATAACGGTATGAACTCAGTGGAAACCTTTCCACAGATGCCGCTTCCATGCGCACACCGGAGCCTTCCCGCGGGGCCACCCCATCCCTGTAAATACAGCCAGCAGGCGCTATACTGTGACCTTTTTTTTTATGTATTGTTGAGAATGAATTTTATGGAAGGGGATTATTTTATTTCTATTTTATTTTTATTTTTTAGACTAGGAAGCTGAAATCTTGCAATAAGTCTCATCTCGACCATCCAAAAAATACAAAAAAAAAAGGAAAATTGCATTCCCTGCCATCCCCCCAGTCCTGTCCCATCCCGTCTCCCTCCATGTGTCTAGACCAGGTCGTGGGAGGTAAAGGCAAGTGACAGTCCCGCGATGTCCCTGCCCTGGGAGGGCCCTGGGCCCCAATCCAGCTGGCCACGGTGCCCGCAGCAGTGGCAAAGCCTGGCCTTCGGTCTGTGTTTTATATATATATAGATTATA
Organism: Nothoprocta perdicaria; assembly: GCF_003342845.1. Taxonomy (NCBI): domain Eukaryota; kingdom Metazoa; phylum Chordata; class Aves; order Tinamiformes; family Tinamidae; genus Nothoprocta; species Nothoprocta perdicaria. The sequence goes on along the minus strand of NW_020455399.1, from coordinate 117,276 downwards.
TATATAAATATCTATATTGTGTACAGCAACTGTGAGAGAATTAAGACAAAAAAAAAGCAAAAAAAAAAAAAAAGTGAGGAAGCAAACGCTTGGGTGCCGCTGGGGGTGCCGGCGGGGGTGCGGGCGGGCGCGGGTTTGGGGTGGTTTGTGTGGTTTCGCCTGTGCTCATGGTCTCCGTGCAGCCCCGCTTCGTCTGTAGACTCGCCGCTGTGGTCGTCGACGTCGTGCTGATGCCAACAGCATCCCCCACCCCCGGTCTGGAGTCTGTATTTTTTTATAATAAAATAAAAGTAAATGTCGTGCGAGTGGCTTGCTTGGGAGACCTGCCTCTTCCCTGCCCGGCAGCTCTGCCGGGCATGTGCTCATGACGGGAAGCGCTTAATTACCATCCTCACACAGAACAGTGGCTATCGAGGTAATTAATATGCAACTGTTGATGGCACTTTCTTATGGGAGGCAGCACTCGTGGCCAGACATGGGGTCCCGGTGTCACTGCCGTGGGGCTGCAACCTGGCCTCTCTTTCCCTCGCCCTCCTGCTCTTCAGTTCCAAGCACTGATTTTGCTGTGTTTGTTGCTGGGGAGTTTGGCAGAACTGGCCGGGTGGGTGCATCCAGCCGGTGCTCCCTGCGTGTGCAAGCGGCTGTGGTAGGAAGGCTTGAAGCAGGAGCCGGGCACCGGTGCTGAGCTCAGTGCAGCCTCGTGGGCAGGAAAAGAAGCCTATTCTGGGTTTGTTCTGGCAATTTTGGTGGCCCGGATTCATGGTTCTTTCAACATTTGGGATTGGAAATAGATTTAAAAAAAAAAAAAAAAAGGAAACTAGCAAGCATACAGCTGAGACAGATCCTCATTAGTAACTAGTTAATGGAGTCTGGTGGATCTAAGGCCCTAAAGTGTTTGTTTAGCTCCCGCAGGGGGGGTGGAGCCCTGGGATGCAGTGAGTTTTGCTGGTAGCTTGACCCAGCCGGGCGCGAGATTGTCCGGAGCAGCCAGGCGCCCGTGAGGGTCGGAGCACTGCACGGATGGCTGCCAATGTCTGAAATGGTTTTCACAGGCCCCAGCCTCCTTTAGCACCAATTTTACATCACTGCTGTTCTTAGAACTGGGGCAGGGATGGTACCACATCTGCCGCTCCCTGGGCTCCAGCATCTGGGTGTGGGGAGGCTGGAGTCCCTCTTGATCACCAACTTTCATTCCAGGTATCCAGGACTGGAATCTTGGTAGTTCATGGGAACAAATCCTGCTCTGACCTCAGGAGCTCTGCCCATCCTGGAAGCGAGATGTGATCCGAGTGATGGCTGCGGATGGAGCCGGAGTGAATGAACCCGCTCCACAGGGCGAGTGATCCTGGTGGATCAGCTGGATTTTCACTCGGATGAGGACTTTGATCCAGGCAGGTTCTGGCCAAATCCCTCCTGGCTTGCGGGCTCTTCCCAGCCATGACTCCCACAGAACCAGGCAAGTGGGGTGCAGATCTGGTGCCATTTGCACCGCGCTTCACCCTGCGATTTTGCACCTCCAGCTTCGCTTTATGGCTTTTTACTTTTCTTTCTTTCTTTCTTTTTTATATTTTTCCCTCCCCCCTTTCTGGCTTATTCCTTTCTCCCGCCGCTGCCATGTCCGTGAGTGCCGGGCTCGGGCCACGGAGCCGGCGGCAGCCGCAGGAGCCCCGCGCCGCGCCAGTATTAAGGGATTAGCGCGTTGTCTTGGCTCGCAATTGCAGATAAGTGCCGCGCTTGGTATTATCTTCTCACACTGCACCGCGAAGGATGACAAAGAGACAACACGGGTGTCATGGCCTTCAGCATATCATTAAGGGTAATTTGTCTTGCGGGGGGGAGAAGGGAGGGAAGAAGGAAGGGAGCGAGTGGAGGAGAGGAAAACCCAGCCCAGTTGGGAGCAGCAGGATTAGAACCGCAGAGGAGGCGATTACGAGCGAGACGGGAAGGGGAGGTGGTGGAGGGGGCGCCCACGGGGCCCTGATGTCCATATCCCCCCAAAGCAGCAGGGCAGGGATGAGGCCTGGGTGGGGGAATGGAGCAGTGTTTGCACCCCCCCATTTGGACCCCAGATGAGCCTGTTGGCCACATTCCCTATTGGGAACTGGACCTGGTTCCTGGACACAAGGACTCCCAGGAGGTCTCGGGAGAAATTGGAGTAATAGCAAAAATGGGCAAAGCCACAGGGATTGGCAAGGGAGGGGCCGTGGCTGGGGGGACCCTGAGCCCTTGGGGGTTTTGTGCAGCTGGTGCTGTGGGGCCCTGGCTCCATCCTCCCCATTCCATAATCCTATTTTTGAAGCAGGGATTAGGATCGATACCGCGCTCCTAATGCCGTGGTAATGCCGCGCTGTGCCGTGAGCGCCCGCGTCCCGCTGAAACACTTAAGGCAGTTTAAGCACATTTGTGCACGGGAGGCGCTGAATGCGCAACAAGGGCCACAGGCCAGGGCGGTGCGGCCCCAGCGGAGCTGGGTGTCGCTGGGGCCAGGATGCAGCAGCGAATAAAACAGTGGATGGATACGTAGATGCTGTGAGAGATGGGTTGGACCGTCGTGCACCTGCAGCGGTTTCCCCGGCATCCTTGGGCACAGGAATGTGCGCGAGGGAGCCCCTTGTGCGAGTGATTCCTGCAGCCCCGTGCGAGTCCCCCCTTGCAGGCAGCGCTGGCCTTGCCGCAGGACGGGCCGGGCTGCGCAGAGTCCGTGGCCGTGTCCTGTCCACCCAGCACAGGGCAGGCAGCAGCGGGGAGCGTCGCACGCACAGCTGAGGGGCTCCCAGGGAATAGAAACACAAATATTTCTATCCAGTGCTATAATTATGAATTAGAGCAAAGCTCTGTCTTTATTAGGTGCTAATAGAGATAAAGGGGGTTTGAAATGCGAGGCACAGCTATATAAATGCTAATGCACCCAGAGACCTTCCTCTCTCCCCAGACCACAGAGAATGGAGGCTTTGAGGCAACTTCTCTCTCTCTCTATTTTTTTTTAATCTAGAAGAGCCAGCTCTAGGAAATCATCCAGGCCACTTAACTAACCATCTTTGAGGAGGTGCTGTTCCCCCTGCCCTCGGGCATGGGGGGGCTCAGCCAGGGCATTCAGGGGCATCCTGTGCCTGGAAGGGGAAGCAGCCAAGGGCTCTGCCAGCCAGACTCGCCCTCCTGGTGGCCCCAGCACCCGGCCGGCTCCGCGGGTCTCCCAGGCAGCACAAGCGGCTGCTCACCTGGGCTCTCTTTGCTCCAGGGGGCAGCAGCAGGGCCAGCGCTCACTGCCCCCCGCTCCCCAAAGCTGCTTTTCAATCTGCTGCAAGGAAATACAGTGATGGGAATCCATCCGTCGGGCAGGGAAGATATGGAGCATCTCTGGAGGAGCTGATCCCACTGTGGACCGTGATTTCCCACCTCAGGTTGCTCCATGGTGCCAGGTGGGAACCCTGCAGGGAGAAGTGGAATAGGGGAGAGAGCTGGGCCCAGCCTCGAGGGGTGCCGATTGTGCCACTGAGGAGTCGACCTGTGGTACAGGGAATTGTTTTCAATTAAAAATATCCTATAATAACCCCCAGAGGGGGTTTATTTCCTTCCTTTTTTTCCATCTCTTACAAAGAGCATAGGGCTGCCTGCCAAATCAGACAGCGACAATTGGAGGATTTGGGCTGGGAACCATCCTCATATGAAAAGCAAAGGGAAGGAAAATCCCACGGGGCAGCAGCGCTGTGACCCCCCTAGTCCCTGCAGAGCTGCAGCATAGATGTGTGTGTGTCGGGTCTGGCTGTGCTCCCACCTTGCACTGGCTCCATCAGAACGTCCATGGATCTGCGGGGTTTGCAGGGATGGGAGCAAGGGGATGGCCATGGTTGTATTTCCTCCTTATCCCAAGGAAAGCAGCCCTTGCAGTGGCCACACTCAGCCCATGAGCCAGACTGCGATACGGGGCCAGCCCTCCCTCCGGCGTTAACGCAACCACCTCTATTTATTCTGCTCCTGTAACTGTAAAATTGATTTTCTTGCAACAAGCCGCTCATCTCTGAGCACGGAGCGTGCCCGAACACCCCGACAGCAGACACAGGCATTCCCGAGAGTTTCCTTCGTGCCTCGCGCTTCCCAGGGCTGGGCTGGGGCCACCGACGGCACCTTGTGTCCTTGGGATGATGGTTAACAAGGAGCTGGGCACCAATCACCGCTCGGGGTGCGAGATGGCCCCAGGCTGGGACCACCAGCTCCAGGGCTGCAGAAGGGGCCGGAGCCACTGCCATGACCTTTAAGGAGGATTCCAGAGCTGCTCAATCTCTCCTGACTTCCTTCCCACCCCGTGGATGCGGAGTTGCACTCAAACTCCATTCATCCCTGCTCCTGCACTGCAAGAGTGGCCTGTGCCGTGGGATCTGCCCTGGCTTCTGTGGCCTTTCCAGGCGGGAAGGGGAAGGTGCCGGAGCCCCTGGACAGGGTCAGGGGCAGAGGAGTAACAAGGGCAGCAGCGGCTGGTGGTGCCCTGATAAGCGCAGCAGCAGCACTGGCTTGCAAGCTGCAGCATTGCAGGGCCGTGCAGGGCCTTGCTGCAGTGTGCAGGGCTCTGTTGCCCCATGCAATGATTTGTTGCGCCACGCAGGGCTGTGCTGCACTGTTCAACAGGGCCATGCTCTGCTCTGCTTTCTGTTGCAGCTCAGGTGTGCTGCGATGCGAAGCACTTCCCCATGCTTCCGAGCAGGTGCTGGGTGCAGCATCGCTCCAGCTCATCCTTTTCCAACAGGAATTCCCACTGGGCTTTTGGGAGGTCTATGCTCTTGTCTGGCCACTTTAAGGATGCCAAAAGAGGGAAAAGCGACAGCGCTTTGGGGGCTCGGGAAGCACGTTGTGGGCACAAGAGAGACGGTGCCCAGAAAGTTACTAGGGCTGGGGGGAGGGAAGGGAAAAAGGAAAAAAAAAAATAAAAAGGAAAAAAAGGCAAGAAAAGGAAAGTCCTGTGGTCTTTGGCCTTGTCAGCTCTCTGTCTGCTGTCACTCAGCCGCCGAATTCTCCTTCAAGTTGTCATAGCGAGGCGGGAGGGGATTACGGCGCGGCTCTGTCCAGAATCGATTCATGTGGAACGCGTGCTTGACTAGCGGAACCGCCGTGGCGCGCGGGAGCCGCTGAGACCCCCGATTTTCCCACCTTTCCCACACAATCTGGTATTGTCTACCCGCAGCCCCTGCGATCCCCGCACCCGGGCCGTGACTGACACTGCTTTGAGGCTCCACAGCGCGTTTTGAATTTCTAAAACCCCTCAGGAAGTCCCCGGGCGCCGTTGGCCATTGTCTCGTGCCTCCCTTTGCCTTTTTCCCTTTCCACCCCCCTCCATCCCCTCTTGGGCTTTTTCCTCCTTCCTCCCCCTAATTCCTGCCCCTAAGACCCCTGGCACTATAAATATATATATATATTTTTTCTCACATGTGTTTACACGTCGGCTCTCTCTGGAGCTACTCAGCAGATTTGCAAACATGATTGCAAAAAAAAAAGAAAAGCAACTAAAACCCTAAAAGTTCTCAAATTTGCAAGCTGCCGTGGTGGGAAGAGCTCAGTTTATTTGCTTTTAATCAGTGGGCACCAGCCCGGGAAGTGCAGGCAGGAAAACACCTTCTGCTGGATTCATCGCTGTGCCGCGTCTGTCCCCACCAGGCTGCTCTGTGGTGGGGCCCTCTGGGATTATCCCACAGGATTCAGCACAGGGAATTCCATGCCTGCAGCTCGTTCCTGCAGAGCAATGAAGTGGGCGAAGGCCCCTGGCTGCATTTTGCAGCAATTTGGGTCTTTTGGACCTTTTGCTCTATGGGCTGGGGAGAAGGAAGGCGCTGACAGAAGCCCAGGCATCCTGGGGTGGCTCCAGTGCCAGATGTGTCCCCACAATGCGGCCCTGGTAACACTGTCCAACCACCACCTCCCATTTCCACCCTGATCTTAAGTGAATGACCATCTTATTCCATTTGGGAATGACCAGCAGAGACGAGTGGGACATGCTCTTTAATCTCCCCTATGAGAACAAGTCCCCGTGTGCACCTGGCACCTGAGGCTTATACATATGAATTAGCACTGAGGAAATCTATTCTTTTGCCTAAAGCTAAACGCTATCTGGCTCCCTCTCCAGCACTGCCTGACATTTCCAGAGTGCTTTTAGTCACATCTGTGGGAAGACAACTCATTTCTTAGCTAAAAAATAAAAGAGGGAGAGAGAGAGGAGGGAGAAGGGAGAAGCCCAAGGAGGCAGCAGGTGCTTCCTCTGCGGGGCAGCTGATGCCGGTGGCCCTGGGAGCTGCCAGAGGGAAGTGGAGGAGTTGATGCTCTGCCCTGGCTTGTGGGTAAGAGGGGGCAGCTGGTGTTCCTGCTCCCCCTGCTCCAGCCCAGAGACTCCCACCAAATCCTACCTCACATCCCACCACACACCCACCCAATCCTGCCCAAATCCCACCCCACATCCCACTGCATGACCACCCAATCCTGCCCAAATCCAACCCCATATCCAACTCCACGCCCATTCTCACGCTCACTCCAATCCCACCTAGTTCTACCCCACTCCCACCCTAATCCCACCTAATTTCATCCCAATCCCATCGTAATCCCACCCAATCCCGCCCCTCTCCGGCGCGGCGCATCCAGAGGGCGACGGCGCCACCGCGCGGCCGCGCCGGGAGCCGCCGCGCCAGCCCCGGGCGCCCGGGGGCGGCACCGGCGGCCGCGGAGCGCCCGCCCCGCCCGGTTCCGCCTCGCCCGGTTCCGCCTCGCCCGGTCCGGCCGCGGGGCCAGTGCCTGCAGTGTCGGCGATACCCGTGTGGCGGCAGGGCCGACCAGGCGGAAAAGCGGCGACGGACGGTGGCGCTGCCCGGGAGGGTGCCCAGTCCCACGTCCCTGGTTCCTGCATCCCTGCAGCATCCGGAGCCCAGCGGTGTTGATGATGCCGGGGCAAAACTGCGGAGACCCTCCCCAAAGGCAGGCGGGATTGAGCAGGGAAGCGGCAAGCAGGGAGGATCCTTTTCCGCAGAGCTGGAGCCAGAGCCAGAGTGGAGTGGGGAGCACCCGAGTGGGCCTAGAGCTGCAGTAACGCCTTTTTTCTTTTTCCCTCCTTTTTTTTTTTTTTTTTTTTTTTTTTTTTTCAGCGAGGGAAAAGCTGGAAGCTCTGGGTGCTCTCAGCTCCTTCTGATCCTCTCCCTGGGGAAATATGTTGGAAATGCCCTGGAAGTGGGACAATTTAGGGAGATCCCTGTCCTGAGGCCCCTGAGGTCCCAGGGTCAGGACACTGGGATGGAAAAGACCCTCCAGGCCGGGCCGGTTGCTCTGGTTTTCACACAACCACAACGGGGATGAGAACTGCAAAACCGCATCAAGGAGGGACCTTCCTGCTGCGGCAGCGGGAATGTGATAGGAAACAGAATTCCTGCGCTCTCTGTGCCCTAGTCCTTCTGGGAGAGGCAGCGCTGCAGGTGAGACCCAGGCAGGCCGAGTTGGGCGGTTTTATCATTTAAATCACTTTTTTTATTTGCCTTCTGCTCACTCCCAAGTTCAAGTGCTTTCAAGGGGAAAAAAAAAGAGGAGGGAAAAAAAAAAGGATACTCCATCTCATCATTTACATCGGCACCTTCTATACATTCGCTATTGTTCAGCACCAACCTCAACAGCAGATGATAATAGGATTGTAAACTTTTGAAGTTAATAGGAAAATTATAGTGCTTCCGTGTATTATTATAATGCAATAAGCTGCCACATAGTGTCTCTCACCCTGCAGGGTATCACGGCTTGTCACCCAGCCTAGGAAGGTAATGATTAAAGCCCCATGAAATTCGCAGTGTCACAAAAGTCTTAAGAACCATGAAATTCTCTATTTTCCATTAAAAATGCATTTTGACGTATTTTTAAGAGAGACCTGTTAATTCTGGATTTGCTTCATTGGCACAAAGGGCTTGTGTGGCCCAACTCACTCTTAAATATATATATGTATATGTGTGTGTGTGTGTGTGTGTGTATATGAAATGCATATATATATGCATATATATGCAACACAAGAAATGTTGTTTCTTTCCCGCTTCCCGAGCCACGGAGCAGCATCCAAGGGATGGCCCGGAAGTCCCTGGGCTGCTTGCAGGGGCTGGAGCCGGGAATGTTCCCATGGCAGTAGGAGGGGGGAGTTGGAAGGAAACTGTTCAGCAAGGGAGACTCCCCCCCAGCCGCTCCTGCCTCCCGCTCCAGCCTCCTGGGAACGGTGGCCGAGGGACAGCGGCTGTTTTGTCAGAAACGTTGGGTTTTAAGGGCAGGAGAAGCAGAATTGTGGGGGTGGGTCAGGCCAGTTTGCTCTGCAGATCAGGGTGTTTTAGAGCTCTCTTTTGGGGCCTGGTGCTGTCCTTCCTGCAGTGCCCAGGACTGCAGCCCCTTTCCCCCATTTTTCCCAGTTTTTCCCACTTTTCCTGTCTCCCCCTGGGGCCTGCAGCTCGCCAAGGGCTGGGCTCTCAGGGCCACTCGACGCGGCAGCTGTGGAGGGGGATGTTCCCCACTTGCAGCAAAACCGAGCCTAGAAATAAAGGGAATTAAAAGCGGGAAAAAAAAATGCCCATTTCGGCGGGAAAAGCGGCCCCGCGGAACCGTTACGGGGCCCGGCCCCGTTGCCTCGGAAACAACTTGCATCACGCCGCGCCATGACGTCACCGCCTCAGGAAATGACGCCCCGCTGACCCCGCCCCCGAGGAAGTACAGTAAGGAGGAAGCCCCTCGCGTGCGGGGAGGAGGGAGAGGGCGGAGCACTCCGATTGGCTGTCTGGGCGGGGGCGTGTCCTGCCGCAGGGGGGAGGGGAGCGTCCGCTGATTGGCCGCGCCGTCGCTGGGGGGCGGGCGGCGCGTGCGCGGCGCGGCGCGGCGGGCGGGCAATGGAGGGAGGCGGCGGGGCGGGTGCGCCCGCCTCGCGCTCGGTAAACAAGGGTCAGGGCCGCCCCTCCTCCCTGGCCGTGAGGTGACGGGGAGGGGGCGACCCGACCCGCGAGAGTGGGGGCGACGAGACCCTCTGTCCTCGTGCCTGGGGGATACGAGGCCCAGACGGGACGGGAGGGAAAGGGGCCGCCGCGAGCACCGGGCGGGCTCGTGTCCCGGCCCCGGTAACGGTCGCTTCTCGACGTCTCTTGTCCGAAGGAGCAGCACGCAGGGTGCCGGCGGAGCCTGCGCCTTCGCCCTTGTGAGTACGCAAGAGGTTTGCTCGAGAAGGCCCGAAAAGAAATGGCTTTCACGTTACGAGGCTTGTAAAAATGGTGCGAGGGCCGCGCTCGCCGTGTGTCGCAAAACCCGTGCGAGTTGTGGCTTTAAAAGCCCACGATTAAAATCGTTAAACTTGCGGGCTAAAAGCGTTCGTGTGAGCGTTGGTAGCAGGGGCTGCTCTTCCCGGTACTGCCCCCCCCCCGCGGGGTCCCTGGCTCCACCGTGTTGGTCCCGCTGCCCAGCGAGGCCTCCTTGTGCTGGCGCTGGAGGCTGCCACGTTTGTGGGAACGGGTGTGCAGGCGCGAATGCCCAGGGCGCGGCTGTCTTGCACGCAGAACACCCCGGGAACCCTCTGCATCCGTTTGCAGTCCAGAATTGCTCTAAAAGGGGGACTTTGGACAAGTTTGGGGTGACTCTTCAGGCTCTTTTGTCTTTGTCTTCAGAGTGTGCCAAAGACCAAAACGCTTCAGAGTGTATTTCCTCCATGAAACACAGTCATGACAGAGCAGGAGTATGTTCTTTGCCAGTGGAAGAGCCAGCTATGGCCAGCAAAGGTAATAGACGGACAAACACAGGAAGATTTTTGTGACGTAACCTAAAGAAGAATGAAGCAGAATAGGAATGGCGAAGTTATGCTTGTGAGAAGGGGTAATCATTGGTTATTGTGTATGTGAACAGATACACCTGATGCTGTCCTATTTAAAGCTATGCAGTTGTTAACAGCTTAAATGAGTTACTCAAATTATAGGCATTAAGCTTTTGAGAGCAACTGCTCTAAGTAAATACTTAGGTATTTCTAAGCAGAGGTTAACCTGTAGAGTTACTAATAATGAAAAAAGATGTTATAGGGTGATGATTCATTATATGCAATTCATATTAAAAACCTTTAGTCATATCTATCCTTTAGCCTGGCTGACTTGACCAAGGATTTTAACTGCATGTATTTCCTTTTTAATGTAGATTTTGGCGAAGACTGGAGTTCCTGGAAAACCGTCTGTAACTAATGAAAAGGAAACTTCTTTTAAAGTTGAAATAATTGGCTTGGAAGAACAGTTAAGTGTCCTTGTCGTTGTCTCATTCTTATGTTGTTAGATACAAAAAAATACTGTAATGCCTGCATCTGAATATATGTGTGAATTGAGTTTGCCGACTGCAAAATGATTAGATGGCTAGCTCAAAACCTAGTACCTTTCTAGAGCTGAGCATACTGTTGTCTAGTGGAAAATTACTGGGGTTGTGAGTTTTTTGGTTTGTTTTGATTTTTTCTTTTTTAATTTTTCTTTCTAAAATGGGATTTTGGAGGAGAAATATTGTAAGTTTTATTGCCAGAAGAACGCAATGTTATATTGTAAAGAAACTGTCATGGCATTAAAATGTTAATCAGCATTGTTGCATTTTCAGGATCAGTGTCAGCTGTGCAAATACTGAGCCACTGAAGGAAGAACGTATACAAAGCATTGCCTCTAAGTTAGGTGAGGATGTGTCAAAATGTTTGCTTTCTTGTGTGCAAAACACAAAAATGAAGGAGCTGGTGTATAATATTTTTATACCTGTGTTGTGTATTTCTTTAAGTTTTTGCTTTTTCGTTCTATCCATTGAGTTTGGAAAGACATTAAAACATTATCAAAGCTACTTGTACTCTTTCTTTGTGCATTGGGAAGAAGGTTGAAGAAATTTTTGAGTACTTGCATGAAAATAAGAGAAGTGCATTGAAACTTGCAGTTTTTGTCTTTCTGTATCCTATGCCTTTAAAAAATCATTGCTGCTTTAAGTACTAAATTTTGTCTTATGCTAAAAGAAGTACTGTAGATATGATTTGTCATGTCTTGTATCCAAAGAACAGTTCTTGTTTACTCTTTTCCAGCAGATGAGGGGAGGAATTTTAGTGAGGCTGTAGAAGAACTGAAATATCGCCGTTCTCTAAAAATCGCCTTAGATATTCTGAATCAAAATGACTTGGCCAGGCAAGTACCACCCTTGGAAGAGGAACCAAGTGCACAATTATCCCAGAAGCACAGTACAAGATCTCGCTCATCTACCCCCGTAACTACTCGTCAGTCACTCGTAACTAAAGAGTTGGAGTCTCAGACTCCCAAGAAGAAAAGACAACTGAAAAACAGCCCCAACCTGAAAACGGATATAAAAAAACGAAAGTTGATGCATTCTTTTGTTTTGGAAGAGAGTGCTAAAGCACATGAAGGTAGAACAAGTCCTTTGGAATATAGGACTAGCAACTTGGGAAATGTATCAGATTCGGAGAGTGTAAAAAGGACAGAGTCAAAGCCACAAACAAAGCAGAAAAACATCAAGCCCGGGCAGCTGCCAAAGTCCCAGACTAAAAGTAAATCCTCCCTCAAGACAAAGGAGGAGAAAAGTAAGCAAGAAAGTAAAAGGCCAAGAGGTGCAGGATCCCCACTATCACGTATTAAAAACTTCCTGAAAGAACAAGTGTACCCCCTTACTGAAGAACGTAATCCTGTGCCTGTGTCCTGCGAGTCCAGCACAGCAGGGCCTGTCAGACGAAGGGCAAACACCAAAGGTCAGCCTAGAAGGACAGTGTGGGATTCTTGTGAATGTGCCCAGGACGACTTGGAGAGCCGTATCAGTAACGAGAGTGAAAATCTAGCAAAGAAACTAGATGGAAGGAAAAAAACAGTGAATTTAAAACAGAGAAGACAGGAGATGGGGGTGAGTCCGTCTTGCAGGAAAAGGAAAAGCAGAAATGGCCCTGAGTCTTCACCTGGGTCTTCAAACTGCGGAAATCTTTCTGATAGTTTCCGGCCTAAGCTTACAGAGGAGGAAAACAAGAATACTTCACACATACTTAGGAATAAAGTAAAGGACTTCCAGCTGCCTGACTTTGAGGAAGATGAAGGTGAGCATACCTCTTGGGGAAGGGAAAGCTTCGTATCTCTTGATTCCCAAGCACTGTTTCTTTTTGTTTGTTTGTTTTTATCTTACTGAAATGTTACAGGGTTGTGGTTGTTGATGGGGTTCTCAAGATGGTAGCTTTATGCTAAAATATTTTGTTATTGAGGAAAAAAAAAAGTCATTGCTCTAATGCCTAAAGCCATATTTACATTGACTGTATATGTTCAGTGTCTTGTACTGAAAAAAAAACTCATCAGCATTTTATGCCTGTCATTGGAGGGTTTAATTTCACTTGGAATTTTGTCTTTAATTGTGTCTAGTTAGTGTGCTGGTCGGTGTTGAGATAAATTGATGTTCTATAAAAGAACGGCTGATATGGAGCTCTGAAGCAAGCCCATTCTTGTTCCTTTCCTTTTCTATTGATACACAAGTGCGATCTCATTTCTGATTCAAGCCAGGGAGTTTCTCCTGCTTCAGTTTTATGTGATGAATTCATTTGTAGGTCTCTTGTTTCCTTTCAGGCTGTTTCTATGGATTTGCTGCTTCCCATCATAATCTTGGGGAATGTCTAATTTCTGATCTTCTAGGAAAGCAAATCTGTAGTAGCACAACTGAATTCATATCATTAGCTTTTACCTAGGCAAAGAATCTTGAGGGTCTGCATCATGCAACAGCCTTATGTTACAGTAATTGACATTTTCGTGGGCAACTTTCATATTTATGTATCTTATGTGGCCTAAGCCCGAGCCTTTTAATCGTTTATACCTTTGCTCATGACTGCTGTTTGCTGCTTTTGGCAGGGTTGGAATCTTCTGATATGTCTTCAAAGATAGGTTCCCCAGAGAATCTCTCTCTCCTCTCCACTCTGGTAGATGAGGATGAGGAGGAAGATGAAGAACTTCCTAGTATTCTATCTCATCAAGGTAAGGCATGAGTGTACTTGTTCTGGACTTAAAAGGAATGCTTCTTGTGTGGAGGGGGGTTGAAAAGTCAGGGTGAGTTAACTATCTTGTGTCTCTTTTTTGAAGACAAAGAATTCCCACTTTTCTGTTGCTTTTTGTTACAGAGCCACAGTCAATTGAAGAAGGGATTTTGGTCTGGTGCAAATTACGAAGATACCCATACTGGCCAGCAGTGGTAAGAGCAGCTCTCTGCCTTTACAGAAACAGTAAGAAGTCCAAAAGTGAAGAGCAGTTTAACTAAAGAGACTTTATCCTTTCAACAGGTGAAAAAAGTGAAGCGGAAACACAGGAAGGCAAATGTGCTGTTGATAGAAGGGAATACAAATGACAAGACAAAGGGGTAAATGTGGGGTTTGCTTAGGTTCCAAATCTTGGGTTTCTGTTGGCAGTGTTGTACATTTTCTTCTTGGTACCAAGAGAGATGGTCTTAAAGCTGTGGTTTGGAGGGCTGCTTGTTTCACCAAGCTGCTGGTCAGGATAGTCTGGCATTCAGGCAAAATTATGTAACTTATGTGAGCAATAGCAAAAGGGCTGGGTTCTGCATACTCCATGTGTGTGTTGGCTAAACTCGGAGAATGCAGTAAAAAAAAAATGTGGACCCTCCTCTGTTTTTTGTTTTAAACAGCTATTTATCACTCTGTTTAAAAAAAAAAAAAAAAAATCCTGAATTTTAGCTTGTCACGAAAACTAAAACTACTGGCAACTCCATTGTTGCACTGCTTGTGAAACCTAATTTTCAGGGAGATGCAGGAAATAAGTTGTATGTCTGTGTTTATTCACTGATTGAATTTCCTTGTTCCATTAAGTTTTTCAGTGCCTCTTAGGAATCTCAAGCACTTTGACTGTGAAGAAAAGCAGGACTTAATAGTAAGTACTGCCAGTATGATACACATACAAACCTTGAGGGCGTGGAGAGGAAAACGTTTATAGAATATCCAACTTCCGCTACCAGAGGAGCGTGGTGTCGCTCTGTTTCCTGTTAGTGTCCTAGATCTAAAACCTCTGTATGTTTCTTTTTTTAATGTAAATGACTTGTATTTTAGGATCGAGCCAAAGAAGCTTACAGCCGAGAAATCGAGTGGTGCATTCGATTGATTTCTGACTATCGGATTAGAGTAGGTGAGTGCACAAGTTAGACATTATCCCATCTGATACAGATGAAGGGGAAAAAAAAAAAACAGATGGTGACATTAAGCCTGTCAGTTTTGTTGCAAGGACTTAGTTAAACTGATAAACCTGTTTTGGGCTTTTTAGGTTGTCATTCTTTTACGGGATCCTTCTTGGAATATTTTGCTGATGATATCAGTAAGTGATCGATTCATGGTGAGGTTCTGTCTTGTGTTCTTTTAGTAAATAAGCTGATGAATGTGTGCTGATACAAATTAGAAACAGTGAGTAGATACTGTTCAAATTACATGCCATTATTGTACTATAGGATGACAAAAAACAAGTTAGATATTATTAAATATGATACTTGAATTAAATAATTATTTCGCTTTGCAGTGAACTAATTTCAGAGTGCCTTTCACAATTTTCAGTCCTTATTGCTTTTTAAAACTATGTATATGTGTATTTTCTCCCCGATAGTGGAGGGAGGGGGAAAACCTCTCCCACTATCCAGAAAGTCCCTTATTCTTCATGTATATAAATGCGTATGATTGTGACTTTTCTTTCAGGCTATCCAGTTAGAAAGGAAGGTATTCAGGGTTTAGTCCAAATGCCCTTTTCATATGTAGCAGAAGAGCTTGAAGAATCTTCACCAGAAACTTCACCTAGCAAGCCCTCCAAGAAACTGCTTCCTGATAGAACAAGGGCTGCTAGAGACAAGGCTAATGAAAAAATAGTGGAGTTTATAGTGAAGAGCAAGGGAGCAGAAGAGCATCTCCTGGCTATCTTGAAAAGCAGAAAGCAGTCCCGATGGCTGAAAGAATTCTTGAATTCCAGTCAGTACGTGACCTGTGTTGAAACTTATTTAGAGGATGAAAAGCAATTAGATCTTGTAGTAAACTACTTGAAGCAAGTGTATCATGAAATAGACACCAGAAATCTGCATCGAATAAATGGAGATGGAATAAAGTTTATTTCGGATGTCCTTTTGCCTGAAGTAAGTAAATAACAGTAGTAAATTATCAGTAAATAGCACTCGCTGACTTCCTGTCCTCAGGAGTTGAGTGGTGTTTGGGCAGGACTGATGTATATTGAGGCCTACCCACCAATTTGAGGCATAAACTCTTAAGCTGAAGTGTCTGACAGGCTTTAGCTTATTTTAAAGGGGGACTGATTGCTTTCTTGTATGTTAGGATTATTACTGATGAAACTTTTTGTAGAGTTCTTCTTCGAGGTTTGTGGGTCCTTGTTTGTCTTCTCTTTTTAGTTGTACTTTTGCAGACTTCATGTCGTTGGTAGGGCCTAGGTGAACTTTTTTGTTTTTTTCAGTAGAAATTAGATTAAGAATAATTCAAGCTGTTTTTAAAAATGTTTTCCTAAATGTATGAAAAGTTTGTTTTTTGTTGGAGAGCTTTAAGTGCACAGTGAACAGTTTCATGCAGGTTTTCTAACCTGATTGAAGAATCAAAATCATTTTGGTTTACTATAAAAGTTTACTAACCTGCTGAAACCATTTCAAACAACTGTAATTGTAGTTTAGTCTTTGTTTCACCATATCAATGAACTAAAAATCCTCTTATAGGCCATCATTTATGCAATTTCTGCTGTGGATGACATAGATTACGAGAAGGCAGAAGAAAAATACATAAAAGGACCATCTGTGAGCAAAAGGTATCTTTTATTTTTGATATTTTCATTTGCTATTCATAAGGAAAAGTATGAGAAAGAGGTGCCCTTCGAAGTCAGTACCCTTTTCTCTGCAAGATCTACATTCCTTTTGTGAAGTAATTAAACATGGGAAGATTCTTACTGAGTTATATTAACACACTGCACCCTTTTTAACATGGTAAGTTTATTTTCACTGCAGAACTTCTATAATATCTTTTTTTTTTCAGGGAAAGAGAAATATTTGATGAAGAAATTTTAGAAAGAAAGAAGCGGGAGACTGAACTAGTGTCTGAAGAGAGCAAATAAGTAGTCATAGGCACTTCCTGAGTCTACAGTGGCATTGGATGTATATAATGGAGAAGTGGTTGCCTGTATAAATGTGTGATTTTTTTTTTTTTTTTTTTACTTTTTTATGTCAGAATGTAAATAGCCTTCGAAAGATGTAACAAATCATATAATACTGCGTTGCCCTCAAAGAAGATACAATTGTATGTTCATTCCTTGCTCTAAATTTTGCCTAGTGGGACTGCATTTTACTTTCTTTGTTTCTGCCATGCTGAATTTTCTGTAAAGGACAATTTAAAAGGCAATGTATAAACCTGTAGTAACACTATGACACTGTAACTGCCAGCCAGTTATGGTCAGCCTCTTGCTGTGCTTGAAACAAGAGTTGCCAGGAGAACAGCAAAGGTTTTGCAAAACTACATAATGGAACTCTTGTATTAAATTTTCTTTATGGTTTTTATTTTTTTATTTTATTTGTGGCCAAATAGCTCTGACAAAGGTCAGCAGTTATTAAACACGTGCTAGTAAATTATATAGCCACGTATTCCTTGGTAACTGTACTGCTAATGGATATGCTGTCTGGAGATCTTTGCAAAGGGTGGATTATTCTTACTCTACCTGTGCTTGAAAATGGGAAATAAAATGGTGCCTAGTGATGAAACCTAAGTGTCAAAGGATTTTTTGTGGTTTTTGTTTTTGATGGGACAACTGAGCTTCACTGGAGGAATTCACTTCCTCCTTTAAAATGATCAAAAAACTTCATATTTGCACTTAAAGGCTAAACAGTCTTGAATACTGTTTTTATAAATACTGTATTTATTGATTATCACAGCTCCCCACTCTGTTTTGTCCATCTTATTTGGGCTCTGTTCCCTGTCAGACTTTTGTGGGAAGTGTAGTCCCTTGCAGATAGTTACCTCCAGCAAACCTGCGGTGTGATTTATAACTATGAGCCGGAAAAGGAACAGTGACATGTTCACGTTTGCTACAGTCAACCACTGAGCTCTTTACCAGTCTGACAGCACCATGATTTGATTTACAAGTAGTAATATTAAAGATCTGACAAGAATTTAAAGGAGGAAAATATAAAATGGTGTATTGATTCTGATATATTTGAGTATAATTTAATCTTAGCAATGGTAACGTATATTGAGTCTCAGTGCTCCTGTGGACTTTGCAGCCTGGGGCAGCCTTCAAAGGCTTTGAGTCTTTAAAAGCCCTGTAGGCTCCTGGGGGCGGCTGCTGGGAACTGCTCCTGCTGCTCTTCTTTGGGTGCTGCTCTTCTCAAAGCTGCGTGGGGTTAGTAGAACAGTTAGTTGATAATTGAAGCGGGAATAAAACGCTCTCACAAATGCGCCTTGCTCTTTATCAATTGGCAGTGACAAAACTACCTGCCGAAACCCGGGATCGAACCAGGGACCTTTAGATCTTCAGTCTAACGCTCTCCCAACTGAGCTATTTCGGCCTCTGGAACGGATTTCTGCCCCACTTGGCTGCGGGTTGGGGCGGAGCCGGTGCCGGCGCCCGCGCGCGGCGGGGAGCGGAGAGCGGCGCGCGCGGTGGGGGCGGTGTGGTCTCTGTGGCGCAATCGGTTAGCGCGTTCGGCTGTTAACCGAAAGGTTGGTGGTTCGAGCCCACCCAGGGACGGGGCCGTTCTCACTTTTACCTCCGCATGAGACTCGGACCCGTTTTGGCGGAGGCGCCGGAACCCTTGTCTCGGGGCCCGCGTTGCCACCCGGCGCGCGGCGGCGCCGCACGGGCGCGCCCGGAGCGCTGAGGCGGCCGGACCGGCGCGCAGAGGTTGCCTGAAGGGCTACAGGCGACGAACATGGCGGCGCTGGCCTGTGAGTGGGAGCGGGACCGGGAGCGGGGCGCGCGGACACGCGCGGGGCCCGCGCCGCTCAGCCGCCCCGCGCTCTCTTGCAGGTCTTCGCGTGGGCCGGCGCGGGACGCAGGCCGTGCGGTGAGGCTGCCGGGCGGGCGGCGGGGCCGTGGCGGCTCCTTTTCCTCTCCTCGGTGTCACCTTCCCCCTTTCCATGTCCCTTTGGGCCAGGCCGGGTGAGGTGGGGGAGGCTGCACCGGTTTTTCCTCTCGTTTTTCCCCTTGTTTTCTTGCCACCTTTGGGCATCCAGCGCATCCTTCTTGTCCCCAGGCCCAGCGCGGTGGCAGCTCTTCATGCCCGGCTGCTCCACCAGACACCGGCAGCCGATGGTGCCGACAGGTAAGAGCCCAGAGGGAAGTCCCTGCGGCAGCAGGGGCCATGTGATCCCTGGCTGCAGCTCTTTCCGCGTGGAAACGCACGAGTTGCTTCTGACGTTGCCCATCATCGGAGCTAGGGGCTCTTGTCAGCGTGTGGCCCTAGGGCTGAGCCCACCGGCTCTTTCCATAATGTGGGCACAGGGAAACGGGCCCTTCTGTGGCAGCAAGTTACAGAGATGTCCCCAAATCGCGGTCCCCAACAGTCCGCAGTTCCAGAGGAGCACGTGAGGGTTCCCAAGCGGGGCTCCACAGATTTGTGGGGGCGTCACAGCTCCTTGCAGCTCCTGTGCTGTGTTCTGCCATCACACTCAGTAACTGTAGGTCAGTAATGCTGTGGATGTTGTGTGTTTGCTTCCAGCCCTGTTCCAGTGCCACAGAAAAGCTCAGCTGTCGTCCAGAAAAAGTCTTATGTCCCGACTAGCAAGGGCGAGTATATTGTCACCAAACTCGATGACCTCATCAACTGGGCACGAAGAGTAAGTCCCTGACACTGGCCTGAGCACGAAGAAGAAACGGTATCAGATGCTGAGGTGCTCTTGGGGGATGGATATAGGCCTCCTGCTCCCAAGGATAAAAATAGGTTACACATTCTTCAAGCTTTGCAGGGAAACAGAGTGTCTTGGTCAGCTGCTGATGTGAGCGTGCACATGGGAGAGAAACGCTATGTTCAGTGCCAGTGCAAAGCAGCACGGGCTGCTCATCCGCACAGGGCTGTCCTTTGGTAACAAGCGAACGCTGCCCCTCGGCTTTACATGGGCCTTGCCACGAGCAGCCGCCTGCGGTGGTGCCGAGGGCAGCGCCGCTTTGCCTGAGCTGAGGTTCCCCTCTCATGTTGCCATCTTCCCTGTCCCGCGTCCCTTCGTGCTGCCACCAGCGGGTGCTCTGCGTGCGCTCGGCGCCTCCAGGGCTGCAGGTGCACAGACATCTTTACACACCCTTGGGATCTGCTCCCTCAAGCCGTGGCTTTTGCTCTCCCATTAGTGGAAAGTGGTAATCGCCACTTTCATTTATGCTGCTTTGATTAAACAGACCTGAAAATGTCTCTGTCCTGTTTTGTTCTCTTTCCTCTCCGATCAAAGCTGAGAGCAGCTTGTTCTGTGAGTTACGTGCGCAGGGTCTCAGCTCCTGCTTCGCGCGTTCTCACCTCTAAGCCAGCTCTGTCCCACTGCAGAGCTCCCTGTGGCCCATGACGTTTGGCCTGGCGTGCTGTGCTGTGGAAATGATGCACATGGCAGCTCCTCGCTACGACATGGACCGTTTTGGGGTGGTGTTTCGCGCCAGTCCCCGGCAAGCTGACGTCATGATCGTGGCCGGCACGTTGACAAACAAGATGGCCCCGGCTCTTCGGAAGGTAGGAGCTGCGCAGGGGGCTCGGAGCGCGGCCACGCAGAGCGGGGACCCATGGAAAGTGGTTTGAAACATCCTGCAGGTCTACGACCAGATGCCTGAACCTCGCTACGTGGTCTCCATGGGAAGGTGAGTGCCAGCACCTCCCTCTCCTTGGGAGAAAACTGGTGTCACTGCTAGAGGGGGGAATTGGAGGGAGGGGAACTCATTTCCCATTTGTGTTTTCAACTCCTTAAATTGTATAAAGGAGCCTTCTTCCAACTAAAATGTAGAGATTCTCCTTCAATTAGGGTGAGGTGGATGTGAGAATAATGTCTGCCATATTGGTGCTCTTCAAACTAAATTCTTCCCAATAAACATTGCTGCCATTTTTGCAGCTGTCAGAGTCTAGACAAGCAGATATTCCAAGAATCTAAGGATCTACCTTTTGGCCTTCATCTGTTACTGTAAAATCTAACTACCATGTGGCCTCTTTTCTCACAGCATCTTGGATGTTGGGTTATTGTTTCCTTTGGCTCCTGCTAATCTTTCACCGCAGGCTGCTGAGCTGCATTTAAATACAGCTCTACTGAAATGTCTGTCCGTCTGTCTGCAAGAAACTGTCTGTCTGTTGCAGCTGCGCCAACGGCGGAGGTTACTACCACTACTCATACTCGGTGGTGCGGGGATGTGACCGCATTGTACCCGTGGACATCTACGTGCCAGGTATCACATCTGGTGCCAGGGCACTAACCGGGGGTACAGCGGGAGTGAAGTCGCTTTGTGTGTTTGGATGGTGGATTTGAGAAGCAGAGGGAGAACGTGAACCCCAGATCATAGAATAGCTGAGGTTGGAAGGGACCTCTAGAGATCATCCAGTCCGACCGCCTGCTACAGCAGGGACACCCAGAGCACAAATTGCAGATGTTTCAATAAGTTCTGCCTGGGGTTTCTGGTAAGCAAGTGAAATTCTTTTAGTGATAATAGTAGCTGGTAGCTCTTGTATAAAGTGTAGGGCTATAGTTTAGTCAACCAGAGAGACTTTTCTTGTCTCCAGCAGGATACCATCCTGATGAAAATACAAAGCACTTCTGTGGTTTATAAAGACCTTAAAAAAAAAACAGTGCCACCACAGCATTTTTATAGACTCTCACTGCCCACTTAGGGTTAAAATCCATTAATTGTCAGTTCTGCTGCTGGTGACTATGATTTAGTATAGCTGCCAGCCTTATAGGCTCCCTTTTTTTCTTATTTTCTCTTAGGTTGCCCGCCTACTGCTGAAGCTTTGTTATACGGAATCCTGCAGCTTCAGAAGAAGATTAAGCGGGAGAAGAAGATTCAGATCTGGTACAGGAAATAGCAACTTATTTATGACCTGCTCACAGACTGTCTACCTGGGGCACCTGCTTGTCGTCTTACGCACAATAAATCTGTATTCTTCACAAGCCTTCTAATAAAACTCTTATCTGTTTAAGATGCTTTTCTGTTTTTAATAATTAGGTAAGGTAACTAAAGAAGTGTTTTGTCTTCTTTAGTAAAGATTTGATGATTGAAAAACAGAATAACACTAATAATTATGCTGTAGAATCCACAGTACAGTAGGAACAAAATGGCAGTAAAGCTTGGCACAGGCTGTGTCACAGGCTGGTGTTTGGTACTCCACACTGCCCCAGACAAGGAACAGCTGCTGCAGAATCACGTGCACTTTGAAGGCAGAAATGAACAGCATGGAAATAGCAGTTGTGTATTTCATTGCATTTTAATGGCATTTTCTCTTTCCTGGGCACAGAGGAGAAACATCATCCATACACTATTAGACTACAAGAATTTCATCAAAATTAGAAATTCTTAAAGTGGCCAATTAAATTAACTGATGTAGAGGGAAATAAGCAGGAGGCGCGAGGGCTCTGTTGGGTCAGCCAGGGGGCTTCAAGGCCTCTCCTTTAGGACAGGCCTTGCCTAAAATGGTGCCATCGTTTCCAGAGAGCTCCTGTGACCGAGGGGGTTGTGCAGCGGCCCGGGGTCGCCGGCAGAGGAGCAGGGAGCCCTGGAGCTGCAGCACTGCCCCGTTTGCAGGAGTCCCTGAGCTCAGAAGGGCCCCGAAGCCTGGGTGGTCTAGCCCTGCGCCTCCAGCGCTCTCCCTGGTGCTGGGAGCGCTGGATAAACTGCTTTGAACCTTCTCTCGGCACCACAAGGGAGACATGAGCGTCTTCTCCCCAGTGCATGTAAAGGATTTGCTGCCCGCGCTGGCGTCTCCCATCAGCCGTGGCCAGGCCCAGGCTGCTCAGTGCTTCACAATGGATGGCGTGATCATCTTGTGGAAGGAGTAGTACCTGCAGTCTCGCGGCGGCACCAGCTCCATGACGGCTGTGCTGATGTTCTCCCTCCTGAAGCCGGCCTCCAGCAGCCGTGGCACCTGAGTCTCCTGCAGGGAAGGGAGGCCGGAGAGAGCGATGAGCGGCCATGGGAGCCCCCCGGCCGCCACTACCGCATCCTTACCTCGAACATGGTCTCGATGTCACTGTACCGCGTCTTCAGCAGCTCGCCCCAGGACGTGAGGTTGCAGTAGGTGAGGATGCCGCCGGGTCGCAGCAAGCGGAAAGCATGGTCCTGCCGGCAAGCCCGCACGGGCAATGCCCCGTTGCAACAGGACACCCGACCAAAGTCTCTGTCTTTTCTGTCTTTTTTTTTTGTTTGGTTTTGCTCCCCTCCCCGCGCTGCCCCTGGATGCTGCGCAGTGGCTTTACCTTGATGAAGGAGAACTGGTGCGTGTGCCACGTCTCGGCTGAGAGCGGGTAGGTGTCGTAGAGGATCCCTGTGGGACAGCAGCGATGCCAGGATGGGGCTTTTGTTCTTGCTTTAAAGCTTGTGATGTGCCTGGGCTGTGGCGGGGGAGCTGAGGCCACGGGTGCCCTGCAGGTCCCCTGTCCCCTCACTCACCACTGAAGTGTCCGTCTGGAAGCATGGGTGCCACCTCCTCCCACATCCCCTTCAATGGCACAACCTGTGGCAGGAGGGGGTGCAGTGAGGGGACACCGAGAAGGGGCAGGATGAGGTGAGGGGACACTGTTAGGGGATCGGTGAGGCAAGGGGACATGGCAAGACAAGAGGATGGGATACAGCGAGGTGCAGGGACACAGTCAGGGACCGTGGCAAGGAGCTGGGTGAGGCAGAAACACAGCAAAGGGACACAGAGAGGTGAGGGGACACAAAGAGGGGACACAGCAAGGCAGGGGGCCACGGCATGTGGCTGTGGTGACACCTCTACCTTGTGTGGCTGCGTGGGAGCCCATTCCTGCAGGCGCCGGAAGACGCCCTCGTTGCACTCAATGATCCAGTGCTCGGTGATGTGGAGCCGCTGCAGCTCGGAGGCAGCGATGGCCATGCCGAAGCCAACCTCGAGCACGCGGCCGCCTGCGCATGGCAGCCGGTCACCCCTGCGTCCCCCCGGCGGCACCGCTGCCCCCCAGCGAGTGCTCAGCACCTCCCAGCCCCCCATTCCCACGGGATTCCTGTCCGCGTGGCACCTTTGGCGGCGGCAGCGGCCGCCAGCGCGTGCATGTAGGGCGTCTCCCAGCGCTCCATCACTGGCTTGCCCAGGATCTCCAGGTGTGTATCTGGCGCATTGTAGGCGGCCGCCGCCGCCGTCCAGGCTGCCGAGCAGTCCTCGCCCTCGGTGAAGAGCGGAGCAGCTGCCGGGGAGCTCATGGCCGTGCACTGCCGTAGGGGGAAAGTCCACGGCGCTGCCCTCCGCCCTGGGCCTTTATATAGCCCAGCTGGAAAGCGCTGAGTGAGCAGCGGTGCGGGGCCCGCAGAGGGGACGGGATCCCATTTCGATCATGCCGGAGGGGGTGGGGGACATTCCCTGCAGTCACACATGCGGCTGGGGACATTCCCTGCAGAGCTGCGTGCTCCGCGTGCTACAGAGCTGCGCACCAGTGCTGTGAGAGGCTGCAAGGGGGGAAATCTTCGCTCGTGGGTGCGAGCAGCAGTGTGCGCAGTGCTCTGCACAGCCAGGGCAAGCACGCACATGGTGGTGCATGGCCACGACAGCGTGCATGGCTATGTGCATGCTGAGTAGCACATGCATGGGGCTGCACATGCATGGGGGAGCATGTGGGGCACTGCGCACGCTGCTGGCACGGCCAGGACACACGCCGAGGCTGCACGTGGCCTGCAGGGCGCGCGTGGGGCCACACGTGGGGCTGGCACGGCCTGGACGCATGCGCAGGGCTGTACATGGCCGGGACGGGGTGCCGGGCCCCGCGCACGGCTGCGCCCGGCCGGGACAGCTTGCCCGGTGCTGTGCTCGGCTCTGTGTCCGCTGCTCTACCCGGCTCTGTGCTCGGTTCTGTACCCGGTGCTGTGTCCCGTTCTGCGCCTGCGCCGTCCCCGGCGGGGCCGCTCCGGGTCGGGGCGGGGGGGGGCGGGAAGTAGCCGCGCGGCCTGCGCGCTCCCGAACTGCCTTTCCCGAGGTGCCCCGCGCGCGCCCCGCCCCCGCGGGCGCGGAGACCCCGTAGCGGGGCAGGTGCGCGCGCAGCGGCGGTTGGCGGCGCCGGCGGCAGCGCGGGCGGGAGGCGGCGGCGGGGCTCCCCGAGCACCAGCCGCGGGCCGGGGCC
>NW_020455399.1:5936-92834 GCF_003342845.1 Nothoprocta perdicaria | reverse complement strand
CCGCCGGAGGAGGAGGAAGAGCCGGGCGCGGCCTGCTGAGGAGCCGCCGCCATGAACAGCGTGGGAGGCGCCGACGAGATCGGGTGAGGAGCTGGGGGGCGCGTGAGGCGGGGGGGTCCCATTTCACCCCCCCGCTTCACCTCAGCGCGAGGTGAAGCGCGCGCGGCGGGCCCGGCGCTGGGGGGCGGGGCTTCCCCCTCTCCGGCGCGACGGCCATGCTGCGTCCCTGCGCACCGGGAGCGCGGCCACGTGACCGGCGGCGGCGGCAGCGGCAGGTGCGGCGGCCCCAAGGTCATGGCGGGCCCCGC
The DNA here is from genome assembly GCF_003342845.1 of Nothoprocta perdicaria. NCBI lineage: Eukaryota > Metazoa > Chordata > Aves > Tinamiformes > Tinamidae > Nothoprocta > Nothoprocta perdicaria. The sequence goes on along the minus strand of NW_020455399.1, from coordinate 92,526 downwards.
TGCTCCTCCCGGGGGGTCCTCCGCGCCGTCCCCGGCGGACAGCAGGGAGACCCTCGGGGCGGCCCCGGGGGCGGCGGGTGGGGCCTCGGCCCGCACGGGGGTCGGGGCAGGACAAAGAACGGTCGCCCCCCTCTCCCCTCGGCTTTGGGGTTTATTTGAGCAGAAATGCCCGGTATCCAGTTTAAAAGCTCTTCGAGGATGTGGTGGGCATCACTGTACTTCAGCGGTGCTTTCCTAAAAGCACGCTGATATTTAATCTATAAAAACATAAACTTGACTCTGTAGAACCCAAAAGAGCAAGGAGAAACCGTTAGGGATGAGCACTGGCTGTGTAGGTGCCAGAATGGATGTAATTCGTTGTATAATGTAAGGAGTAAGTTTCAGCATTGCAGCCGGTCACCTTTTCTGAGGGTGCTGCAAGCGTCAGGCCCACATTTGTCCTGACTGGTAGCATGTGCTGCTTCTCCGCCATCCTGAAAGCGCAAGGGGCGAGAAAACTGGCTGGAAAATAACCCGTTGGTAGGGCCAATGAATAGAGCATGGGACACACTAAATAAAGTAGTTTTTGCTCTGAAAGCAGCATTATTTCTCATCCTGGGCCTCAGTGACTCACTTGTGTATTCAGCGATGCGCCACGGGCACGCTCTGTGCTTGTGTTCTAGGCTTGAAGGTGAGTGCAGACTGCAGGGTGCTGAACACAGGATCCTCATAACTCCTCCAAGACAACTGGGCTGCAGGACTTGCTCTGGGTTGCACACTGCCCAGGTTTGAGCTATTATCACGATCAAAGGGGCTGGATTTAAGCCACGATGTTAATTTTTTTTTTTTCTTCTTCAGAAATGCCCAGACAGGGCAAGTGGAAAATAAACTGCAGTTTTATTTTAGGCAGCTGCCAGTACCTGTGAGGAAAGCTCTGTTTTAAAAGTTGCTGCAAGATACAAATCCTAAACTTGATAAGTAATTACAAATTTGACTCATTAAAAAAAAAAAAATGTGTTTTCTATGCATAGATTATCAGCTATTTTTTTTCTAAAAAAAATTTACCCATGCTATAAGCCTTGCTGTGTTAAGGTGATTTTGTAGGGGACTAACAAACATTGTTCGTTTTAATTAAGTACTGACCTATTGTGAATTAAAGAAAATAGTACTTTCAAGATTGTAATAGAGGATATGGTATATGCATATGAACAGAAGCAGTGTATTTACATATAGCTGTAGTAGTTGACCTTAGGAAACACTGTATTTTTGTTTACTTGACTGTAGGTAGTGGGGCTACAAATAATTAATAATGGAATTGGGAGGTTTCGATGAACATTAGCTGCAGAGAGTCCTTTCTTACAAACAACTTGATGTTCTGTCAGAACACCAGCTGGTATTTTAAATGGATCTGATATGCCAAACTGACAAATTTTGTTTAAAAAAAACCAAAACCAACGTGTAGTTGATCAAGAAAACCTCTAACCCATGAACTGCATGAGAAAGTTAATTTAGTGCTATACAGAGTATAAGATTATAAAGAAACAAAACTATTTTTGCAGAACTTACTGTTCCCTCAAACTGATAGCACAAAAAAGACCAGACTTTTGCATGTGTCCTGTGTGCAGGGATGGAATATGGGACAGGAAGTTTGGAGGCTCCTGGGAAGCATGGGCCTGTCTCTCTGTGCTGGATGCAGAGCACTCTTCCATTTTGCTGTTGGTAGAAAATGGCTTGATGCTGAAAATATATTGGTGCTGAATAGGCTCGTGTCTCAAACAGGATCTTTACTAGCAGGCGGGAGGTGAGGGGATTTTCCTGCCTTAGGAAACACTTCTAATTGTGAAACGTGCAAGTCGAAAAGACCTTGATGCAACTTGCACAGTTTCTGTTGCAGTTTGGGAATGGAAATGGTCATGTGGGGCCTGGGCATTTTAATCTGCTTTAAGTAAGGCTGCTTTTGAAAAGAGGTGGGTGATAATGGCTTATATGCTCTGCTTGTGCTATTATTGGATGCATTATGATAATGCAAGAGTAGATACAGCCAGTGTCTTCTACAATAATACAAAAATTATACTATCCATTGCGTATTACCACTTAAATTTCTGTGCTGCTGAAGAGGGTCTTCTGAGGATCTGTGCTTAATAGTTGGTCTTTTTTTTTTTTTTTTTTTTTTTTTTTTTTTTTTTTTTAAAGATTATACTTGCATCAGCTATCAAGAAGTGACTTAGAAATAAAATTCACATGGACAGAGCAAGACTTTTGTCTCATGTAATATTACATCTGGTCACTTATTTTCTTCTTATATAGTAAATATGCGCTCTTCAAGGCATAGTTTTATTCATTGTTGCTTGTTGCATTACGGTCCTTATATAGGAAAAATTCCAGAAAAATCAATCAAAATGAAAAGGGGCTACTGATTTCTTCCTTAAGGTGCTCTGCTCCTATTTGCCAGGCTTTTGCTTGACCGAATCTCAGTGAATTGGCCCTAGTGAAGCTGACTGCTCTCCCTGGGTAGCTGCTGTTAGGGGAGTGGCCATTACTGCCCTTAGCTGTTGCTTCTTACCTGGCTTCTCTCAAAAGTTAAGTTTATTTTTCATTGGGATTGTACTTTTTGTATCTGTGAATGAGAAAGGGAGCACTTTATTTGCTCCCTCTAAGACATGTGTTTTCTCACCCTTAGCTCAGTTGTAGTTTCGCTCTGTCTGAAGGAGAGTAGAAGACAAAAGCAGAAGAAAAAAAAAAAATAGACTGAATCCCTCAAAGATAAACTATCTCTATATTTGTATATACAGACCTCTATAACTCTTAAGAGCTTTTAAGTTGGTGCTTAGGCCTCCAAAGTTAGTAGGAGCTTTTAAGTTGGTACTCCTTACTAAAAAGAGCCAAATGTTGAGGTACCTTTGAACTAACTTTTAATTATAGAGCACATTAGGGTGTGCCAAATCTTCCATGCATGTTAAGTTGATAAAGATTTGCAAAGCAGCCAGGCTAGCATCTTACTGCTCATCTTTGGAGTGCTTATCCAGTCCTGTGGCATGTCCTAACATGATCCGGGACTCACGTTTAGGCTTCTGGAAGGGTGTATTGACTCAGATTTGTCCCAAGCGTGCTGTGTGTTTCAGGCTTCTCCATAACTCACTAGTCTATTTAGAGACATTTCTGAACTAGGGACTATTAAGAAGGTTTCATGAGTAGTTACTAAATTAATGCTGTTCTGTTATTCTGTGTCTGCCTCACAAGTTTTCCTGCCATTTTAGGCTTGGTAGTTTCACTTTCATTTAACTAGGAGATGACAGTAAATAAAAATAAATCTGTCTTGTTTTTCTTGATTGAAAAAAATAACATAAAAAAGGAGAGGATGAAGTTTTATTCTTGTTTCAGTTAACAATTTGAGGACTTTGCCTTATCAGACACTGATGCTTTTTGTTTGTTTCTTTGTTAAAAATACTTCTTAACGTCCTTTTGCTACCTAGGAATAAGAACCCTGAGGAACTTCTGCCTTTCTGATGTCTGTATTTTCATAAAATAATAAGTTTTCTTGTAATAAGCGTACAATCCTCCGTTCATGTTTGTGGTGCATAAAATGAAGGCATGAGTTTTATGTGGATCTTAGTGAAACAGAAGGTAGTTGTCTCAAAGAATAGTGTCTTTCTAGTGAAGAATAGGCCTTACAGAATAATTTGGATGCTTCAGGACTGCCAGGGCTATTCAGAATAGCTGATTTCTTTGTTACATAAAATGATGCGTCTTCTGCGTAGCACCATATTCACCCTATTCAACCTTCAATTGCAGAAAACTGTTTGTGGGTGGCTTGGACTGGAGTACAACGCAAGGTAAGCTGTGTATTCTATAGTCACTTAGCCAGTCCGTTATGAATAACAAAATATTCTATATATATATATAGCTTTTCATTGGATAATACTGTTGTCAGAAAAGGAAAATGTGGATAAGAGTATTACTTTTCTATTATTTTTCAATAAATTATGAATTAATACAGAACGTCTTTTTTTTTGTACATGTATTTTCAGATAGTAATTGATATTCAAGTTGTTGTCAGCTTACTAAGAAATGACCACTGTTAGGGCATTGATTTACTAGAATGTTAATTTTTTCTTGTCTGAATGGAATTAAAGGAGTACATGAGATTTGTTTGGAGGAGGTAAAATTGAATAATTTTTGAAAGATAATTTTGGATTTGTATAACTATTTGCTTGTATTTTACTTCGTAATTAGGAACATAGCCTGGTAAAGTTAGTATCTGTTTGTGCTTAATACATTTTTGTTTGTATGTTTGTTTGTTCGTTCTTCAACAGAAACTCTTCGTAGCTACTTCTCCCAGTATGGAGAAGTTGTAGACTGTGTAATAATGAAAGACAAAACGACAAACCAGTCTCGAGGATTTGGATTTGTCAAATTTAAAGACCCTAACTGTGTTGGAACAGTACTGGCCAGCAGACCTCATACGTTAGATGGCCGAAATGTAAGTTGTTTGTTGTATGGTTTTTGTTTGGTTGTGTGGTAGTTTTAACTGCTTCAAAGATCTGTTTTAAATTATAGCTTTTTATTTGCAGCTTTGATAAAGTAAAAGTTGCTTGGCTATTGATTTTAATAAGACAGCTTTAACTGATCGTATCGCACTGTAGAAGTAATATATGGGGATGGCTTTTATCAGAGAGTTCAATTTTAGCAGGGCTTTATTTAGCTACCTTAAAGATAACTTTATAGATCAAAAGATTCTGTGTGCTCAGAGTTGACCAAACTACAACTTTTCCCAGATTGATCCAAAGCCATGTACGCCTAGGGGGATGCAACCAGAAAGGACACGGCCGAAGGAAGGATGGGTAAGGAAAAATACTTTTGTTGTACTGAACATAAATATGAGGTCATCCAAATATTGTTCCTAGTTCTCCAGCCTTCTCAAGGAAAGTGTGTATGTTATAGCCCAAACCACTGAAATTCTAAATTTAAAACGTGCAGTTTATTCACTTTAACTGTAGTATGATTCAAGTCTGGGGATTACCCTCTGCTTCACCTCGGTCAATTTAAGTGTAAAATGAACGAAGAAACCAACTTTGTCTTCTGATTATTTTTCTCCTCTTTAATTTAGCAGAAAGGATCCAGGAGCGATAACAATAAATCAAATAAAATTTTTGTTGGTGGGATTCCTCATAACTGTGGCGAGACTGAGCTCAGGGAATACTTCAAGAAATTCGGAGTGGTGAGTCATTCAGAGGCACAGCAGTTATCAAGAGGCTGTAACTCCCTGCTGCCTTTTCTCAGACTTTGTCAAACTGTCAATTTTTGGTTTAATTTATACAAACAACCATAATGACATATTGAAGTGTTCTGTGATAAAGTGTTGTAACCATTCATCATCTTGAGGTATCTCCTGCTGTTTGTCAAAATCTGTTGCTCTGATGCCTGTAACTTTCTTTGCATCTTCTGTCCCCTCTAGTTTTAAGTCAGCCTGATTCTCTGTTATTCTGTTGCCATCTTGTGAAGGGAGAGAGGACCCCCTTTGCTTCATTTGACTTTGCGAATAGTTATTGCTCTTTCAAATCGTTGCTAACTTACAGCTCTGCAGTTACGAAAGCTTTTTGCTGAATTTTTGCAATAGTAAATACTCAGTGAACTTATGTCTAAGATCTTCCTACATCAACAGTGTTGGACTTATCATTTCATTGATGATCTTAAAAAAAAAAAAAAAAAAAACCAAAAAACCCTCTCACAAAAAGCAGTGGCTAATGATTTTCTTTTAGTTTGAAAATCTGCTATAGACTGTTATAAATAAAAGTGGGGAGCATGTTCCACAGTTGTGGAGCATAATTTCTAAAGGCTCTTCCTCACAGACTTATGGCTTTCCAATTCTGACCCCTGGATAGCTTGGGAGATACAGGGTTAAGTTCCACCAGTTAGAGAAGGCAACAGCCCTTAAGTGTAAGTGCCTTTAAAAGTAAGTAGTAGAACTTAATAGTATAAAAATTGGGAGGTCAATGTGGGGTTCTTAATGAGCTGTGTTCATTCAGGTCTCTCTGAAGAAGCAGGAGATCTTAGATGTTTTGTGGCCACAGAGTGGCTCTGCTACCTCTGTGAACATGAAAGACTGTTGAGCTGTTTTAAAACAGATGTTTTAAAACAGCTGTTTTAAAAAGCTGCCTTTGAAATAAACACGGCATCACTCTTTTTGTTTACGTTATAGCACATAGTTGTACATTTTGAAAACGCTTACAGCAAAAATGCTTCTTTCTCAAATATTAGACTCAAGACAGTACATTTAAGAAGCTCTGCTGATATATTCATCAGTGTTGAATAATGTGTCCTTGTGGTTTTCTATGGGCTGTAGTGCGAGTATAAACAGTTTAACAACCTTAATGCTAAGTTAAAATCTGAAGTGTGATGAGACTTTAAAAAAGCAAACACGTGGCAGTGTTTGAGGCTTTTTAGAATAGATGAACTCGGAGAGCACCCTTTCCAATTTATTTCTCTGTGCTATGTCAGACTGATATTGATGGCTACATCGAGCATTTAATTGCCCTTTGTGAATAGTGTAGGAAAACAGCCTGTAGTAACTGCTTATAACACTCCCCTGGTAGCATAGTTAGTAGAATTTCTCTTTTCTCTTCCAGGTCACTGAAGTTGTAATGATCTATGACGCAGAGAAACAGAGGCCCCGAGGTAAAGGCTGATCTAGTTTGTCCTTGAAATTTCTTCATACTCTCCTATAGTCAGATGGCAAACTATTTCACACCATCAGAAAAGGTAGATTTTTTTTTTCTGTGTTGCCTCAGGAAAAAGAATATTTCACTAGGCAAATACCACTTCAAGTATAGACCTTCATCTACAGCTTCAGTTGGTATCTGTGCATTTAAAGTCAGGTGTTTCATGTTCATTTTTGTTTTTTTGATGGTTCTTAGCTGAATGAAATTAGATACTTGAGCCACTCTTGTGGTTTTAAGATACTGCAGTTGGGGGAAATCAGCAAACTGACTTTCCTCCTGTTCTACATGAAAGGTATGGTGATGTTGCATGGCGGGTGGGTCCAGTTCAGAATGCTTCTGAATGTAAGATTACAGCAGAATCCATTCATAATGCTTTTTGTTTTGGTTAAATGACTTCACTTTAAATTGAAGAAAAACACTTAACATTATATAAAATTGCTTTTGACATGTATATTTTGAATGAGACGTCTAGTGCCTCTATGGGAGACTGCTTTTTTTTTTTTTTTTTTTTTTTAGAGGGTAAAACATCACTAGGCTGCTTCACTAGGCTATTCGTTCAAGTCTGTAACTTTTGGTCAAAATATGAAGCACGTTTCATGTCATCCACCTTTCATTGCATCAGTCATCTCTGACGATTAAGAGGCAATATTACTAAAAGCACATGAAGCTTAGTTACACTGACCACCTTGTAGCATGTTCTACATGCTAGAGAATAGTTTGCCATCTGAACTTTCATTTCTCCTCTGACTCCATTATTAAGAATATATTCTCCACTTCATATTTATTAAGCTGTTAAGTCTTAGTTTTATTTTTAATTTAGACATACATTTTTAGTGACATATTTAAGTGTTTCATAGTAAAGTATGGTAATGTTAAGTAAGTTCTTTTTTTTTTTTTTCCCTCTCTTTTCTCTCTGTGAATTGTTTGACTGTGATTAACGATATCTCTTTAGATTTCTTCTCTCTAGGTGATAATTTATCACAGAGGTACAGGCCAGTTCCACAGTCAGAGGAGGGACGGGCTTTGTCTTTTATTGGAGTGTAAACGAAGTTTCAATATATTTGTTTTTTTGTTTGTTTGTTTCCTTGCCCTAGCTATCTTAATACTCTTTCAGCAGGTATCTTGTATTTAAGCAGAACATAAATTCATCCATTTAAATGTTCTAGGGAATTTCATTTTTAATAGGGGAGGCAGTGGAGACCAAGATAAGTGTATCTAATTTGTGGCTGAGGTTTTGAAATATTTCAGTAATTATTGCATCATCTGTATCTTTCCAATACTTATCCTGACCTTGCAGCCTCTGAGCAAAAGGTACTAAAACATCATGCCTGATCTGAATTAATGGCTTCTGTTTAAAGCTGTTCTAAAATATATATGCTGGAAAGTCTCTGGTCCACAAAAATTGTAGTTTCAAGCGGAAATGACAGATGTGTTCGAGTTTGAAAACCTGTCTGTCTTTAATCATTGAAGTGTGCAATGTACTGCAGAAGATTCTCCTTTTATTCCTCTGACTTCTTAAACAGTGCTCTTGAATCCCGTTCCTTTGTTTTTGCTCTATGAGACTCCCTTTTCATCCTGTGGTAACTAGCCAGCAGCTCCAATCGTAGTTTTGCTAGTCTCTGGGAAAGCTAGGAAGAACTTCTGGTTTACACCCAGTACTCTTGTTTGTGCATCCCAGAGGACATTTTATCTTCTTCCTGCTCTGCATCCTGTTACATATAGAGTGGTATTCTGTCTATACACAAGTCCTCTGAATGTAATGCCTTCAGTGATGACATATTGAATTGTAGAAGTCTGTATCACTGCCGTTTTCCACTCGCATCATTCTGATTTTTGCCTTCTTCTGTAGTCTTCACCATCCTTACATTTTGAACAGATTTACTTCATGTTGTTTTACTAGTTTGCTAGTAAGAGAAGGGCAAAACCAGCTCTCTCGCTAATTCGTAGTAGCATTTTATTTTGCTCAACTTCTTCAGCCAGTGTCTGAGCTGCCTTGATAACTCTTAAGGTGACCTTGTATCTTCAGTGCCTTGTCTTGTCTTTGCTTACTCACAATCCTTTACCTATTCATGTTAGCTCTCCTGCCAGCTATATTTAATGAAAATTATTTCACTTGAGTCCAAGTGAAAGTGCAGCTGAACTTTTTGTTCCTTAAAAGAAGCCCCAGCCTTGTTTGTTGCTGTCTTTGTTTTTCATGATTTTTGTTCTTGGCTAAGTCAACCACAGTGAAGTAATTTACAGATTCTTACTGAGTTCTGGTCCTCCTGTTAGCTCCAGTCCAGTTTCATCTATTCAGTTTACTTCTAAATGCAATCTGTTACTCTAGTCTTCAAAAGAAGTCCCGTCCTTCAAAAGAATAAAACTATTGGATGATATACTTTGTCACTAATACAGAATTTAAAATTTGTGAAATTTCTCATTTCTGGTGTTTTACTGTGCGTTGTATTGATTTCTTCACTGCTCTTTATCTTGAGGTGCCTGGCCCTTTTCACACATTTTTTTTTCTTTACTGCCTTCCTCAGTGTTCTCTTCTGCTTCCTTCTCCCTTTCCAAACCACAATCTAATACTTCAGTCTACTCTCCTTGAATTTTCTCTGTAAAATGCTAAAGGAGCAGCCTTCATATAGCTGATATCCATCAGTTTTCTTCCCCATGCCTTTTTAGACAGAATGCTGTAATACTAAGTGTGTGTGTTTTAATATTAATACTTTTCTTTTTGCTCTAATACTTAAAATTCTAGTTAACCTCAGACAAATATATTGTGATGAAATGCTGCCCTCGGTTATGAGGCTGCTTTCATCACAGATCAACAAAACTTCGTTTATACTGCCAGTCTCTTGTGTGTGGGAAATGCTAAGTTTTTTCCTTTTTATTTTATTTTAGTGATGTCTTTTGCTCTTGTTGCTGACAGCAGAATTTGACCTGCTGGGATTTATTTTGGCCTGTATCTTTGTGTATTTTTTATATATAAACCTTCTCTACAATAGACCTCTTTGGGCTTACCCAACCCAGTTGGATAAGCTTAGAGAGACACTAACTGTTATAGATACTGTATTTCTGTTTAACGCTTTAGAGCAATATATGGCTGCTGTCAGCACTAGCTGCAAAGCAAAATGCAAACCAAGGGGGAAATCTTGGGTTTCAGAAAAGCAGAAATGCATCCATGTTCCATATGCTTTTGATGCTGCACCTCTTTTTTTTCTTTCTAATTTTATTGCTCTACCCATAGTTAATGGAAAAAATGGCACAGTTTATGTACTGCATGATTCCTACCTTTCCTGGGATGTGATTATTCCACCAGCGATGAGTGGTTGATGGCATGAACCAGCCTCAGTGTTCTGTGAAGTTAACTACTATTTTGCCACTCTCTCGGCAGTGTCAGCAGCTGCAACCTACTGCAGTGGTTCTCAAAGCGTGCCCATGAAAACGTGAGCTAGTCACGAGCCTTGCTCTTATTTCCAGCATCCTCCTCAGCCATTGTTCCCCGCTGTCCTGTAAAAAGCCACTTGGTGATAGGAACCGCTGAGATGCCATCACTGAGGCTACTCATAAATGACAAGGAAATGGAACACCTTTGGGGATCTGGAGCAACTGATAACGATGTAGTAGGCAAAAGAAAGAGGTCTGGAAAGTATACATACGTATTGAAGAGAAAAGCAGCAGGAGGGATGAGAAATAAAATAGATGGAGAGATATAACAGTAAAAATTGTATTCTGTGTAAGCAACGTTTGTTTATTTGCCAGCGGATGACGTGTTTGGAAGCAGTAAGGTCCTTCCTTAAGTGCTTTCTCTAACAAGATGTAAAAGACTTGAGAACCCCTGATGTAGGTTGTTAGTTTCTGAAGCTTCTCATTCATCCATGGAGTGGTAAAATTTTTCATGCTTTAACAGCTCCATTTCAAAAATAACTCTTATTTTCCAAGGCAATATTCCCTAATTGAAAGAGCGGGAGAGGGATGGGAGGAAGTTGCTTTGCAGCTTTGGGTAACAGGGGTAGAATAGTTTTTTCTTGGTATCCTAATTTTGAGTAGAAGACAGGAGTAGCAAAATTGCTTGGCTTTAATCTGCTGTCCACAAATACCTTGTTTTTATTTGTGTGGTACAGTTACAACTGTACTAGCATTTTTTTTCATCTCCTGATAGGTGGGTTAGGAATAAAATGAAGCCAAAAAAAAAAAAAAAGTTAACCAGCTCAGTTTGTAGGTTGCATGTGTGAAACCAAGATGGGGCATTATTTGCCTAATTATGGAAGGTATCCATTAAATTTTTTTCAGACTGACCTTTTTTTTTTTTTTTTTTTTTTTTTTTTAAATTTAACACAAGTCTTGGTTATCTGAAACCCCTGCTTGAACCCTTGGTCCGCCCCTAATACTGTTCATCATCCTGTTTTGTGTCACAACACCCTGCTACCTTGATTCACTCTTCGTCGTTGGCTAGGTTTTGGATTTATTACTTTCGAGGACGAACAATCAGTGGACCAGGCTGTCAACATGCATTTTCACGACATCATGGGCAAAAAAGTGTGTAGTTGTAGTTTTATTTTACCTTAAGAAAGAACCAAGTCTTGGGCAACTGGCAATTTCACTGTGAACAAAGCTTAATTAAAGGGGAGAGAGTGTGAATCCAAATTCAAAGCTTTGCCTGTGAAGATGGGGAAAGTCTTCTGAGTTTGCTTAAAAAAGGTGAGAAGCAGTTAGCTTGTGCTTTCGCCCTTAGAGGGGACCTAGAACTTGAAAGCCTGAGAACTCAGGCCGAGAGGTTTGTGAGTTTTGCTTTGTTTTCCCCCTCAAGACTTGGGGAGGCCTTGTGCTACAGACCTGGGGACTGCTCTGGTTGAGCACAAGTCACTCGCGTGTTGAGCACTGTCGTGTGCTGCTCAAGTGCAAGGAGAGAAGGTAGTTGTTGCAGCTTTTTGAAACTCGGAATCCCAGTGAAATCTGAGTTGTTCAAGGCTTGGTTTAAGATACCACTCCTTCAGATGTGTATTCGATATTCAAATTTTGAGGCTATTTGAGACAATCTACTTATATAGTCTTATATTTAAAAAGAAAAAAAACATCATGAAGGATTGGTTTAAAAAAAAATGGGTCACTTACTGTGAGACTTTGATACAAATCCACATACTCTATATAGTATTTAACCACAATGCAGTTAAGTGACCTCTGGTTGTTTCATCTTCATACTGTGTTGTCAGCAAAAGGATGTTTGATAGGGATATATTTATGCTTGCTTTGATGTTACTCAGCAAGGAACATGCTTATACCTGTGGAAAAAAAAAATAAAAGCAAGAGTAAATTATTGGAGGACACGTAAGATTTATATAGGGAAAATCATAACTTCTGAAAGAAAAAAATTAACTCCTGGAAATTCTGGTAAAATTTAAGGCCTTATAACTTTACAGCTTATCTAGAATTCTAAAATAAGCAATAAAACTGTTAAGCTTAAAGTGAAGACACTTCAAGGAAACCCAAGAATACTGTTAGTTTGCCTAAATTCTTGCAGTGTAATTTTTTTGCATTCTCTGCCAATTTTTATATTTTATAAGCATTTACTTAGCTGGCAGATGAAATGTACTTTTGCATATCAATGCAATTTGTCTGGTTAGTTATTCAAAGCATAATGCTTTTTATTTCTGTAAACATGTTTTGGGGGTGTGGGGTGGGCTGACTGCTTAGTAAATGGGAATAAAGCGAAGGAAACCGTGTGCTTACGTAATCAAGATCCTCAATGTGTGTTCTTGATCACCAGTGTTTTCCTTCTGAGCAGTTGAGTGCTCCCACTTGTATGTAGATGTACTGACAAGAGCAAGTTTACCTTTGTATGGGTATGAACACATCTCGTGTACATCCCCAGATCTTGACGTTCTTTTAAATTAGCAAGAGACGACGGAAGGGAGAGGCCGTGCCAGCCAGCCCAAACTCCCCAGAGCAGGGGACAGCGCATCTGCTGCAGGGCCCTGGGCTGGGAGCGAGGCCGCTCTGTGGGCCTGCCAAGCGCTCCCTCTTGAGCTGCCACCTCTCACAGTGCAGCAGGGCTGCTTCCCAGTCTCTGGTGTTTCCCAAGCAATTTCAGTACCAAAGTGAAACGGGTTTTTTTTTGTTGCTTTTATTCTCTTTTATTCTTACTAATAATGACCAAATGAAGAGGAGGAAAAAGAAAAAAAAAAGGTAGAAATATGCAGCGTTTTCTCAGGTACGAGTAATGGACAACATCTCTTTTTGCTGTTGTTGTTAATTGCCTTTTAAGTAGATGTAGAAATTTAGCCTCAGTACTAGGAATATTGCACAATGATTTTCCAGTGTTCAGTTTGGCAGTTCCCTGCTTCCAAATGGGCACTGAAAAATTAATGGAATTCTTCCATGTTGATTAATGAACTTCTGATATTTCACACACTTCATTGACTAATGCTGCCTACTTTAAAAATGCTATCTCTTGCTTTTTGGTAATTAAAAAGGTATTGCTGAAATGAATCCGTATGTTGTTAAAAGAGGGGGAAAAATTAAAATTGCAAGGAGGACTCTGCTTTTGTAAGCAATAACTGAATTCCCTCAAGGCAAATGTGTTAAGACTCATTAATTTGAGTCCTTTGAAAAATTCCCTTGGTTCCTGTCTAGAAGGGCCTTCAGCTGACAGAGATTTGGTTACTGTCATGTCTAATGTCCTTGGGGCATCTGTAGTAAGGTGGGGGTGGGGGCTTTGTCCTTGCCTTGTGCCTATTTCCTGTTTGTTCTCTAACATGAATGGTTTTTTAAGACATGGCAGGAAGAATTCTGAATACTTTATTTTTTTCCATACTACTCAGGCCCCATTGATGACTGAAATTTATTTTCTTTGTACTCTGGTACCCATTAAAATTAATCATAAAATAAAAAAGCCTTTAATTCAGCATGCATGAGTGCTGAGAGTGTTTCATTAAATCAGAAACTGGATTTTTTGAGAGGTTTATGTTGAATGTGCAGCTTATTTTAAGTAGGTCAAATGCACTTACTCGATGGCTTGGAACACTAGGACATTTTATCTTTGAATAAAATAAGTTAAGCACTGTGGCTTACTAATTTTAAAAACAGGAGGGCTTTTGTCACTGACTTAACACAGTATGAAGATTTGCTTCTTATTGACTCAACTGTCCATTTTTATTACTTGCATGTTTGTTTACTTTTTTGTTAGATGTAATGTAAGATTCTCTTATCACATCCATTCCCTCTGACATTGTTTGAGTTAATTGAGATTCTTTAAGCGTTAGCCTGGGGAAGGTAAGTCTTTATCTTCCATTAGACATTTAAATAAAATCTAAGTAAAACAAAAAAAAAAAAGGAGAAAAAAAACCACAAACAAATGTGTGTTTCTCAGGTATGAGCAGAATTGAAATTGTAGTTAGATGGGGTGGGTTTAAACTGTGACTTCGAAAATGAACCCCAAACCTCTTTTGAATGGTTAAAGCATTAGTACCCTTTTTCAGAGCATGCTCTTTACTCAGAAGATTTTCTATGGAAAGTGTCATCTTTGCAATTCCTGCCTTAAACGTTAAAATAGTCGGCAAATATTTGAAAGATTTTGTCTTTTTGTGTTGTTTTTTTTTAAGTGAAGAGCCGTTGTAAGAGGGTACTGCTGTTTTAAGATTAAAGCAAACGAATAATGTACTATGATGGAACATAAATGATATGTAGGATGTGTTTTGTTTCAAATACCTTGATAGTAGACATGTAATGTCTTACCATCATATATATTGTACCTGAGAAACATTTAAAATTACTGGCCTTAAGTTTAATAATTAAGTACTTAGACATAAGACATAAGATGCTAAGTATAGACTTAAGCATAATTAAGGGTGTGTGTGAAGGGAATGGGGGGTATATTAACCTACATCATTTCTCCTAAATGGTAACTCTGTTTGTTTAGGTGGAGGTGAAACGTGCAGAGCCTCGTGATAGCAAAAGCCAAACTCCAGGGCCACCAGGTGCCAGTCAGTGGGGAAGCAGGATCATGCCAAGTGCTGCCAATGGCTGGGCAGGTCAACCTCCTCCTACCTGGCAGCAAGGATACGGCCCTCAAGGTACTTTCTTTACGCATCTCAGAACTGCTATCCGAAGAGATTCTTGTCTTTAAAACCTAAGGATAGTTTGGTTTTACTAGGAAATCACAGTATATCTGATTCTGTCAATGCTATCACTGTGCTGGATTATTTATAGCAGCGCTAAAATTCTGTGCATCAGCTCTTCCAAGGTCTGCTGAGACTGTTCCTTTACTTTTTTTCCCCCCACAAAAAACCTTGTTACATAGGGCGGAAGTTGGTGGGTTGGGCTCAGTCTGGCAGGTGTCCCAGAAAGTGCTTTACCCCTTCTGTTTGCTTCTACCTTCCCCAGCTCTAATCCACGTGTTTTCCAGTAATACGGAGGTGGTATTGAGAAACCTGTGACTGCAGCTGTGGGAAAGTGACCCCTCACACACACCCACACCCCCTGGGATTGTAATTACATTTTTCTTATGAAACATGAGGTTTCACTGATGAGATTTGCAGTGAATTTCAGAGGATGCTACAAGTAAAATGTGAAATGGATGAGAAAAATGACTATCTTTGAATTTTATTGCCTAATATAGTCTGGAAAAATAACAAGCAGTTGTGGTACAGGGGAGCACTCGCTGCATAATTTTCTTGATTTAGCTTGAGCCCCGCAGGACTGAAAGGAGCAGCCACTTGTATTCTTGTTTTGATTGCCATAAGCACCCACCACTCCCCCCAAGATTCTGAAGACAGGACTGGGTTGTTAATTTAGGGAGAAATAAGGGGGCAAATAAGAGTGAACATTAGACAGAGTAGAGCTTGCCTGTGCTGATACCTGAGAAATTCTCACCCATGGGAGGGAAAGGGAGCGTCACTGCTTTATCTATGGCTACAATAACTGATACCCCCACAGAGGGGCTGCCTGTTTCCCCACAGTGCTTATTAACTTGAAAGCTGCAGCTGAGGCTTTGACATTCTCCACAGATGTGCTAATCTGCCACTGCATAAATTGAGAAACTAGATATTTCAGTGTGGTTATTTGCAGAGAAAATGATACCCAATCTACGAGAAAGATTAATGTAAAACTTAAATGCCTTTCTATCTTAATGCTACAACAAATACAAAATGAGATTTTTTTTGTGGTTCAAAAACTAAATGATAAAGCTGATGCATTAAAAATGCTTTGGTAATATAGTGTCTTGCCGTTCTTAGTCTTTGGGCATTTTGCACGTTGTTACAGGTTTTTTTATATATGGTGTGTTTGCAATTCTTGAACAGTGAATCTGATTTGACTTTGGGAATTACCACATGTTTTATGCGTTATTTGGTGAATGATTAAGATTGTTTTCAGAATAGCATATACATGATTCCCTGGGACCATAAGAAATAAAGCTAGAAAGGGACACAGAGAGCCTCTGTCCAGAGTGAGCTCAATCTTCGCTAAACCATTTCTGATTGATAATAGAGTGGCAGTGCAAGCATAAATTAATTTTTTGTTCTGTTCTAGGGATGTGGGTGCCAGCTGGACAGGCAATTGGTAAGTAGGCTATGCAGGATTGCTGTAATAGACAAAATAATCCTACTGAGTGAGGGTGTAGTTTGTTTAAGAATTCTTAGTGATTTGTGAATTTCCCTAATTTCTCCCGAAAGAATAACAAGAAGGCAGAGGTAGAAATGAATTGGTAGAAATCTGAAATACATTGTCAACTGCATTAATTTAGTATCCAGGAATTATGTTCTAAACTGAAATTACTTACAGTAGGGACACTGATGAAACGAGTATTTCCCACAGTAAGAGTTTGTAGGAGGCCCCAGACTGTGTCTGAAACGCACCAGCTTTGCCTGACCCAGGGAATGCCTCCTGAACAACTCCCTGTGATTGAGCTGTTTTAGTTCTTGTATTCTCTTCATTTCCTAGGTGGATATGGACCACCTCCTCCAGGAAGAGGAGCTCCTCCACCACCACCACCATTTACCTCATACATAGTCTCTACACCTCCTGGAGGATTCCCCCCTCCACAAGGATTTCCACAGGGCTATGGTACCCCTCCACCGTTTAGTAAGTGACTGTCAGTTCAAGTACTATGCATCGCTGAACTCCTTTTGACCTTTGCTCATTTCTCTTGGCTTTTTCTTCCTTTTTATATTCCTGTAGATGCTTTGGCTAGATGGGGTATTCTGAGCTATAGCCAAATATCGTCGTTTTTGTCAGTTACTTGGGTTACCTCTTTCTCTGGTGCAATAATAATTTGTTACACTCTCTAGTTTAAATCTGCATTGCTAAGGGAATGTAAGTTTATTGTGTACTCCTGCTATGACATTTGTGAGAGAAGTTGAAATTTTGCACAGTGACCAGGGTCGGACACAGGCAGGGATTTTCAGAGAAGCTTAAGGAATTAAGGTCACAACTGGTATTGGAAACGTAAATAGGATTTCAGCATCTTTCTCCTCAGACTGTCTTACAAAAAGGCTAGTCACAAACCTGGTCTAAAAAAGAATATATCACCAAAATATTCAAGAGTTGCTGGCTCTTTTGTAATGAAACCATTTGTTAGAATATCTCCCTTTGCTGCCTCAACTCTTCGTGGAGTCCTTGTCATGTCTGTCGGTTCATGTGCACAGAATTTGATGCCTGCTCTCTGGGTGTCCCTGCTTGAGTGGGATGGGGTTGGACTAGATGATCTCTAGAGGCCCCTTCCATCCTGAGCCATTCTGGGATTCTATGACAATGCTACTTGATCACATGCTGTTTTCTCCTGCTTCAGGTTTTGGTTACGGTGCTCCACCTCCTCCACCTGACCAGTTTGCCCCGCCTGGAGTACCCCCACCACCTGCCACTCCAGGGGCAGCACCACTAGCTTTTCCACCACCACCACCACCATCTCAGGCAACTCAGGACATGAGCAAACCCCCAACTGCTCAACCAGAATTCCCCTATAGTCAGTTTGGTAAGTAACTGCATGTAAAATAAACTCAGCTTGACCCCTCTCCCCTTCCTGCTTTTCTTTTATCATAATACGTGGGTAGAAAGTCAGCATTTAGGAACAGTTTACTAATGCTGAAGGAACATACAAAGGATGAAAATGCCAACCACCGGCTCTCACGTAATGCTTAAAATCAACTGGTATTCTGGCCAGAGGCTATTTTCTTCACCATAAAGCATTGCTTGTTTCCTGTGAAAAAGTCTTCAGAGACTTGTGCAGTGGTAGGACAAGTCACTGATCTGCACTCTCCCTGAATCTATACTTAAGACTATTTTCTGTAGTAGCTTCACGGAGCTTGTAGTCAACTTTTTCAATTAACTGAGTTTGTACAACTTGATGAATAAAGTCCGAATAGTAGAACAGAATTGATAGGAAAGCAGTACAGGGTAGCTGCAAAAACTACTAAGAACCCAAGCTGCCAGCTTTTTCTTGTTGTTTACCTGTCTACCTCAAGTTGTAGTTTTGTCAGTTGTAGTGTGTCATTATAATGTCACACATTATAATGTTTTGGCAGTACTTTTTTTGTGTGGGACAGATCATGTTTATATAGCTGATAGAAGGCAGTGTAGTATGTGTTAAGCTAGGCAGACTATTGAAAAAATTGAAGTTGCAAGACAGGTATTTGTGCTCCTGAATAAAATTTCTGCTTCCTCTCTACAAAAAAATGGGAGTTGTCATCTTCCTTTTCGACTCAGTCCTCCCCTAAGCAGCATTTTGCAAGCAGCTCTTTGTGGCCTCCTCCCCTTTTTGAAGGCCTTGTAATTGGTTATTTTTATGAAGTCAGCTTCTAGATGCAGTAGGCCCATAGTTTAAGACTCTGCTGTTCCTGCACCTGAATGAATTCCCCAGTTTTGTTAGTGCATGCCTTATTGCTTGCTTTAAAGTGCCTGCCAAAACTGTTATGAAATGACAGTTCAAAAAAATAAAGTAGAAGATTAAAAAAAAAAAAAGATTACCTTTTAAGGTATATTCATAAAGCAAGCAAATGTTCTTACGTTGATGGATTTGAAATGTTTTAAATTTGGTTGCGTTATAAACACAGTTGCTGTCGTAGAAAGTTTTGCCATTGTGATTCGGGAGGAGGTTTTTCTTGTTTTGCCAGAAAATGTCTCTACAATATTTTATTTTATTTCTTTGAAAAAAGGTTGGACCCAATAAATAAAATATGAACCAGTACACGATTGTTTAAACTCACCAGGTAGTCAAAATTCTGGATGGGATTCAAGTTTAAAATGGATCTGGTTTTCAGATTTTTTTTTTTTTAAGTTGGATTCCAGTATATGGCGTGTGTAGTACCACTTGCCTTTTGCATATTTGAGAAGCCATATTTCCTAGTGAAGTATTTCAAGTGTTTTTACTTGCACTCATAGTATTGGGGAGGGAGGTGGGGGGAGGGGGGGAGAGAAGTATAGTAGTACATTGTGAGGGAGGAGGTTTAGAAGGTTAGCTGTTAATACTGTAAGTGGAGTTAGCTTCTCACTTCAGGAGTGCTTTCCTAGCCTGAAAATATGAGTAAGAGTGTTAACTGGGATAGGAATATTTAATATATTCTCTATTTTAACAGAATTGTCAACATGTTTATAAAAATACATGTAAAATCTTTTAAACTTTTTTTTAAAGAGCTTCAGCACTTCATGTGTTTGCAAATTAGTTAGCAGCATTGCTGTACAAACAGCAGTCTAGCTTATCTGCATGTATTTACATAAATGCATAAAACTTAGACTTTAAACGGGCACTGAGTTATCTAATCATTGTGGCATTTTCAGATTTGTCCTGGCTTGACAGCATCTTAAATGCTGCTATGTTTACAGCTAGGATGAATGTAAACACTAGTAAATTAAACACTAACACGGGTGTGTCTCCCTCACCCCAAAAATTATCTCTGTACAGGGCTCTCTTGGGGTTCGTCACCCTGGTCTCCTCATTTCTTACTAGGGCTGGGTACCTATTCTCAAGACCCTTCAGGCTACGCGCCAATACTTTGTTTACACTCTTATGGTCAGGCTGAGCAGTGAGAGATCTAGGTAGGTGGTGCCTATTTACAACCAATGCTCTTAATATATCTGCATTTGGGAAATTAACTTGTGTTTCTTGCAGGGTCTCTTCTTTTAAGAGGGTGGGGGGAAGAAATGTGGCTCAAATGTTTACTTTTGCCAGTAAGGGCGATACGATATGGTTCTGTATATTCGTTAGATGGCTGAAGTGAAAACTTTCGACTAAAATATAAATGATATTGCTGTTTACTCCCTAAGTTGTTGCATTAGCAAGGTTTTATCTCTTGTAATCAAACTGAATTTGGTTTCCATCAATAAAGTGTAATGGTTGGCACAGCTTGTTTAGAAAGCAGAGCACTCTGACAGCAGGTGAACTGCTTCCCTGTGGGAAGTGCTGGTGCAATGTAAGAATGGTAAGAGGAGGTATGAAAACAGCAAGGGAATACATATTAAATCTGTGCTTGTGCAGATTTATGCTGTGGGCTTCCTTTGTGATAAGCAAATTGAAAGCTCTGGTTTCCACTACTATATGCTGTAGCACTGCAGTGTACAATAGCTTGATTTTTTTTCCCTCACTCTAAGCCTTGCCCCTTGCTATACAATTAAATTGTATTTTTGGTTGCTTCCTTATCTTTGCATGGGAAAAAAAAGACTGGATTAGCACTTTGAGCTAATAGAAGAAGCCTGTGATAGATGTCCTTTAAGGCTCATTAGTGGTAGCAATTCCCAAGAGACAGGCAGATTTGGATTAAGAGAGTTAAACCTGCACAGAGAGTCACAGAGCTGCAGAAGCGTACTTAGTAATTAGGTTTCTTAATACTGTCTTTTATAGAAGCAGCTTGCACTGATGCCACTATTATGAGTAAGAGTTGTATTTAATTAAAGGTAGTTTTATTAAATGTCTTAGTTTCTCAGTGTTCTTACTACCCATCTAGTTGTCTTTCATATTGGTGGCAAGAATTGCAGCCAGTCTTTCATCTTCATTTCCCCTCCCCGCCCCCATCCCCTAGTTGTCCCAGATCTGGACTTTGCTATGGGTTGTGTTGCAGAATGATAGTCACAACCTCGCTGAACAGGCAGAAGGTCAGTTAAGGACAAGCAGATAGGGGATGGAAGTCTTCTGTTTCCTATAGAGGAAGGAAAATGGGAGAGTTGTTGATTGACAGCATACAGTAGCATAAACTTTGAGATCTCTTTTAATCTAAATCCCTTTTAGATTTAAAACTGACAGAAACCTGGTGCATTTTGTCATGGTAGTGGACACCTGGGGGAATGGCAGCTGCTTATTTATTACTGCTAACCTTTTGCTAGGTTAGAAGTAGTGGCCCTTTTCTACAGTAGCAATAGAGGGGTGAGGCTTTGTCATAAGTTTATATGAACTTGCCACATAGGCACCTGAGTCTTTTCCATGGAGTTAAGCTTCAGGGGAAGAACATTGCTTCTTTTTAATGATGACTTGGGATCACAGCTTCCGTTACAAAGGAGGCAGGGGGTGCAGTATTTGCAACCTTCTGGATTCTGCTCTACCGCTTTTACCCCCATTGCATTTCAGTTCAGATTTTGGCAACTGAGTTTTTCCAGAAGGAGAGGCTGACTAGTTAATAGATATTCAGGAAGCAGTGCTCTTTAAAAGGAAGCTTAAGGATGCCTTCCTCAGTGTGTCCCTTCAGTAAAGGACATTTTGGCCTGCCAGGGAAGATGTTGAAAATGACAGTGGAGCGTCAGAGGCTAATACATCTGCCCAGTTAGTGTAAGGTGTTGCAGTTTTAGTAGCTGTGGGGTTTGCAGGGAAGCATCTGTGTTGCATCTTCATCTTTGCTGAAATTGTCACTGCTGTTTTTTAGCAGAAAAGCCTGCTATTTAGAGTGAGTTGACAGATAACTAGCAAACCACTCCATGTAAGCATCTGAACAGCAGGAATATGATAGTTTAACTACCAGCCTAGGTAAGATTTTTATCGAAAGTGAAACCTACCATTCATGATACCTGTTCAGTACTTCTGCTTATTACCTATTTATTTGTGAATGCAGATAACGGCAAGAACTGAAAGCAGCTGCTTATCTTTACATGTATTTCCTAAGGCTGTGCATGGTGGGGAGGGAGTGGAGTTTGAATTTTTGCCTCTGCTGTTGCCTGTATGTGGATGATAACGACAGCTGATGCTACTGCCTTTTCTCCCTTCTCCCCAGGATATGGACAAGACTTGAGTGGTTTTGGACAAGGTTTCTCTGATCCCAGCCAGCAACCCCCTCCCTATGGAGGCCCCTCGGTGCAACCATCAAGTGGCCCACCTGCTGGAGGAAGTGGTTTTGGACGAGGACAGAACCATAATGTGCAAGGATTTCACCCCTACAGGCGCTAGCATGTGCTGGCAATCAGGGAATTCTGTCCACACCGGGATATCTGGTACCAGCTGAACCCAGGAATCCCAGACTTCTGAACTTGTGACAATCACATACTTGATGGAAGAAAAACCTAACAACATTTTTGGGGGGTGGGGGAGATGGCTTCTGAAGGCAAAGCTGTGGGTGTTTGGACTGCAGTTTTTAAATATTTTCCTTTCTCTAACCCATCAGCACAAATAAAGAAAATGTCACTGGTTCAAACTACAGGGTTTTAAAAATGTCTTCAGCTTTAATTCAAAACTTCAGGTTTCTTTTTTTTGAAATTATTTTTCCTGAGCCTTTGTTTTACCGTATATTGTTAAACTTTTATGTTTAAAGAAAAAAATATATACATTTACAGATTGTGAAATTTTTAAGAGAAATTTTCTACTATGTATGCTGGCTTATTTTTTAATTTAAAACAGGGTTTCCGTTAGCACTGTTGGAAGTGAGGGTAAGTTGTAACCCCCTTGCTCCTGACATTAGTGGTGGGGTGGATGGTTCAGAAACTCTGGGAGTTGAAAGAAATCTACTGAGTGTATTCTGCTTTTGTTACCTGCTGGTATAGAACTGGTAACAAGGCAGGTACAGACTTGTTGACGCACAGAGTCACTTACGAAGCACAGCATTAGGTCTGTGCTTCAAACTCTAAAATCCTCTGTGGATTTCATTAGGGGTTAACGGAGGCCTTGTTAAGATGTAGATTTCCCTCAGGCAAAAAGGTTTAGGTGCATTTTGCACTAACCACTGATTACCCCTGGTTTGAATAAAGAGAAGTACATTTGGATTAGAAACACAAGACTGTCTCCATTTTATTTTTTCTTTTTACCAAAAAGTTCCTTTTGGATTTCAGTTTCCATGAGAAATCAGTTGGCAGCCCTGAAAATCTTGTCTTGTAACAGCAGCCTTTGCAACAGGATTTGGCCTTTGGGTCAGTGCTGCTCTTCATCTGACCTTGGATCTTCAAGGCACCTTAAACTGCATTCTGCAAGAGGCATGTGAGGGTACTAATGGGAGAAGTTCACCTCTAGGTGAACATCTTTTCATTTTCCTCACCTTGGAAATGGAAGTGATTTTGCTGTTGAAATGATCTACTGGTGTTTACCCGAGAATCACATTCTTGGCTTCTCTTTGTGGGTACAATAAGACAGTACCCTCACCAACTCAAATCCACGATCTAGCTGACTCTCCAGGAATGTGTAGCCTATTCATCGTATCAAGTCTAGCTCCTGAAGGGGGCTAGTTGAAGTCTTCAACTGGACTTGCTCAGTGCTCCTTGAAAGTCAGGATCTGTTGGGATTTACCATCCGTAAATTGCTCTTAGACCATTAACGTGGGGTTGGTTTTCTTTGCAGCAGCTCCTTGGTCAGCATCGTTCCAGTTTCACTTGCTGCAAATCCTTTGGATTCTTCTCCTTACACAAGTACAAAGTGCGCAGGGCTTCCATCCAAAAAGGGGGCCTTTTTATGCTCACTCGCTCTATGGAGATGTAGTTTCCTTCCTGTCCATGCTCTGCCTCAGCGTGGGGCTGTTGCTTTGACTTCCCCCCCTTGGCTTTGTTTCCTGATGTATTGCTGGGTGAAATACAGTGTGGGCCACAGCCTCAGGACCCAGTGTGGCCCTTCAGAGCCGCCAGCTGGAAGCAGAGCCAGTCGCTGCCCCACCTGCCTTCACCTTGTAACTCTGCAAGGTCTGGGGCAGGGAAGGTGGCTTGGGGGCAGAACCAGCTTTTCCAGATGCCTGTGCAGCGTGAGGCCCATCGAGCTGTGCTGAGCCCAGGACATGCCAACACTTGCCCGCTGTTCCTCAGCTGTGTGCGGGGAAGGGGCTGGAGGCAGCAGTGCTGCACGAGCTGGGGCTGGTGGGAGCTGCGCAGACAGGGAGGACACGGGCCCCTGTGTGTCCTTGCTTGGAATACCCTGGGGGCTCCCAGCTGGACAGGCGTGTCATGAGGGGGTGGGCGGCTGGAGGGTGATGCTGCCCGAGCTGGGCGAGCTCTGTGCGTGGAGCAGCTGGGGGTCAGCGGTGAGGGAGACAATTGGGACGGACGGTCCCCTGCCCGTCCCGCCGTGGGCAGGATGAGATCAAGGAGAGGCTCCTGCGCCTTTAAGCGCAATGAGGGCGGAAGGGCCGCGCCCAGGCGGCCCTGGGCGGGTTTTGCCACCACTTCCGCCCTTCCTTCTCCCCGCTCTCGCGAGAACTGCCACTTCCGCCGCGAGTTCCTCCTTTTTCGACGAGCGGCATCCAAGATGGTGGGTGTAGGCAGCGGCGCCGCCACTTCCCATCCGCCTTCATCCTCCGCGCCTGCGGCCCCTCCGCGGCCCGCGTTGCTGCCCATGGCGCGGCCGTCGCCTCCCGTTCCCCGCGGAGACCGCATGACAGTGGGCGGGCGGCGCGATGGGTCGCCATGGCGGCCGCAGGCGGGCTAGGCCTCCCGGGCCCTGGGCCCGGTGCGGGGCCGGGGCGCGGCGGGGCCTGGCGTGACCCCCGCTCCGTCCCGCTGCAGGCGGAGGTGGAGCAGAAGAAGAAGCGGACCTTCCGCAAGTTCACGTACCGCGGCGTAGACCTGGACCAGCTGCTCGACATGTCCTAGTAAGAGTGCGGGGCTTGCGAGGGGACCGGGGATGGGGCTGGCAGCTGCTGCTCGGTGCCAACGGGCGGCCCGACCGCACCTGAGCCCTCCTTCCCGCCGCAGCGAGCAGCTCATGCAGCTCTACAGTGCACGGCAGCGGCGGCGCCTCAATCGCGGCCTGCGCCGCAAGCAGCACTCGCTGCTCAAACGGCTGCGCAAGGCCAAGAAGGAGGCGCCGCCCATGGAGAAGCCCGAGGTGGTGAAGACCCATCTGCGAGACATGATCATCCTGCCCGAGATGGTGGGCAGCATGGTGGGCGTCTACAACGGCAAGACCTTCAACCAGGTGGAGATAAAGGTGAGGTGCTGCCCTGGCAGGGCACCGCTGCCACCCAGGCCGTTGGTGTGTGGTGCACGGGAGCCTGGTGCAGTGCTCCCTGCAGCATTGCCTGCGCTGCGGGGCCTGCAGAAGCCCCAGTGCCACTTCTAAGCGCCCCTCAGGGCTCTCGGCCACTGCTGCGGCTCAGGGGGAGGCCGCGCTTGCTGCTCACTCGCCGTGCGCATCCCCAGCCTGCTGCGCTCACGACGGAGTCGCATTTCAGCAGCAAGGGAAGCACTTGCATCTCCTGGGTGTGGAATAACCCGCAGTGCCACCTGATCTCACTGCTGCCATTGAATAGCCCCTTCTTCCTGGGATCTGGTTGCGTGCAGAGCTGGCTGGGATGGGGCAGCATCAGCTCCGGGCAGGTGTCTCATCCCTCATGGCCTCACTGGTTCTATGCATGGCGGTCCCAGAGGGGCTGTGGAGCACCCAGACGAGGCACCACGGGTTCTGTCAGCACCTGGGATGCCTCTGTGCAGCACTGGCTGCTGGAATGCGGCCCCATCCCACTCACACTCCCCTTCCCTTGCAGCCCGAGATGATCGGCCACTATCTGGGCGAGTTCTCCATCACGTACAAGCCGGTGAAGCACGGCCGCCCCGGCATTGGTGCCACCCACTCCTCCCGCTTCATCCCCCTCAAGTGAGGAGGCCTTTTCTAGGTGTAAATAAAGACAATTTACCAAATGTCTCTGCTGTGTGTGGTTGCTGTGCTGGGAGCCATGAGGAGCAGTGGAACGGGCCGCTCTGAGGCTCAGACCGAGGTTTTCCATGTGCACGCTGGCTGCTGGGGGCCTTTCTGCTACTCCCCCTTCCTGGGAATGGGGCGGTAGAACCTCTGCCCTGTGTAGGGGGGGGTTCATGGAGCCTCGGGGGGAATGGGGACTCCCCATGCAGGGGCCGCTGCTGCCCGGAGCTTCCACAGCCACTTCCCGTGGGAAACGGGAGCATCTCCCATGCCGGCGGGCGCTGATGAACGGGCACTGTCCCTGTTCCCCCACGACCACCCCCTGGGTGCTGGGGCCACGTTGCTCGGGGGGAGCTGGCAACCCCCCGCGAGTGCCCCCTGAGCCGCTGGCGCGGAGGCTGCGGTCCCCCTGCTGCCAGAGCGAGTCCCGTCCCCGTGGGACTGCTGTCCCCAGCGCCGCTCCAGGGGTGCCCCGGGCAGGGGCCGGCCGAGGACCCTGCCGGGCTGCGCGGGCACCGCGAGCTGCCCTTGGGGACGGCCCCGTCCCAGGCCCCCGGTCTGAGCTGCGCGTCCTGGAGGCTCCCGGAGACGCTGCAGACACCCGGGTCCCCCCGTCCGCGCGCTGGCGCCTGGCGCGCTCCGCCGCCACCTCCCCGGCCCCAGGACCTGCTCCTGTCCCGGACCTGCCGCTGTCGCTGTCCCCGCGCGGGGCTCCCTCCGACCCGCCCCGCATCGCAGGCGCGTCCTGCGGAGGCCCCCGCACCGCGCGGGGCTCCCACCGGCCCGGGGGGTGGGCACCGGGGCAACCCCCAGGACCCCGTGCTGCGGTGCTGGGGACGGGGGCGGGCGGCGGCAGCCCCCACACTGGCGCGGCGGCCCCGGAGAAGGGGCGCAAGCCGGGCCCCAAAGCGCCCGCGGGCTCCGGGGCTGCGCGGCGGGGCCGCAGCCCCCTCGGGCGCGGTGCTTTGGGGCTGCTCCCTGCAAAGCCCCGGGGCACAACCCGGGGGTACTGCTACCCCTAGAGCGCGGCGAGGCGGGGGTCCTCGGTGCCGCCGCGTCCCGCCCGCTGCCACCGAACGGCGACGGCCCCGCCCGGGCTGGGACCACCCCGCGGGAGCGGCCGAGGGGCGGCGGCTGCGCGGGGCCGCGGCGCGGATGGGGCTGCCCGCGCTGCTCGCCTTCCTGCACGCCGCCTTCTTCGGCGATGAGGTACCGGCTACCGGGGCTCCCGCCGCCGGGGGCCGGGGGCTGCGGGAGGGATGATTTCCCTGCTCCCCCCTCGCCCCCCGCCGGTCTCCTTTATTCCTTTCTTCCCATCACTGCAGCGCGGCGGGGGCTGCGGCAGGAGGGGGGCGCCGCCGGGGGGACTCCCCGGCGCCGGGGGGCGGTGGGGCCCTGCCCGGGGTCGGGGGGGGGGAGGCACGGGAGGGGGGAGCCGTCGGCCCGGGCGGGATGCGCGGATGCTGCTGCGGGGGGGGCGGGATGCTGCCGCGCTGGGCCCGGTGCTGCGGCGCTGCGGTGGGGCGGGTTGCGAGACCCTCAGCGCGGCACCTGCCCCCCACACCGGGCCCGTCTCCATCCCTGTGGGTCCCAATGAGACCCTCCCCACCTCTGCGTGGCCCGTGATGGCACTGGTTGGGGGGACACAGGGGACACCCGGAGATCGCCCCCTCCCCCCCCGGGCCCTGCCGCAGCCCCGGGTTTGTCTGCGGCCGCCAGGACGTTGGGGCAGGAGCCTGGGTGTGGGGGGGCAGCGATGAGGGGTATGTGTGGTGTTCATGTGTGTCCACGCATGTGCTCATGCCCGTTCTCGTTCACACTCAGTGTGTGCTCGTGCACGCTCGTGCGTGTGGCCAGTGCGCCCTCCCTGGGGGCAGCTTGGCCCTGCCCGGGGCCCCCCTGGGCCACTGCGAGCCGCCGGGTCAATTAGCAGCGCTGGTGACAACACGCTGTTTGTTTAACATCCCCGGGGGCGCGGGGACCGCAGATGTGGCTGCTGCGCTGCGGTCCCAGGCGGGCACTGCAGGGACAGAAGTGGCCGCAACATGCGGAGCTACTGGCAAGGGTTGCCGAGTCCCTCGAAACCTGCAGTCCTGCCATCTCCAGCTGCGCAAGGGCAGTGCATGGGTAGCGGACTGCAACGGGCACTGCAAGGGCAAGATGCTGCAAAGGGCATTGCAGAAGAAGAGCCTGACAGGCCAGGCAGCGTAGTGGGCAGTGCGGCGTGGTGGGCAGCGTGGTGCAATGGGTGGTGCAGGAGGTGACAGTGCAGTGGGGAACAGTGCAGCGCTTGACAGTGCAGTGGGCAGTGCAGATGCTGCTTCTCCACCCTGGTCTCCTGCAGCATCTACCCCTCTGGGACCTTCCTGGCCAGATCCAGGTCCCCAGGAACCCCCTAGATGGGAGTGCAGCAGCAGAGACTCCTGCTCAGGGGCCAGCATGGCGGAGGGCAGGTGCAGGGAGGGAATACCACGTCTTCCAGCGCTACAGCCCTGGTTCTCTCTTCCCCGACTCTGTCTAGACGCTTTGCAACTGCAGGTGCCTTCATGGTAGCCCCTCCCTGCAGGCTGCAGGGCCCAGTGCCGCCCCAGACCTCTCTGCAAGGGACCCGGGAGTCTGGGAGCTCAGAGCCAGCCCCTCGTCCCCACACGCAATCTAGTCCTTGGCCTTGGAGGAGCTGGGCAGGGGGCACAGGCACTGCCACCGCAGGGATGCACCTGGCAGTCCAGGACTACGCAGAGCCACCCTGCTTGGCAACGCCCGCATGGGCTGTAGCCATGGCAACAGGAACAGAGACAGGCCGCATCCTGCATCCTAACCTGCATCCACATCCTGCATCCTATATTGTGCATCCTGAATCCCAGCCTGCATCTGCATCCTGCACTCCAGCCTGCATCCTGCATCCCATATTGTGCCTCCCACATCTGTATCCAGCATCCCGTATTGTGTACCCTCCATCCCTTCTCCCTGCATCTCAGATGGGGAGGGGAAGTGACAGGAGGTGGGGAGGTTTTGGGGAGATTGTTGAAAGCTGCCGCTGCAGCCCCTGAGCAACGGTGTCTGGGGACAGACAAAGGCAGCGTTGCATCATCACAGCCATATTCATCACGCACACCTACATGCATGAGCACGCACATGCATGCACGCACATGGACGCACGTATGGACGTGCGTGCACACAGCTGCATGCATGCATAAGACATGCATTGCTTGTATACGTGAGCGTGCGCACGGCCTGTATGCTTGTGGCTGTAGCACTGCATGCATGTCTGTCTGCGCCCCAGCACATGCACACATGGCCCCGCGAAGCAGCGACGGGGGGCCCTGTTGCTGGTCTGGCGCGCTTAGGCCCCCATCCCCACCCCCCACCATGTGTGTTGGTACCGCGCATGCAGGCGCCGCAGTCACAAGGGGGCTGCGGTGCCTGAGTGGCTGGGGCGGGTTGCAGCCGGGGGATGCCGGCAGCACCTGGGGGCTGGGATTGGGGGTGGGGAGGCAGACTGAGGGCCAGGGCTCCTCCGGGAAGGGTCGTAGTGGCCCCCATGGTGGGGGGGCATGAGGGAAGGGGAGAATCAGAAGGGCTGAGAAGACAAAAGGGAGACAAAGGGGAAGGGAGGGAAGATGGGAGCCACTGGCAGGGAGGGAGACTTGGCCAAGGACAGCAAGACCTCCCCCATGCCAGGGACACGCAGCGTGTGAGGCTGCACTGGGGGGGTGGTCCAGGCATGACCCAGGCAGCTGGCCCAGGCATCCAGGCGCCCACATTCACCCCTGCAGGCTGATGAGGTGCTGAAGATGTCCGGCTCCATTGCCTCGTACGAGCAGCTCGTGCGGCAGGTGGAGGCGCTCAAGAAGGAGAACAGCCACCTGCGGCGCGAGCTGCAGGACAACTCGCACCACCTCTCCAAGCTCGAGAATGAGACCTCAGACATGAAGGTGAGGCTGGAGCCAGCGTCCACCTGGGATGCCCCTTCTGCCCCTGGTGTCCCTCTCTGACAAGTCCCTCTGGGTTTCAGGAGGTTCTGAAGCACCTGCAGGACAAGTTGGAGCAGGAGGCCCGGGTCATGGTGTCCTCAGGGCAGACGGAGGTCCTGGAGCAGCTCAAAGGTGGGTGGCAGCGCCCTGGCCCCAGCCCCAGGCCCATTGCCCCTTCCCCCTGCCTCCTGTCACTACCACCTCCATCTCCAGCCCTGCAGATGGACATCTCCAGCCTCTACAACCTCAAGTTCCCAACGGCCAAACTGGTGCCAGAGCTGGCGGAGGAGTTGCTGCTGCCTGCCCCGCGGGGCAAGGATGGCACCGGGGACCCAGGCCAGGCCACCCTGCGTATCCTCGAGGAGCTGGACCGCGAGAGGTCACCTGGCTTGTCCCCGTGGCGGGGGTGCTTGTGCTGGGGCTGTGCTCGGCAGGATGCCCCACTGACGGGCACTGTCCTGCATATCCAGGTGCTTCTTGCTGGGCGAGATGGAGAAGGAGGAGAAGGAGAAGGGCTGGTACTACACACAGCTGCAGAACCTGTCCAAGCGCCTGGACGAGCTGCCGCATGTGGAAACGGTGAGTGGGGACAGCTGCTGTGCCCGACCCAGCCCGGTGCTCCGTGACACCTTCTCCTTGCCCCGCAGTTCTCCATGCAGATGGATCTCATCCGGCAGCAGCTGGAGTTCGAGGTGCAGCATATCCGTGCGCTCATGGAGGAGCGCTTTGGCACAGCTGATGAGATGGTGCAGCGGGCACAGGTCTGTCCCCTGCGTCCCAGATAATCCCCATCCCTGTACACCTTCGTCCCCATCTAGCCTGGTCCCATGTACCCTTGCATGCAGTGCTCCCTGCCCAGAAGATCCTCATCTCCAGTGCTTTGCGCCCTGTGCCCTTGCACCTCGGTGACCTGCTGTCCCCATCCCTGTGTATGCTTGTCCCCAACCTTCCCCATCCCTGCATGCGCTTGTCATCAGCTCTCAGGGCTGTGTGTCCCCAGCGTGCGCTGATGCCCACTCTGTGTGTGCAGATCCGTGCGTCGCGGCTGGAGCAGATTGACAAGGAGCTCATGGAGGCGCAGGACAAGGTGCAGCAGTCAGAGCCGCAGGTACCGGGGCTGAGCTCGGTGCTGCGAAGCCACCGGCCCCTTGGTGGCCTCGCGGCGCCTTGAGCGCGGCTTTGTGCAGCACAGGCACCATGAAATGGGCAGTTGCCATGGAGACCAGAAGTAGGCCACGGCGCAGCGGGCGGGCACTGCGCGGCATCTGCCAGCGCCCTGAGCCAGCAGGCGGCACCACTGGCCCCCGGGCGCAGCCCCCGCGCCGCCACAGCCTCGGTGTCACCCCTGCGTCCAGCACGGCCCCTCCATTGCCCCATCAGTGTCTCATCCTGTGCAGCCCTCCATCGCCTCCATGTCCTGCATGGCCCCTCCGTCTCCTCCATGTCCTGCACAGCTTCTCCATCATCCCTGTGTCCTGCAGGGCCTCTCAATTGTTCCCTGGTCCTTTTCTGTGGTCTTCTGGTCCTGCACATCTGCTTCATCATGTGCGTGTCCTACACAGCCCCTCCATCGTCCCGTCAGCACAATATCTCTCCATCATCTCCATGTCTCCAGTGCCCACTCTCCCCAGGTCCCTCCTTTCCCCGGGTCCCTCTGTCACCCCCACCTGGCCCTGCCATCACCTCTGCTCACCCTCCCACACCAGCTCTGATGCAGTCCCCACATCCTACCTACTCTCTGTGTCCCCACTCTCTCCTTCCCTGGTACAGCCCCATGGCAGCCCTGGCCGCTCAGCCCCGTTCCAGCTTAAAAATCTCATAGTGGCATCTGGGGAAGGAGTTGCTGCCACACAAGGGGCTGTGCATGTCCCCACATTGTGGTTGTGCTGCCATGTGGCCCCACTCGCCCTGTCCACAGCTCTGCGCGAAACTGCCGGGCCTGGAGGAGGACAGCGACCTCGACCTGCCCACCCACCCCGATGATGGCAGCGGTAGCCTGGGCAGCAGCAAGGTAGGAGCTGTCTCCCCATCCCCGCGCCTATCACAGCCTTGTCCCGGTTAACCCTTGCTCCTCGCTGCAGGTGGAGGTTGTCTTCTGGCTCCTGTCCATGCTGGCGACACGGGACAAGGAGGACATGTCGCGCACACTGCTGGCCATGTCGAGCTCACAAGAGAGTTGCCTGGCCATGCGCAAGTCAGGCTGCCTGCCCTTGCTCATCCAGATCCTGCATGACTCAGACCACGAGCCGGGGCCGCCCGAGAGTCCCGCGGGTGCCAAGGACGCCCGCATGCGTGCCAACGCTGCCCTGCACAACATCGTCTTCTCGCAGCCTGATGAGGGCCAGGCCAAGAAGGAGATGCGGGTGCTGCACGTGCTCGAGCAGATCCGCTCCTACTCGGAGACCTGCTGGGACTGGCTGCAGATGCAAGGCCACGAGGGGAGCAAGGGACCTGAGGGTGGAGCGGGTACGAGGCGTGCGCCATCAAGCGCATGTGCACTGGGTGGCACTGGGCAGTGCAGGGCTGGCACAGGAACAGTGGGGCCCTGCCCAGCCCTGCAAGCTCAGCATCCCCCTGCTCTCCCCACAGCCCCGGTGCCCATCGAGCCCCAGATCTGCCAGGCCACCTGTGCTATCATGAAGCTCTCCTTCGATGAGGAGTACCGACGTGCCATGAACGAGCTGGGTGAGCTCCGGCCCTGCATGGCACCACGGGCAGCTGATGTCCCCATATGTCCCCTGCGCCTCCCCTGTCCCCCAGCGCGAGTGGCAGCGGGGAGGTCCCATGTCACACATGACCTGTGTCACCGCACAGGTGGACTGCAGGCAGTGGCTGAGCTGCTGCAAGTGGACTATGAGATGCACAGGATGACGAGTGACCCGCTGAACCTGGCACTGCGGCGCTACGCAGGCATGGCCCTTACCAACCTCACCTTTGGAGACGTGGTCAACAAGGTGTGGTGGGGACAGGGGGTCACAGTGGGGCCATGGCAGTGCCCGCGCTCACAGAGCTGTCCTTCCCGCAGGCCACACTCTGCTCCCGCCGCGGCTGCATGGAGGCCATCGTGGCTCAGCTGGCCTCAGACAGCGAGGAGCTGCACCAGGTTGGCAAGTGGGGATGAGGACAGGCCGTGCATCCCTGGGGACACCCTGGGAACACTGTGCCAGTCTGCCTGGCAGAGTCGTGGGCCCATGGGCTGCTCTGCCCTGCCAGGTGGTCTCCAGCATCCTGAGGAACCTGTCGTGGCGCGCGGACATCAACAGCAAGAAGGTGCTGCGGGAGGTGGGCAGCGTGGCCGGGCTCACACAGTGCGCGCTGCATGCCACCAAGGTGAGGATACTTCCCCTGCCCCATGTGCCCCGGGACCGTGGCGCTGGGGCTGATGCGGAACTGTCCCTGGGCAGGAGTCGACGCTCAAGAGCGTGCTCAGCGCGCTCTGGAACCTCTCGGCGCACAGCACGGAGAACAAAGCTGCCATCTGTGTGGTGGAGGGTGCCCTGGGCTTCCTGGTGAGCACCCTCACCTACAAGTGCCAGAGCAACTCGCTGGCCATCATCGAGAGCGGCGGCGGCATCCTCCGCAACGTCTCCAGCCTTATTGCCACACGCGAGGACTACCGGTGAGGGCAGGACGAGATGTCCTGTGGCCAGCAAGGCCACGCAAGGGTGCTTCTGGGGGTGCCTCCTGGCTCATCTCATGTGTGCTCCCTCCTGCCCCCTGCAAGGGGTACAGCTGGCTTGGAGCCCTGGGAGAAGGGAGGGGATGCGGGCTCCATGGGGAGACCTCCCTCCCCGTGGGGGCATAGGGACATGGGTGTCCTGTCAGGCTGTGGCTTGGCCCCCAGGTCCTCCCTCGCCATGGGGCTCACAGCGGGATTGTCTCGCAGGCAGGTACTCCGGGACCACAACTGCTTGCAGACGCTGCTGCAGCACCTGCGCTCACATAGCCTCACAATCGTAAGCAATGCCTGCGGCACGCTCTGGAACCTCTCAGCACGCAGCCCCAAGGACCAGGAGCTGCTCTGGGACCTGGGGGCCGTCAGCATGTTGCGCAACCTCATCCACTCCAAGCACAAGATGATTGCCATGGGCAGCGCTGCCGCCCTCCGCAACCTGCTCACCAACCGGCCCCCCAAGTACAAGGATACATCTGTCATCTCCCCAGGCTCCTGCATGCCCTCCCTCTATGTGCGCAAGCAGAAGGCTTTGGAGGCCGAGCTGGATGCAAAGCACTTGGCTGAGACCTTTGACACCATGGAGAAGCAGAGCCTGAAGAGCCAGAGTGCGAAGAAGCCACTGCGGCACATGGAGAGCCTGGTGAAGGACTATGCCTCTGACTCAGGCTGCTTTGATGATGATGAGGTGCCCAATGTCTCGAGCGGCGTGGAGGCGGCGAACGCCTCCGTCCTCTCCATGTTCCTCAACTCCTCTTTCCTCCAAGGCCAGGCTCTGCCCCGAGCTCTTGCTCAGAGGAGATGCCCAGAGCCGGAAAAGGACACAGGCAGCAAGCTGGCCGAGCCCAAGAAGCCACCGTTACCAGAGGACGACGTCTCACTGGCAGCCGAGAAGCTGGCCAACAAGATCTCCAGCACGGTGGCCAAGATCGACAAGCTGGTGGAAGACATCTCCACCATGCACACATCCTCAGATGACAGCTTCAGCCTCAGCTCGGAGGATCACTGCCTTGACTGGCAGTACGGGGCCGAGGAGGCGCGCGAGGCTCGTGCCCAGTCCTGCTCGCCCTGCCGCCTCTCGGACACCAGCGGCTTCGCCAAGCGGGAGAACCTGAATCGCGCACGGGCGCTGCTGCGTCTGAAGACGGCCTACACCAGTCTGTCCAACGACAGCCTCAACAGTGGCAGCACCAGCGATGGCTACTGCACCAAGGAGCACATGAAACCCTGCACCCGCGCACCCTTCCTTGACTATCGTGAGGAGCTGCAGCACTACCAGAAGCGGCCCAGCAGGCTTGACCTCAAGAACATCCTCAGCAGCAAACCCGAGCGCATTGAGCCACCTGTACCAAAGGCCAAGGACCAGGCAGAACCAGACAAGCTGGAGCAGGGGGACCTGCCTGAGAGAGCCAAGAAGACAGTGACCTTCCCCAGTCCCAAGGCACTGGACAAGGAGCCCGAATGGAAGAAGGAGGCAGGCAGCAAGCTCCCCTCTGACCCACAGGTGCACACGATCAAGCTCTCCCCATCCTACCAGCACATCCCGCTGCTCGAGAACCTGGCCAAGAGCAGCTCAACCGCCAGCGCTGGGGGCCTGGCCAGTGCTGGCCACCACCCCTCGCTGCTGGGCAGAAAGCAGGCCTGGCTTCCCCCTGCGCTGCTGCAGACAGCCGATACCCTCAGCAAGATCCCAGAGAAGCTGGCAGCACACCCGCCTGCCACCGCGGAGCAGGAGTTGGTGCAGAAGTACTCGGTGGAGGACACCCCGATCTGCTTCTCGCGCTGCAGCTCGCTCTCCTCGCTCTCCTCGGCCGACAACGTGCTAGATGGGCAGAGTCACAGCGAGAATGACATTGACAGTGACTCCTCCCTGGAGATCATAGAGATGGAGGAAGGGAACGGGGAGCCCGAGGATGGGAGGCAGCAGAAGGAGAAGGCAGTGGATCGAGGCCCAACCACTCCAGGGGGGATTTCAAAGCCCATTAGCATCCCCTTCCCAAAGCGTGACAAAGTCTTCCTGCGGGAGACATCCCCGTCACGCCACGAGGACCTCACACCCTCGAGCTCCTCGGAGAACTACATCCAGGAGACACCACTGGTGATGAGCCGCTGCAGCTCCGTGAGTTCCCTAGGCAGCTTCGAGAGCCCCTCCATTGCCAGCTCCATCCAGAGTGACCCTTGCAGTGAGATGTTCAGTGGCACCATCAGCCCTAGTGAGCTACCTGACAGCCCTGGGCAGACCATGCCGCCAAGCCGCAGCAAGACACCCCTCTTCGAGCTGGGCTGCCAGCCGGAGAAGGAGACCAGCCAGTTCAACATTCAGTGGGAGAACAATGTCAAGAAGTTCATGGAGATTACAGACTTCAAAGAGCGCTTCCAACTGCCCCAGGACCTGGACTCCATGGTCTACTTCACAGTGGAGAAACCCAATGAGAACTTTTCCTGTGCGTCCAGCCTCAGTGCCCTGCCCCTCCATGAGCACTACGTGCAGAAGGACGTGGAGCTCAAGCTGATGCCCACCTTCCCAGAGAAAAACAGTCTCAATTTTGTGGCCCACGAGAAGCGGGAGGAGAGGCGGGAGGAGCGATTTCTGGAGGCCCGGCGGCGGGCAGACCATGTGGAGCCCAACTCTGATGACGACATTGAGATCCTCAAGGAGTGCATCAACTCGGCCATGCCTTCCCGCTTCTGCAAGGTGAAGACGTCGCTGCTCTCGGGTCAGGTGCTGCACCCGCACACCAAGAAGGCTGTGCACGTGCCCGTCTACATGCTGGTGCCGGCCTCGTCCCACCCAGGGGTCCCCAGGCATCTGCAAGTGGCCGCCCGCGACCCCTTCAAGGACGATGATTCCTGCACCGACTCTGCGGACGGTACCCCGGTGAACTTCTCCAGCGCCGCCTCGCTGAGCGATGAGACCCTACGCTACCCAGCCAAGGAGGAGCCCAAACAGCCTCAGGGCCCCCCGAAGAGGATGGAGAGGAGGGAGGCGGCATCTGGACAGCGCAGCCAGGCTGAGGGGCAGCGGGAGCCTGGGAAGAGATCGTCCTCTGGCAGCTCCGCACAGAGCCGTGGTGGCTCGGCCTGCAAGCCCCCAACGAGGGATGGCGTTAAGGCCAAGCGGGGCCAGGAGCCCTCCAGGAGCAGCGGCAGCCTGGAGCGGGACACGAGGCAGAAAGATGGGGCCCCTGAAGGCGACGTGGCCTTCCAGTCCCTGTGCCACACGACGCCGACAGAGGAGGCCATCTACTGCTTCTATGAGTGTGACTCCGACGAGGCGCCTGATGTGGTGGGTGGCAGAGCCCGGCCTGGCCAGAGTCTGCGCACAGAGCGACGTGGCAGCCCCGTCTGCCGTCCAGAGCCCGATACCAGCAATCAGCCGGTGCCCGGCAAGGCCAAAGCAGTGACCAAGATGCAGCACAACCTCATAGCAGACGAGACGCCGCCATGCTACTCACTCAGCTCCTCCATGAGCTCCCTGAGTGATGCCAACCTCTCTGCGGGTGAGGGCTGGGTGCAGCCCCACAGCAAAGTGGCCCAGGCGCGCGCGGTGCTGGGGCTGGCACGCAGCAGCTCCCCCAGCTCACTCAGTCTCCACTCTGAGGACAACCTGCTGCAGAAGTGCATCGGCTCGGTCATGCCCAAGCGGAGACGGCCCTCAGTGCATCGTCGTGCCACCGAGCGCAAGACAAAGCTCAAGGGCTCCAGCACCAAGAGCCTGGGCAGCAGGAAAGCTGAGGGTCAGCATCACCCCGCCGAGGACGCCGGCTCTGACCGGGGCTCTGACCTGGACAGCGTGGAGTGGAAAGCCATCCAGGAGGGTGCCAACTCCATAGTCACCTGGCTGCACCAGGCTGCCGCGTCCCTGTCGCGGGAGGCATCCTCTGAGTCTGACTCCATCCTCTCCTTCATGTCAGGGCTCTCAGTTGGCTCCACCCTGCAGCTCTCCCTGGAGAGGAAGGAGAAGAAACAGGCCCGAGGCCCTGAGGCAAACAAGAGGGAGCGAACCAAGGGCATCCCACCAGGCAAGAAGGCGATGGAGCCCCGGGCCGTGGGCGGCCGCAGTGCTGGGACATCCCGGAGCCCAGCCCCACAGAAGCCCGTGCCCAACCTGCCCGTGGTTTTCCGTGGTAGGACAGTCATCTACATGCCCAGCCTGGCCAAGGATGCCGCCAGCCTACGGTCCACCCCCAAGAAGACAGCGACAGCAGCAGCCAAGGCTGAGATGACAGCCAAGAATCTGTCTCTGAGCCAGCAGCGGTCACGGAGCCTTCACCGGCTGGGCAAGGCCTCTGAGCTGGGCGAGCTGGCGCTTCCCAAGCGCAGCACCACACCGCCCGCGCGCATGGGCAAGGGGCCACCATCCTCGGGCTCATCCCGCACTTCTACCCCATCACAGCCCGCTGGAAAAAAGCTGCCATCGCCCTCGCAGCTGGCCAAGCTGGGCCCACCACCGGCCGGCAAGGTGGGTGGCACTTCGTCCCCACCAGGCAGAGCTGCAGCGCCCAAGTCACCGGCGCCCAAGCAGCCCAAGACACAGAAGTCACCGGTGCGCATCCCCTTCATGCAGAAGCCCAGCAAGAAGGCGCTGCCAGCTCGGGGTGCGCTACCAGCGCTGGAGGAGCACACGGGCAGCATCAAGGCGTGTGGTGGTGGCACCGGCGGGCGAGCGGGGCCGGCGGGCAGGCAGATGGAGCTGGAGCGTGTGGCGTCGGCGCACGCCAGAAGCAGCGACACGGAGCGCTCTGGCTTCCTGCGCCAGCTCACCTTCATCAAGGAGTCGTCCAGCCTGCTTCTGCGGCACCACACGGAGCTGCCGCCAGTGCCAGGCCCTGCGCAGCCGCGCAGCCGCGCTGCCCTGCCTGCTGTCTTCCTCTGCTCGTCCCGCTGCGATGAGCTCAAGGCAGCCAAGGGGGTGCTGAGGCCAGGCTCATTGAGCACCCAGGGGCAAAGTGGGGCCAAAGCACCACGGAGAACCAGCTCGCAGAGCCCATCGCGCCTGCCGGTGAAAAGCAGTGGCATCGGGACGCCGGAGCCCTTCAAGCGCTACTCATCCTCACCCAACATCAGTGTGGCCCGCAGGGCCAGCAGCCCCTCATCTGTGCGCTCGGCCACCTCCGAGGCCACCGCACCACGTCGGGCACGGCAGCCCCTTGAGCCCCCGACAGCACCAAAGGCACCCACAGCGATGATGAAGGGCACGTGGCGGCGGATCCGTGACGAGGACATTCCACACATCCTCAAGAGCACACTGCCCTCCTCAGCACTGC
The DNA here is from genome assembly GCF_003342845.1 of Nothoprocta perdicaria. Classification (NCBI taxonomy): domain Eukaryota; kingdom Metazoa; phylum Chordata; class Aves; order Tinamiformes; family Tinamidae; genus Nothoprocta; species Nothoprocta perdicaria. Next base: position 53,908 of record NW_020455399.1, on the reverse strand, counting down.
CGCTGGCCAGCGCCACCGAGGAGGAGGAGGAGGAGGAGGCAGTGCCAAGTGCAGGGACACCACGCAAGACGAGTGACGCCGTAGTACAGACCGAGGACTTCGCCACCGCCAAGACCAACTCCAGCACATCGCCCACACTGGAAAGCCGTGTGGGGCCTGAGCGTGGCCGCAGCGCTGGCCCGGGCCCTGGCAAGGGTGCCTTGCCCATCTTCAGGCATGAGCCCACAGGTAGCAGCAGCTTCCCGGGCAGCCGGCACGGCTCCCCCAGCCGTGCCGCCCGCGTCTCCCCCTTCAACTATGTGCCCAGCCCCATGGCCATGCCTGCCGCAGCCGACAAGGCAGTGGAGAAAATCCCAGCCTAGGTGCTGCTGCCAGTAGAGCCGCTCCAGTACTGCTGGAGCCGGAAGATACCCTGGAGCTGCAGCAGTGACCCCTCTGTCGTGAACCCCTAGAACCAGCTGGGACAGTCTGGATGGGGAAGGGGACGCAGGACGGCCGGAGGACCCACTCCCCATCCCATGTTTTGATCACTTCCCCGGCACTGGAGGCAGCAGGAGGCTTTCCCGGTGGCCCTGCAGCCCTTTGCGGGATGTGGCGATGCTGGCACCGGGGAGGAGCCCAGGACGCTGCAGTTCCACTGCACACTTCCACTCACACATCGGCTCTACCATTGGCCCTGCCATTAAGCAGCTGCTTTATTAACGAAAGAGCAAAGAGTGGGGAATTCATCCCCCCCAGCTTGGGATTGTAGCTCGGGATCACAGCAGGGAAAGGCACAAGGAGGGTCCGGATGATGATAAGCGCAGAGGCCTCTCTGCTGCTGAAAGGAGGGCGGGCGCCAGGTCGGGGAGCTGTGGGGGCGGGATCCAGGTGCTGATCTGGCCTGGGGGCACCCAGCTCCAGGGAAAGGGTCTGGGCCCCCTGCACTGTCTGCAGAGCCCCGGTGCTGCCCCACGGACACGGGTCCATCCAGGACTGGACTACGCCCACATGGCCTCCCACCAGCTTGGGAAGCATCAGGGACCCTCTCATGCTGCGGCCTCCCTCTGCTCCCAGTGCTCCCTTGTCTCTCCTCCTGGCTCCAGCTCTGCAGTCACTGGAGCTTCCTCGGATAGGGCAGCTCCAGGACCAGGACTCTATCTGGGGACACCCACGGGGGCTGCAAGGGGCAGAGGGACACGCTGCGGGTGGGAGGGCTATGGGGCTGCCGGGGCAGCAGCCACAGGCAGGAGGGCCCAGGGGACCTTCCTAGTCCCAGCACAACCTGGGGCCACCAAAACCCCCAGCTGGGAGTTTTGGGACTGGGCAGGGACATGCAGCTCTCAGGGACGAGAACAGCTCCCCCCAGGGAGCTGCTGCCCTGCTCTGGCTACGCGGGTGCAGCCCCCATTTCAAACCAGCTCCCCCTGGCTCCTTAGCACTGGCTCTGGTTCCCTTCTGTGGAGCAGCATGGGGGCTGGCGGCAGCCCCTTCTCTGCTTCTGGTGCCCCCTGCCCCCCAGCGCTGTATTTATGTACTAAGGATGTTATTTTACCAGGATTCTGGACAGTATTAAAAATTAAAGGCAAACCTATGTAAGTGGGATGGGCTGGTCTGTGTGTCCGATGTGGCCAGGGCAGCTGGAGCGCAGGGTTCTCCGGATCCACTTGCGGTGCTTGACCACTGAAGTGGCCACTGGCGGTTTGAAGGGGTCTGTGGCGTCCTGGCCAGTGAAGGAAATGACACCGGCCACGGCTGCCCTCCTCCCACACACCAAGGGGCCTCCGGAGTCACCCTGCATGCAGGAGTCTTTGTATCCCACTGGGATTCCCACTTTGGACCAGGAGTCCCACGGGACTGGCCTCACCTTGGTGGGCGCCGAGCCCCGTCGGCAGCCCTGGAAGCAGATCATGGTGGAGGCGATGCCGCCGTCCCAGAAGCGACTGTTGTTGCACATGCGGGCGTCCATGACCACGACCTGCAGCTGCTGCAGCCGGGGCGAGGGGCGCCCGGCACGGCTGACACCCCAGCCGGCCACGCTGCATGAGGCACCGGCCGCTGGCTCCTGCTGCCGCAGCCCCACGAGCCGCTGCGTCCGGCTCAGTGGCACCTTCTGCTCAAGCTGTGGGCAGCGGCACCGTCAAATCCCGGTGCCACTGGCAGTGGCAAGGACAAGTGCGCAGCACCCACCGAGGGGCCCCCATAGAACCAATGTGAAAAAAAGGAAGTAGCAGCTGCCAAACACTCGCTGCTCTCACCCACAACCCTTCAGCACCTCCAGCCCCTTCCTGGCACCTCCTCCGCGTTGCTCATCGCTGCATGCTCCATCCTCATGCTGTGGCAAAGCTCCCCCTTGCCAAGCACCCTCCGTGCCAGCGCCCCATGCCACCTGTCACCCCTACCTGCAGCAGCAGCAGGTCATTCTCCATGGTGTCACACCGGTAGCCAGGGTGAGGACAGACCATACGGATGCCGAATGTCTGCGCTGGGGGTTGCCCCTTGGCCAGGCTGTGCAGCCCCACAACCACCTTCCACAGGGCGGCCGTGCTGTGGGAGTCGCCATGAGTGCATGCGCCCCCAGCACCCTGCACCGCGGGGCCCAGCCCCACTCACCCCGTGGGAAGACAGTGTGCGGCTGTGAGCACCCAGCGCGGGTGCAGCAGCGCCCCGCCGCACGCATGGGTCCCCCGGTGCTGCACCGACACCAGGTAGGGCCGTGAGTGCGGCTCAGCCTCCTCGCCCCCAATGACCGAGGCCTGTGGGCAGCCCTGTGCTGCGGGCCACAGACATGCAGTTTGGGGGCTGCTGCTGCTGGGGAGGATGGAGCTGGGGACACCCAGCTCGCACCTCCCTGCGTGTGGAGCAGTTGGATCCCTGTGAGGTCCATGCAGGATCCCCAGGGCACTGAGGCTGCCCCCTCTCACCTGCTCGGCCCATGGCGGGGACCAGCAGCGCCAACAGCAGCACCAGGCTCCCCGTGGCCCCCATGGTGTCCCTGGCCCTGCTCACAGCGCTCGCCGAGCCGTGGCGCCCGCGCTGTCCTCGCAGGCAGCTCTCACACTTGGCTCCCTAGTTACGTGTGAATGTTGTGGGCAGGCGGTGCTGCAGATGCGTCAGAAGGTGCTGGAAACGCCTGCAGCGCTGCAAAACCATCTGCCCGCAGAGCAGAACCGCCCCAGCGCCTGTGGCCTGGCAGCTCCCACCTACCCACCGCTCTCAGTGCTGTTTCACGGCCCCTCAGGACATCTTTTCCACTCCCGCAGCCCCATCTCCACCCCCTGTTTCCCTCGCTGGCAGCCCCATCCTCATCCCTTCTGGTCATCCAGCACAGAGCAGATCCCTTCTGATGGCGGCAGGTGACACATTAGGGGAGAAATAGATCACATCCCACTCCAACTAGGACAGTGCCTGGGGCTTTGCTGTGCAAAATAAGCTCTCCAAAGGACCTCCATGCACGAGCTGGGGGGCAGAGTGGCCTGGGATACCCTAGCCCTAGCTGGGCAGCAGGAGCAAGGGTGCACAGACAGGGCTGCAGAGCACAGGAACAGGCACATCCTCTACTCACAGCGGGGTTTGTAGACATGAAGGTTTGTGAGGCAGACCCAGGCCTTGCCACAGACAGCAAAAAAGCAGCTGGCAGTGCTGCTGTTTCCACCACCACTTTTATTAGCAGAGGACACAGCTCCAGGGACAGCCAGGACAGCTCCGCACATGGGAGGGCTCCCAAACCCAACACAGTCCTCAGTGCTGGCGCCGTGGGGGCAGGAAGGGGCCCTGTTGACCCCCCTCCCCCGCCATGTGCGGCACTTGGTTTGGCTGCGTTGCAAGAACACGAAAACTGCGGGTGCCGATCGAAACTATGGTTTCCTCAAGGTATCCACGAGCTTCTTGCAGAAGAACTTGTTTCCATAGTCCAGCTCGGTGAGGTGCTGCAGAACCAGGGGCATTTTGTCCTTCTCGATGCCCACGCGCACTGGGACAACCTTGGTGCTGGATTCATGAAGGTTGCGGTGCAGGTTCCACTCGGAGACTCGCTGGCACCAGGGGTCAGCCAGGGATGAGCTGGACAGGACAATGATGGCAACGCGGCTGCTTTGAATGACCTGCGCAGCTGTCAGGATGAGGGGCGTCCCGGCTGCTTGGTCCTGGTGCTCCATGTAGCCCCGGAATCCCTCCTGCTCCAGGACCTTTGCGATGTCTGAGGCGACACTGCCGTCCTGGGGGCAGTACCAGACAGAGAAGTCATAGGAGAAGCAGTGGCACTGGGATGCGCACATGCCACTGCCTGGGGCACAAGGGCAGCACCACCAATTACGTTGTATCCACGTGGCCCGCGAAGGTGCCACGGCGGCAGTGAGGGATGCAGCGAGCAGCGCACAAATGGTGCCGGGGCGCAGGAAGGCGCGAGCAGGGGCACCCGGGGCCTCAGGACGAGGCCGCAGGCGGCTCAGGGCCCGAGAGGCCCCAGCAGGCACTGCGGCGCAGGCGCGCAAGGCCCAGGTCGAGCGCGGTGCCCGCGCGCCGCAGCCCCTCACAGCCTGCACGCAGCCGCCCGCCGCTCTCCTGCAGCCGCTGATTGAGCTCCACGTAGCGGCGACTCTGCCCAAAGAGGCTTTCGACGCCCTCGGCGGCGCCCGCCCCGAGCAAGGCGGCCGGGGGCGGCTCAGCGGCGCCGCGGGCCCCGCCGCCCTCCCCGCCCGCCGCTGCTGGCTCGGCGGGTGGCGCGAGGACGGGGTCGGCGGCGCGCGAGCCGCTCACGTCCTCCCGCAGCTGCTCGGCACCCGGCGGCCGCGGCCGCGTGGGCAGCACCCGCCTGGCCCTGGCGCTCATGGCGGCACCGCCGCCCGCCCGCCCTCGGGGCCCCGCTCCGCGGCCCACACGTAGACCCGCCCCCTAAAGAGGGGCCTCCCCCCCGAGCGCCCGGAAATCCCGCCCACTCCCGGAGAGAGCGAGCGGCTTCCCGCGCTCTTAGGACAGACGGAACCCCCCGCGCAGGGCAGAGCGGTCCGTACGGCCCCCCCGCAGACACGTCGCACGCCGCGTCCCCCAACAGACCTCCCTGCACAGCCCCTCCCCACAAAGACAGACACGCGACCCGCGTGACCACCCCGGAGCAACCACGCCCCTCTCCCGCCGTAGCGCAGAGGCCGCACCCATTTCCGCCTCGCCCCACGCCTTTATAGGGCCACTGCCACGTCACGGTCGCCAGGCCCCGCCCCCTCCTCGTGTTGCCATGACGATACCCTCCCGTTCCCGCCCCCGCCCCCGCAGGGATCACATGGCAGCGGCGGGGGCGGGCCCGGGGCTTTATTACGTAACGTCCCCCACTCCACTTCGTGCCCGGAAGTGGTGTAGGGGCGGAAGCGCCTTACTCGTCCCGCGGCGGTTCCGGGGCCGGGTCCCGCTCGGCAGCGGCTGCGGGGTAAGAGGGGAGGGGGCGGAGTTAGGAGCACGCTCTCCCCCGCCTCCCCGGGCGGCCCCGGCGCGGGCTCGGGCTCTGGCACTGCGGGCGGGGCGGGGCGGAGCCCCCAGGCGGGCGCGGCTGCTGGCCAGGGCGCGCAGCACTGCGGAGACACGGAGCGTTGGGGACACCGCAACACGGGGCGCGGGACACGGGCGTGGGGTGGGGACATGGGACAGGGCATGGGGACACGGACAAGCCGTGGGAATACAGACACAAGATGTGGGACATGGGATGGGGACACGGGATGGCAATGCGGAAGCACAGGGCAGGGCAGGGCATGGATGTGGTGACACAAACATAGGGATGCAAGATGGAGACATGGGACAGGTAATGGTGACAGGGAAACTCGTGATGGGGTCATAGGATGGGAGATGAGGTCATGGACATGGTGACATGTGACAGGGACACATGGGACAAGGGGATACAGGGCACAGGATGAGAGACAAGGACATAGACACAGGGACAAAGACATGGTGACGCGTGACAGAGATGGACATGATGGAAACACATCACAGAGACATGGAATGGGGACACGGGATGGGGAACAAGGACATGGGGATACAAAGACATGGGATGGGGATATGGTGAGATGGGATGGGGGACATGGACACAGTGACATAGGAACATGGGCACATGGACACGGTGACATGTGGGGGTGTGGTCGCCCATGGGTGTGCTACCTTCGCGGGTGACAAGCGCAGCAGCATCAAGCACGCGGGTGCCCAGGGCCCCGAGCGCGGCGTCGAGCGCGTGGTGGTGCTTGAGGAAGCAGGGCCGGATGAGGCGCTGGTAGAGCAGCTGGGCGCCGCTGCAGCGCCCAGGCGCCATGCACCACAGCAGGAACACGCACTGCGGGCACAGCCGTGTCAGCGCACACAGCCACCCCTGTGGGTCACCCACTGCCCCGCGCCACCAGATATGGCCACGGCCACCCCTGCGGGTCACCCACTGCCCTTCTCCACAGGGCACAGCCATCTGCGGGTCACCCACTGCCCCCTGCCACACCAGAGACAGGCACTGCCACTTCATGTCACTGGGGACAGGCACAGCCTCCATGTCACATCAACTACCCCCAAGTCACCACAGACAGGTATGGCCTCCTTGCATCACCAGGGACAGGCACGGTCACCATGTGTTACTGGGGACAGGCAAGGCCTCCTGTGTCACACCGACTCCCCACATGTCATCAGGACTGGGCATGGCCCCCCAATGTGTAACTGGGGATGGGTGCAAACTCCTGTGTCACCAGGGATGAATGTGCCCCTCCATCAGACTGGCCACTGCCCCATGTCACGAGGGACAGCCATGACCCCTCCCCAGTGTTATGCTGACTGGCCGCCCGTTACCTTCCCTGCGTAGTAGAAGGGGAACCAGTAGAGGAAGGTGTCAGAGAAGAACTCAGCAACGCTGAAGACACCGTAGACCACCCAGTACGTGAGCCACGTGGTGTCGTCCTCCTTGCTTGAGCTCTCGATGGCCTTGATGCTGCGGGGACACAAGGGCCCCAGTTGGCACTGCTCTGCCCCGCTTTCCAGCACATTCCTTTTTGGAAGGCATCAAGGGCCATAGTGCAGGCACTTACGAGACATACGCGGGGTAGACGAAGCCGATGAGGTTACAGAGCAGTGCGGCGCCGTAGCCAAATGCCAGGTACAGCCCCAGGAAGGCGATGGAGCCTGGGCCAGGGGAGACATGAGAGTGGAGCTGGGCAGAGCCAGTGCGGGCGGCCTGTGGTCCATGAGCATCCTGCATGTGTCACATTCCACATGTACCCAGAGTGGCTGCATGGACACCCCGGCAGCCCAGTGCAGTCCCTGCTCCCGAGGGAACATCTGTCTGCACCTAGGGACTTGGCCAAGTGCAGTTGGCATTGTAGATGCCCCAGCACCTGGTTCTGCCACCATTTGACCCGGCTTGAGCTGGCAGAGATGTTTCCATAGAAGACTCAGAGCTTGTGACACACCGTCCTGGACCCGAGATGGAGAGCAGGGATGCGAACACTCCAGCCCGCAGCGCAGAAGCCAAAGGCTCCGCGGAGCTGTGTGCCCCTCTGGACACTGCTCCGGCCCTGCTGAGCTCAGAGTCACCCAGAGCTGCCGCAACTGGGACACTGCACGAGGACGAGCCAGGGAACCGCGATGCCAGCCCCACTGCCACAGAAGGAGAAGGAGCAGCCTGGCAGATGTGCCTGGCTGGGACAGGCCCTGCTTCCCTCAGCCCTCTGAGAAGTATAGTCCGAGCCCGCTCTCCTCTTAGTAAATGAAGTCATTAAGATAAATGGAAGCAAGCCAGGACTTTGACTGTTTGGAGTTTCCCCAGTCTCTGGCCCACAGGAGGGAATTTGCAGGCCCCTTGCTGCCAAAACTGCCCATGGGAAGGAGCCTTCATGTGCAAACTGGGCTCTCCTCCTAGCACTGGGGCCTGCACATCCCTGCAGCCTGGCTGCTCCTGCCTGCACAGGCACCGGGCAAGAGCTGACCCAGACACAGCCACGGGAAGGACATTCGCGGTCATGTCCGAGCTGCCACACACCCTGTTCCCAACACGGCTCCATATGCAAGAGCCTCTTATTCCGCAGCGTGCAGCAAAGCCAGGGCTTAGCCCCACCTGTGAGTGGCTTTAGAGGAAGCCCTTGCCTGTCTGCAAGGTCAGATTATTCCAGATCTGTGCACGGCAGGGTTTCCTCTCCCTGGCCCCCCCCTGCTGGGCACCATGATGACTCTGGGTCTTTCCAAGGTAAAAAGCAGGAACAACAGCATTTCCCTGTGGTTCCCACAGAGCGGTTGCTCACCTCCCTCAAAGGAAGCTAGCAGACAGGCTCAGGGAGTTCCTACGTGCCAAGCATGGGATTTAGGGGCTGCCAGAGCAGGACAGGGCTCTTCCCGGATGGCACAACCACAAGTGCCAGGTCTGTGGAGCAAACTATGTCTCCGTCCTTTCCTACCCGCACGTGATGCAGATGTGTCCGAGCATAACCGGAGCCCTGGAATATGCTCCCGAGAAGAGAACCAAGCACCCGGCATTGCTCCCAAGCACAACCAGCTTGGCCACATGTGCCCGTTCACACACGTGTTTCCGAAACAGAGTGGAAAAACAAGCTAGGTGGCAGGTGGAGAGCCAGGAGAAGCCATCACCTGAGGAAGGTTCACAAGGTGCCCAAAGGCAGTGCAGCACGGGGAGATAACAGTAGGTTTCTCATTAATGAGCAAACAGGATCTGGCTAACGAGCCGACCTCTGCCCGGGCGCAGGCTGCTTGCAGCCGCTGCACTGTCACCGCAGCCCCCGGCCCACCTTGACCCAAGGTTTCTGATGCAATCCCATCGGGAAACCCATCGTGCAGCCAGGAAGTGCTGGTGCCATCGGCAGGAGCCCCCCCCACACCACAACCACCCACCCCAGTGGGAGCCCAGGGACCCCACAACTCTAGGGCAGAGGCCAGAGGAGACCCTGTGGGGCAGAGGGAACCCCTATGAGGCAGAGGGAACCCATACTGGGCAGGGAAACCCTATGGGGCAGGGTCTCTCAATGGGGCAGGGAGTCCCTATAGGGTGAAGATTCTCTGGCGGGGGTGGGGGGTGGCTCCCTATGAGACGGGAGGCCCTGTTTGGCTGTGGGTTCTCTATAGAGCAGGGTCTCTCTGTGGGACAGGAGTGTCCCTATAGGGTGGGGCGACTGTATGGGGCAGAGACTCTCTATGAGACAGGGAGCTCCTATGGAGCAGGATGCCCCTATGGAGCAGGGTCTCTATACAGGGGCGGGTCTCTATATAGAGCAGCATCTGTCTATAGGGCAGGGAGCCCCTATAAGGCAGATCTCTCTATAGGGCAGGGACATTCTATAGGACAGGTCTCTGAGGGCAGGGACTCTGCAGGGGTCAGGTCTTTCTATAGGGGAGATGTCTCTATAGGGGCAGGGTCTCTTTGCGGGCAGGTATCTCTGTAGGGCAGGGAGCCCCTATAGGGCAGGTCTCCCCATGGGGGGGAGCGCACCTGAGGCCAGGTAGAGGCGTCGCACGCCCGTGCGCGTCTCGAGGCGGCCCAAGAGGTCGGCGAGCGGCCCGGGCCGCTCCAGGAGGCGCTGCAGGCGCTGGGACAGCGAGCCCATGGTCAGGGACCGCTCCGTCCCGCTCCGCTCCCGCTCCCGCTCGCGGTCCCCGCGCCGCTCCCCGGGCCAATGCGGGGCGGGGCCGGGGATGGCCCCGCCCCCTCAGCGCGTCCGTCGCCAGGGCAACGCGGTGGGGATGGCGGCGGCGCTGCTGCCGCTCGCGCTGTCGCTCGCGCTGTCGCCGTCGCTGTCGCTGTCGCCGTCGCTGTCGCTGTCGCCGTCGCTGTCGCCGCGCGTCTTCCTGAGCAGCTGGGCGGTGCGCGCGGGGCCGCGCGGGGCCGCGCGCCTCGCCCGCCGCCGCGGACTGCTCTGCCTTGGCCCGGTAAGAGCAGCGCCACCGGCACCGCTGGGGGGCTGCTGGAGGGGGGATGGAGCCCCGAGATGCGTCCTGTATCCAGGACTTGTCTCCCAGCTGGAACCTCTTTCCCCATTTGGGACACGTCCTGCATCTGAGACCTGTCCCCAGATCTGGGATGAGTTGCCCCCTTTGGGGCCTGACCCCTGCCTGGGATTTGTCCCCTCTGCTCTGGGAACCAAACCTGCATCTGGGACCTGAGCCCTTACTGGGGATCTGTCCTCTGATCTGAGTCCTAGAACCCTATCTGGGACCTAACTGCCTCCTTCCCCTCTTGTAGGGTCTGTCCCCCCGATTTGTCTGTTCCCCTTCTCTCATCTGGGGCCTGTCTCCCCACTACCCAGGGCTTGTCACCGCATCAGAGTGTGTAGGACTATCCTCTCATGGGACTCGTGCCCCCAGCTGGAACCTGGTCCTCCCTCTAGGACTTTTCCTAAACCTGGCAACTTGTCCCCTTTCTGGGGCCAGGCCCCTCTGGTTCCCATCTGCCATCTCAGGCCCAGCACCCCAAGTCCAGCCTTCCCACTCCATGCAGTGGCAGCAAGGAGCCTTTCAACAAGGTCTACGTTAAAGCAGGGACCCCTCCCCATGGGAGCAAGGGCAGATGCTGCAGCAATTGCAAATGGAAATTGAGGAGGAAACTGGAGCAATAGGGTGCTGAGCGAGCTCATCGTAGAGCCCCTCAGCCATTAAACATCTCCTTTTGATCTCTCCAAGCTGTGTTGGGCAGGCGGCGTGGCCCAACTCCAGCTGCTTGTTGTGAAATGGACCCCAATGTGGTCCCTTGTGTCTGCAGGTGATAGAGGGGGAGCCCTATTACCACTTCAGGCACCGTGGCACTGTGCAGCAGTCCTTGCACATGCACGGCGGCTGGAACATGCGCCTAAAGAAGGAGCCGCAGGTAATGAGAAGACAGCACCAGGGCTGTTGAGTACGCCACAAGAGCGGGGATAAGATCGCGGGATGGAGAGACCACAAGGGCATCAAGGCAGCTTGGCTCAGGCTAACACTTGGCCCTACAGCCAGCAAGGAGGGGCAGCGGGGGCATCTTCTCTTCCTTTTGAGGTTGAACACCCAAGTGGGAAGGTGCAAGATGCACCCGGACGTACTACATGATCGGAGCAAGTGCCAGGCATGGCCAGGGGGCTGGGGGAGCCCCCATGCCAGCCTGATGCCCGCACACTGCTCAGGTGCTCTGGTTCGAGCAGCAGACCCTGAAGAAGCGTGTGAAGCGGAGTGTGCCCCAGGTGCCCACGGACCCCTGGTTCCACAAGCAGTGGTACATGGTGAGTGTTTTGCCCTCGCCTTACCAGCTCACCCTCCTAATCCCGCTGTCCCCAAGCAGATCGTCCCCTGGCCCGTAAGCAGGGCTAATCACATGGCAGGGACACAGTGAAGGACACTTGAGGGATGTCTGCAGGCTGCTGCCACAGCGGCCCCGGCCAAGCAGCTTTAGTCTCTTTTCCAGAACAACGATGTCAGGCCGGACCTGAACGTCCTCACTGCTTGGGGTAAAGGGTACACGGGCTCGGGGGTCGTGCTCTCCATCCTGGACGACGGCCTGGAGAAGGACCATCCAGACCTGGCTGCTAACTACGTAACTCCAGCTACTGCCTCTGGGGCTAAGTAACGAAGGCAGCGGGTGGCCCCTCACCCTGGGCATTTGGCCTCTCTGCAACTGGAACAAAAGTCTTAGTTTTGTCACAAGGGATCCTCACTGTAACAAGGAGGAGGCATTAGAACTCCATGTGATCTGTAAAGGCAACGCTCAAGGCCCTCAAATAGATGTAGTCAGATCAAGCTGCAAAACAATGCTTATGAGCCCTTGCGTGCTGAGAAAGCAAAGAGAACTGGGGAATCTTAATCAGCTGCTTATAAAAACACAGTTTCAGTATTTTAATTCCCCTTTGCTACCTTCACTAAAGGAGCTGGGTTAGACTCGCCCGTAGCCCCTGGCATGTTTTCTCAGGAATGTGAGCCCAGGTGCTAAGAATCAGCACCGTGATGTGCAGAGTCACACCAATACAATGAAATCTGTCTCAAAACATTTCCAAGCAGCCAGTGGCCTCTCCGGGAGGCAGTGGGACGCGGAGGCTGGGCCGAGTGCCAGGGAGGCTGCAACAAGCAGCTCCTTAATGCAGTTTCTCAGGCTTGTGACCCTTTCTGCAACAGGATCCGCTTGCAAGCTACGACTTCAACAGCAACGACCCTGATCCCCAACCAAGATACACCATGTGGGATGAGAACCGGTGAGCTTGTTGGCTCGATGTCCAGACAAACCTCCCCACCCAGGGCTGGGTATTTCTTATCTCTCTTGGCTGAGGCTGTTCCAGACTCTTTCACTCTTCGCTGTGGCTTGATCACAATCTAACTGTACCCCCTAGGCATGGCACACGTTGTGCTGGGGAAGTGGCGGCTGTAGCCAACAACCGGATCTGCGGAGCAGGCGTTGCGTACAACGCTAAAGTTGGAGGTGAGCAGTTACCCCTCTTTGCAGGCATGCGGAGGGATGGGAGTTACGGATGCGCTCCAAGGCCCTGGAGTAGCATGCGGATGTGAGCCCCTGTCTGGCTGCACTGCATCATCGCCATCCGAAGGCTGCAAAGACAACTTGGCTTCTGTGTGAGCAGCGTAGCCGCATCAGCACTGCAATATCCTTGTTGGAAAGGGTTTCTGCCACACTTGTCACCACTCTGTGGATGACAAGGGGACCTGTAGGAGTCAGAGCTCTGCAAAATCGGGCCCTTGAACTCAAGCCTTGTAGCATCTCGTTTAAACTGCATCTCAGAACTTGCTTTACATGTGTAAAAGCATCAAGAGCTCCCCCTGCACTAGAGGCAGCTCAAGGCTTGCAGGACACTAGAGGGTGCTGATCAGTTAGAGCAGAGGGAGCAGCAGCACAAGGCCCAGCGGCTGCAGGGCTGCTCTGCAGGACTGCCTGGGTGCGTGGAGTTACTGCCTCTTCTGCAGAGGAAGGTTGTGGCAGGTGGCACCAGCCCTGCACAGGCTGAGTCCCCCCGAGAAAGCATGTGTGGTAAATGGGTTGAAAACTGGGATAAATTGCTGAACTGGGATTAGCAAGGAGCCTTGGGGATGGACTTGCGGCCCTGCAGGATTATGCAAAAGGTGCCCACGGCATGCTGGAAGTGGAGCCGGGGCCGTCCTGCTTGTCCCGGGGCTTCCACAAGATGCTCGTGCCCTGCTCGAGCTGTCCCAGGGCATCACTGCCCATCATACCCATCTTCTCCTTGCCCTGCAGGTGTGCGGATGCTAGACGGTCTCATTACTGACATTGTGGAGGCTCAGTCTCTGAGCTTCCACCCACAGCACATCCACGTCTACAGCGCCAGCTGGGGCCCTGAGGATGATGGGAAGACTGTGGACGGGCCAGGGGTGCTCTCCAGGGAGGCCTTCCTCAAGGGGGTCACCACTGTAAGCGAGGCCTGGAATCCCTGCGCGCACAGGCTCTGCGTCTCAGCACTCCGCACAGGAGGATTCCCAGCTCCCAATCTCTCTGCCAGGGACGAGGTGGCCTTGGCTCGCTCTTTGTCTGGGCCTCGGGCAACGGTGGGTTGCACCACGATGACTGCAACTGCGATGGCTACACCAACAGCATCTACACGCTCTCTGTGGGCAGCGCGTCCGCCAGCGGCCGCGTGCCCTGGTACAGCGAGGCCTGCTCCTCCACGCTCACCACCACCTACAGCAGCGGCATGAGGAGCGAGAAGCAGATCGTGAGTCACCCCCTCCCAGCTCCCCCCATGGAGATTCCAGCGCAGAACGGGCTTGCCAGGACCCTTCCCACTTGCACAGGGAGAGGGGGCTTTAATAAAGTACCTGCACAGAAGGAGTATCTGCACTGAAAGCATGAAAGGAGCTGGAAAACAGAACCCGAGGGAGCATTTTCTGATGGGATCCAGTCCTGCCCCCAGCCGATGGCTGCACCAAGATCCCCTCTCTCCTTCACAGGTGACCACGGACCTGCACCACCACTGCACTGACCGGCACTCAGGCACCTCTGCCTCGGCCCCCTTGGCTGCCGGAATGATCGCCCTGGCTCTGGAGGCCAAGTAGGTCCCACTGAGGTGGCTGCCCCATGCTGCAGCCCAGGGCGCATTTGGGACACACAGTGGAGCTTTCCTGAGTGCTGGGAGCTGCCCATTCTCCCCTGGAGAGGGGACGGGGACAGGACAAGAGTTGTCCTCTGACAGTGCCCATTCCTCTCATTTTGGCAATCAGGGAATTTGTGTTGTGGTCCAAGCTGGTGTCGTCCCCTCCCCCCCCAATAATTATCCAATATCAAGAGTCAGAAGAGCCAAATTTTGAGCCTCCAAAGCCAGTCTCAGATAGAGCGCACTGCCCCAGAGCCCTCCTTGCCTGCAGCCCAGCGCTGTCGTGGCGGGACATGCAGCACCTCGTGGTCAGGGCCTCCAAACCAGCCCATCTGCAGGCAGAAGACTGGGCTGTGAACGGGGTGGGACGCAAGGGTGAGTGGATGATCAGCTGGTGCCCATCCCACACACTTCTAACTGCCTCTCCAACAGTTATGGGAGGACACGGGGCTCCCTAAGATGTTTGCCAGTGTTTCTGGGGCAGGGGACCCCGGTCCTCTTATGTCATGGGTCTCGTGTCTTGTCTTGGGTGGCCTCTGCCTTTCAGTGAGTCATCACTACGGCTATGGGCTGCTGGATGCCGGGCTGCTGGTGGAGCTGGCCAAGAAGTGGACAGGAACTCAGCCCCAGCGCAAGTGTTCGGTCAAGGCCCTTCACACGCCCAGGTACAGGGAGAAACCCCCTCCCAGGGTCTGGATGGTTTGAAGGGCAGGATGTCCATAGAGTGGAGCTCTAACCTCTGCCTTGTGCCCCGTAGGGACATAGGCTCCAAGCTCTCCATCTCTGTGAATGCCTCCTCTTGCTCCGGGAGGACCAAGGGCATCCGCTCGCTGGAGCACGTCCAGGTCCAGCTCTCTCTGAGCTACAGCAGGAGAGGGGACCTGGCCATCACTCTCAGCAGCCCCATGGGGACCACATCCACGCTGGTGGCCGTGCGGTGAGGGGGTCCTGTAGGTAGTCATGGGGACGCAGGTTGCAACGGGAACATTGTGGTGCAGAGACTTATCTACTGCCCGGCGCAGCGGGTTCTTCTGAGCCTGTCCCAGTGCCAGAAGACCCAACCCCACAGCAGAACGGCTGCTTCTGGCCCCATGGGGGAAGGGGTCAGTCATATCAATTCATGCTACATCCCGGCACAGCCCCATTACACCAAGAACTGGGAACTCTGGCAGACCGTGCGGCTCCCCACCAGCCTGGCTGCTCGCTGCTCTTCCCCTCCAGCCCCTATGATACCAGCCAAGAGGGCTACAAAGACTGGACATTCATGTCCACCCACTTCTGGGATGAGGACCCCCAGGGCACCTGGACCCTCCTGCTAGAGAACAAGGGCAATGCTGATAACACAGGTGAGCAGCCAGGGCAGAGACACCTTTCCTGGGCTCACTCAGAGCCTGGTCATTCCTTCCTCCCCTAATCAGCACCTCATTCCTGCCTTTCTCCTGCTCCCTGCCAGGCTTAGGACTGACCCCATCCTCCTTTTCTGACAGGTTTTGGGATGGGCAGGGTCACATTCACTCGTGTATTAAGGGTCTCCATGGGCAGCACGTGGCAGGGTAGGTCCCCCGCACTCTCCTCCACACTGTCCTGTCTCCTGCCCTGCAGGCATCCTCAGCACCGTCGTCCTGCACCTCCATGGCACTGACGAAGACATGAGGGGCCGGCGCACAGTGGCCCCCACTGTGAGCAAGTGTGTGAAGTGGAACGCACAGGGAGCTTGCAAGGGTGAGTGCTGCCCTGTCAGGCCCCAACCACCTTGGACAGAGCCCCGTGTCACCCACAGGGAGATGAGGGGTGTCCCCCTGTGCATGTGAGGACCGTGCTGTCAGCAGCACCTGGGTGAGATGGTAGGTGTCCACTCATGCTGATGTCCCTCTCTAGAGTGTGGCAACTCCTTCTTCGCCTACCAGCACTTGTGTCTCTCCTACTGCCCCCCACGCTACTATGGCCATGCGCACAGAGCTGCATCCCCGCGTGCAGGCGCTGTCTGTGCCCACTGCCACCCGTCCTGCTACACGTGCCAGGGTGCCTCGGCCAACAACTGCACGGCCTGCGCACCCGCCTGCGTGCTGGACGAGCGCACGCACTCCTGCTCGCCCGTGCGGGGCTGGGCTGCACAGCTGTATCCCAACCTCAGCCTGCTGAGCCTCCTCTGCTCAAGCCCTGTGCTCGCAGCCGTCCTCTACCTCATGCACTGTGTGCAGCTGATGGAGCCAGTGGGATGGAGACAGAGCGGCCGCAGCCCCAGCTAATGCACATGTGAGCTCCAGGGACATGGGTGGGATGCCCCCCAATAAACTGTTTGTTGCCATTCCTGCTGCAAAGATGAGGGTGACATCCCTTACCTGCTGCTCCTACCCCATGCCAGCCCCATGTGTCACAGGGCTGGAGACGGTGACTTTCCTTCCTGCCCGCTGTCCCCTGTGTCCCTTTGGCTGCTGGAGCATGCCAGGAGGGCCCAGCACTGGTGGAGGCCACGCACTGCTGCGAGCAATGAGCTATTTGCAGCAGGGCTAGGCTGCACATCGAAGAAGAGGGCAGGAGTCATACGCCCTTTCCCAGGCACAGGGGGAGGAGGAGGAGGAGATGTGACTTCCCTCCAAACAGCTGAGCTGGGGTAAACACATCCCACGCCTCCAGCATGAGCTCAGCAGGAGCTGCCTGGCAGGGGATGCAGAGCAGAGCTGCACACGGCTGCTCCGGAGCAGCCCCAGGCGGCTGCGGCGCCCGGGCAGACGTGCTCGGCCCCAGCCTGCGGCCCCAACGGGGCTGGGACAATCAGGGAGCGCTGCCAGCTGGGGCCCTCCACGGGAGGCCGGGCCTCCTCCTGCCCACACGGCGCCAGGCCTGCCCGGGCTGCACCAGCACCGAGGGGCTCACTGGGTGCAGTGAGTTTGCACAGCCGGGACAGGCGCAGAACTCGAAGGACCAGGAGCTCAGTGCAAACATGTAATCCCAATCCTAGCCCAGCGGCAGGACCCTACAGAGTGAGAGAGGCCAGGATTGGTGCAGAGCAAGCGGCCTTTTTCCCTTGGGATTTGCTGGGAATGTGTCCAAGAGCTGCTCCTGGGGGGATCCCAGCCCCACTCAGGCCCCAAGGGACGCTCTGGGATCCATGCCACAACCACCTGGAACTGGAGAGAGATTAAGAAGCAGCTCATGCATGTCTCAAAGTCCCTGGCCCAGAGTAGAAAAACTGGATGTGCCTGAGCATCCTTGGCCCCTCAGGGCTAGTGCTTGCCTGAGCAGTTTCTGCGGGAAGTGTGTGCTGCTCTCCCAGGCACTGGCTGAGTCCTCAGGAAGTCCTCCCCTCAGGAGTGGGCTGCTGGGTTGGGGGCTATGGCTGCGATTCCTTGTACTCACAGGCTGGGAACACCAGCCTGTGTCCTGCTGCTCATATGTAGGGACCCCAGAGAAGTAGGTGCCCCAATGGGGGGGCTCTGGCAGGGGAGCACGGACCGTGCTCCTCCTTGTCCTCAGGGCGAGGGCTGATGCAGAGCCCCCCCACTCCCCGTGGTGCTGAGGGGCCAGATCATGGCCCTCGGGACAGAGCCACTGCAGGAGCAGGGGACCCTGCCCAAGTTTGTTGGGGGCTGCGAGGAGGGCAGTGCAGCTCCCAGGTTCTGTCACCTCATGATGGGCAATGACCCCCCGCCATGATGCCCCCAAACCTCCTCACCTCGGCCGCCCTCTCTCCATCTCTGCTGGCTTTTGGCTTTTGGTAGAGGGCTCCAGGATCCCCATAGAATCATAGAATCACAGAATGGTTGAGGTTGGAAGGGACGTCGGAGGTCATCTAGTCCAACCCCGCTGCACATGTAGGGTCACCTAGAGCACGTGGCAGAGGGCTGCATCTAAGCAGGTTTTAAAGATCTCCAAAGAAGGAGACTGCACAACCTCTCTGGGCAGCCTGTTCTCCATGTTCCCTCCACTCTCCACCGCTTGGCCCGTGGGGTGACCTGCCCTGGGCTGGCCATCGTAAGGACTGGTGCTGAGCCCTCCGCTGCTGCCCACAGAACCCTGCTCAGGGCAACCAGCCCCACCTGGGGACAAGCCCCTCCCTGGGGAAGGGGGCTCTTATAGAGTAGCGGCCCTGCTGGCTCCTCTGACCCCGCTCTGGCTGCACCTGGAGCCTCCCCTGCGCCAACTGGGAGCCCATGAGCTGAGGTCGCATAGGCTGCCCCATCAGGGCCATCTGGTACAGTCACACAGGCACTCGGGGACATCCATGGGGGCAGCAATGCCTAGCAGGACCCCAACTCTCCCTCTCCCTTGGAAGCTGTTCTCTGAAGGGGCAGCAGCAATGAGGGGCAAAGAAGTCTGGAGATAAACTTATTTTTATGTAGTTTATTTTCCACAAAAGCAATAAGTTAGGGTGGTGAGGGGCCACAGTGGCGTGCTGCCTCCCGCACACGGCGTTCCTCGTGCACCGACCAGGGCCGTGCGTAGCCATCAGCGCGCAGCACGATGCGGTTAAGAGTGTGCTCGCGGTTGACATGGCGCTGGGCCATGAGCACATAGCGGCGGCCGCGCTGCAGCCGCGGGCACCCACATGTGCTCGGCACCCACACGTACTCGCGTGGCAGCAGCGGGAAGTGGCGCCGGTACCGTGTCAGCACCCGCACCTCGTGCCGCGTCTCCTGCCCCACCAACTGCGTGGCCACGATTCGGGCCTGGAAAACTGTGGGGTGAGCAGGGGTGAGAGGTGCAGCAGGTGTCCCATTCCATGCACCCGCTTCCCAATTGCAGCCTTTACCGAAGTCGCTCTGGCAGAAGTGATGGATGCGCTGGGAGTGACCCTTGGGTGTGCGGCATTTCCCGCAGTGCCCTGCAGTGCCAAAGTCACCAGGTAGGGGGGAGCCTCTGGCCTGAGCTCCTCTTTCCCCTGCCCATCCCCTCCCACCCATGCGGGAGTCCGGGTGCCTCGCAGGGCTGCAGCACCTGTGAGGGTCCCGCTGTGACCAGTGGGGTCTCTTGGTGGTGTCTCTGTTCTGGAGCCCCAGCGTGGGGACAGCGGGGGTGGGCCTGGGCTGGGCTGCGGGCTGCCGGCGCCGCGGGGCTGTGGCTGGCGCTGGCGCAGGGCGCTGGCTCCGTGCTGCCGGGGTGCCCAGAATTCGTACTCGATCCTGGGGTTGGGCTCCTGCAGCAGGACCTGGACAGCAGCAGGGGTCAGGGGCGGTGGGGGTCCCTGTGGCCCCCGCAGGCCCCGCTCACCATCACGTGCAGCTCCTCGGCCGTGGGTCCTGGCGCCTCCAGGCTCTCGGTGCCGTCAGCGGCGCGCGCGTAGAGCAGCCGTGTGCCAGCCACCTCGTAGGCACCGGGCCAGGCAATGGACCAGTCCCCGTTGAGCACATAGCGCTGGTCGCTGCTCATCAGGGCTGTGGGGAGTGACACACTGGGGACCCTGCACGGCCTTGCTGGGGGATGGAGTGGGGAGGGGCAGGGGAGGCAGGGGACAGGCACCAGCCAGTGACGCTGGCAGCTCCCATCTGCTCCTGTGCACAACTTGGCTTGTGTCCAAGGCAGAGCCAAGCACTGATGGGCAGACCCTGTCCCCATGGCCCCAGGAAGGTGCCCCAAGCACTTCTGAGTCCAGTGGTCTCATGCTGCTCCATCAGCACCTCCCAAATGGCAGCCGCCAGGCCCCACGCATCCTACCTAGGTAGTTGCGGCTCTTATCTGTCACCTTGATGTTGGTGGCCCCAGCCGGGATCTTGGTCACATTCAGGTACCCAAAATAACCTAGCAGATGGAGCAGAGTCAGGGCAGAGTCCAGGCACAGCTGAGGGAATACTGCCCCAAGGAGATATCCTGGGAATGGGGCACAGCTGCAAGGGGACAACATGTCCTGGGGATGGCATACTGCCCTGAGGAGTCAGTGCAGCCCAGGGATGGGACACTGACATGAGGAGACATCCCAAGGACAGGGGACCTTAGGCTAGGGCTGCTCCCACACAGTTGAGTGAGGAGGTGGCAAAGCAGTGCCAGCAATGGATCCTCGTCAGTGTCCACCGGTGCCATGTGCTGAGGCCAGGAAGGGACTGGGGATGATGCCACAAGCAGGATGGGACTGAGGACAGGATTCCCCAGCAGGGATAGGGACTCTTGGGCATCTGACAAGGAACAGGGCCCCAGAGCAAAGGGATTGGGAAGCCAAGAGCCAAAGCATTCACCCATGGAGGGGCCGGCACAGTGGAGCATTCACCGGAGGAGGGGGGTACACCCTGGAAGAGCCGGTGCACGAAGATGCAGGTGCCGGGGCTACCGCCACACTGTCCGCACGCGTCAGGCTGCACGCCCGAGCCCAGGATCCCATCACAGCCAGCGCTCTGTGGGATGAGGGCATGGAGAGGCCCAGTGAGGACAGGGAAGGGGGTCTGGCAAAGGGGCTGGGGACTGCACACCCACCAGGCAGCGCCCGCCAACGCAGAGGTCCGGGGAGTCTGGGCTGCAGCGGGTGCCATCCAGCACCCGCCCGAACGTATAGTAGAAGTTGTGCCCTGCAGCCAGGCAGTTCAGGTCACAGACATTGGGTGCTGTTGGCGGAAAGAGCAGAAAGGGCGCGATGCCAGTGATGGAGGGCCCCTGGGACGGCGCCCCCATGCCCGGCCGTGCCCCGGCACTCACCTCCGTGGAAAGGCACCCAGCGGTAGTGGGCCAGGGTGCCCAGCACGGGCTTAGTGTCGTACAGGGAGCACTGCATGGCACGGAAGGGCATGGCGCCACGGGGACAGCCCTGCGGCACAGCGGGGCTGCAGACAGGGGCCGCAGGGGCTGCAGGGCTCTGCTGGTCACACAGGCTGGCGATGCCACCACCGCAGCCCCCCCCATCTGCACTCACCTCCAGCTGGCACACGCGGTACTGCCGCGGCTCCCCTCTGCACAGTTCCTCTGCGGAGACCCTGTGGTGACAGCATCAGCGCAGCTAGGCCCTGCACCTGCCCCCTGCCACCTTCCCAGCAGAGCGGCCCAGCCTGGCAGGGGAAGGCAGAAGAGGGCTGCACTGGTGTGGCTTCTCTGCTATCTGGTATAGGGTTGTGCCAGGCCACTCTATGCCCCAGGGCTGATACTTGGCAAAGGCCAAGTCAGCCTGGCCCAGTAGCAACTCCTACAGCATGAAGTCACCATGAGAGCACACGCAGACAAGGGGTGCTCATGGTGACAGATTGGACCCCACATGAAGAGCCAGGCAAAGCCATGTTCTGCTCAGTGGGGCCCCACTCACCGCAGGCAGCGTCGCATGCGCAGGGCGACACCATCCCCGCAGCTGCTAGAGCAGATGCTCCAGGGCCCCCAGGACCCCCAGGTGCTGCTGGCCGGGGGCTCGGGCTCCCACTCCACATTTCCCAGTGCTGCCTCCTGCTTGGATGAAGGCAATGGTCACCGTGGGGTATCCCTGAGGGGGAAGCAGCCCCTGCATTCGCTGTGCTCACCTGCGTGCGGCCCAGGCTCAGGCAGGCAAGCAGCAGGGCTGGCCAAGGCATCCGGCGCCTGCAGAACAGAGGGCATTGAGCAGGGCCAGGGGGACCTGTGGCGACATCCACGTCCAGGGTCCCCAGCAGCAGTGGTGCCGCCCCGGGAGGGGAGGGGACAGGGATGCTGCAGCCCCCGCCCCGATCTCCCCCACCCCCATCCCGAACGGCGCCGACCCCCCCAGTCTCCCCGTCGGGCGCGCCCGGGAATCCCCGGCCGAGCCAGTTTGCTGGCGCGGAACGGCTTCAGGGCCTGGAGTGCGGCACAGCGGGTGGGGACGCCGAGGCCGGACTCCGGGGTCTTGCGGGGCCAGGGGTAGGCGCGGGGAACAGGGGGTGTCGGTTCGTGGGGGCGAATCGCCCACCGGGGCGCGGTGGTAGAGGCTTGGTCGCCGGCGCCGCCCGCCGCTCCGGGCCTCGACGTGCCTCAGTTTCCCCGAGGCAAGGAGGGCTGCGGCAGGACGTGGACTGCGGAGGGACTTACCCGGGCCGGGGGGGCGCTGCGGGCCCAGTCATGACGCCCCTCGGCGTTCGGGACTCTCTGCTGCGCCTGGGGGAGCCCTGGGGGGCGGCAGCGCCTCGCAGCTCCCTCCGCACTCGCCTCCAGTCGCTCCCCGCTGCGATATTAATATCCATCCCCAAAGGTGCGCCCGGCCCTCCCGAGCTCCCGTTAACCCTTCGGGGCCCGCGGCCCTGTCGAGATGGCCCGAGATGGGGGCGGTTTCGCTGCGTCGGGGCCCGTGTTGGGGGTCTGGATCGAGACCGACCTCCTCCTCATCCCGCGTTGCTTCTGCCTCGTCCGTGAGCGTGGCGGGACTGGGTGGCATATGCCCCTGCTGGGGACGGGGGGCCCAGGCGTCCCTGCACAGTCGCTCCCGCGCACCGCAGCCTCCCCTAGGGCAGAGTAGCCCTTGCTACTGGGCTGCCCGGCAGCAGCCGACTGGGCCTGATTCCGCCCCCCCCCCCCCMTAATGCGGCTGCCCCCGCGAGTGAGACTGTCCCGATACCGGTGCTGGCCATCCCCCCGGCGGCTCCCGCTGTACCGAGCACTGCTGCGCGCACGGAGCAAAGGGGCGGTGGGAACTGGGGCGTTGCGGCGACAGCAGCTGGAGCCCCTGTCGCGGCCGGCTGTCAGCCCCACTGCACAACCCAGCTGCGGGTGCCTGAGCTGGGGAGCGGTGGGATGGGTGCCCCCCATTTCCCCTCTCCCGTCCCGCAGATGGTGGGGACAGAGCAGCCCCTGCCCAGCCTCGTGTGGAACAGGATCCTCTCGGTGCTGGGGTGCCCAGGGGGAAGCTTAGTCCCAGTGAGCGGAGGGGGAACAGCAGGACATGCTGGGAAGGCCTGGGGGCTTTAGGGGCCAAAGAAGGGGACAGAGACGAGCCTCCCCTAAGTCCTGCACTCCCTTAAGTCCTGCACCCCTGGTGCCAGCCCTGCACCCAGCGCCTGGGTGCCCCCCCCAACACCCATGGGCTCCCTGCTCTCCGGTGCCCCTACCTGAGACTGGCAAATGAACGGTGCTGAAGGGGTTACAGCCCTGGTGCCTGCAGGACCAGCCCCCTTGGCTGCATGGGTGCTGGGTGCCCTGGGTAGAGCTGGAGATGATGGCCCAGAGGCGCCCTAGGGACTTCAGTGGCTACATCTTGGATACGGCTAGTGGGACCCTGTACAAGCGTGGACGCTTCCTGGGTGAGGTAACTGCCTCGCTGCCCCAGGCCTGCCCTGTAGGGCCTCCATCCCCCTGGCAGCACCGCTCCGAGGGCTCCCACATCCCCCCAGCCACGGGAGGAACACGGAAAGGGAGGCAGATGGTGGCCTGAGAATGCTGCGGTTGAGCTGGAGCAGTGCAGGTGCCTGGGGCCAGCAGCCGCCGCACCTGCCTGCAGCCCCTGGGCTCCCTGGTGGCTCCGTGGGAAGGGCGTGTGACCCAGACACCTGGGTCCTCATGCATTTGTTTCTTGCTGGTCACTGTCCTTGAGGGAGCTCCGGGGCTGAGTCTGCAGCCAAGCATCCGTGTGGGGCTCAATCTCGCTGGCCACCCCGCAGGGAGCATTCGGGCGATGCCACGAGTTTGCTGACATGCGCAGTGGCAGGGTCTATGCTGCCAAAATCATCCCACGGGCCTAACTCAATGAGCTGGGGATGTGGCAGCAGGTGAGTCCGCGCTGGGGACAGACGGAGACACACATGGGAGGGGAGTGATGGCCCCATGAATCCCACTCAGCCCCTACCCCAACCTAGGGGAGCAAATGCAGCTTTCCGAGATCCCTTCCCTGCCACACTCTGGTTGTTCCCATGCTGATCCCACGGGGCTGGCGACTGGAGCCGGAGGCTTTGGCTGGCACCGCTGCTTTGTCTTCATCCCCGTGCCAGGGGCTGGGCGCTGCTCTCTCAGGTGCAGCGGGAGCTGGAGCTACACGGCTGCCTACGCCACCTGTACATCGTCAGATTCCATGGGCACTTCACTGACAGCCGCAACATCTACGTGGTGCTGGAGCTCTGCAGCCTCAGGGTGAGCACCTCCTCACCCTGCCTGGTCCTGATCCATCCTGTCCTGTCCTGCCAGCTATGCCAGGCCTGGAGCTGACTGTTCCACATCCACAGTCCCTGGCTGATGTGCTGCAGGCCCAGGGGCTGCTGCCAGAGCTGGAGGTTCGGTTCTACCTGTGGCAGCTCATCACGGGGCTGCGCTACCTCCACAACCAGGGCATCGTGCACTGGGACCTCAAGCCGAGAGCGTAGGGATGGCAGGAGGGCCCTGTGAAGTGCCCCTGGCCACGCAGCTCATCTCTCCCTGCCGCAGACAACCTCCTCCTCACGGAGTGCATGCACCTGAAGATTGGGGACCTGGGGCTGGCACAGCAGCGGGCAGAGAGCGGCTGACGCTGGGGGTGAGCAAGGTGGCCACCCTGGGACCCAATTAGAGACTGGGACCAGTGCAGCGGCTGGTGCTGGGTGGCCAGCGATAGCGGGTGAGTGCAGTGGCCATGTTGGGGACCCAAATGGGGACCTGGGACTAGCATGGCAGCTGGTGCTGGGTGGCCAGTGCTGGGGGTGAGCATGGTGGCTGTGTTGGGCACCCAATCAGAGACATGGAGCTGGTGCCGAGCAGATGGCACTGGGGGTCAATGTGGTGGCTGTGGGCACCCGCTCATGCCCTGCTGCAGTGCGCTCTGCGGGACCCCCACCTACCTGGCCCCGAAGGTGCTGGACAGGAAG
The DNA here is from genome assembly GCF_003342845.1 of Nothoprocta perdicaria. NCBI lineage: Eukaryota > Metazoa > Chordata > Aves > Tinamiformes > Tinamidae > Nothoprocta > Nothoprocta perdicaria. The sequence goes on along the minus strand of NW_020455399.1, from coordinate 29,205 downwards.
GGTCACTTGGCCGCCTCTGACGTGTGGGTGCTGGGCTGCATCATGTAAGTGGGGAGGCCAGGGGGCTGGGTGCGTGGCCTGGGCTGAGCTGCCAGTTCCTAGGTACACAGCACTGGCCAGACACCTCCTGTTTGAGGGCACAGGGCGGCGGGAGATGCTTGAGTGCATCCGGGCCGCACGCTGCCCACCGCCCCGCGGCCTCTCGCCCGCTGCCCGTGCCCTCCTCGGCATCCTGCTCACCCCTGAGCCTGCAGCATGACCCAGCCTGTGCCAGCTGCTGCAACATGACTTCTTCACACAGATGGGGGGACAGCACCAGGGTTGGGGGGGGGAAACATGAGCCTGTGTCCCCAACATGGGGCTGCATAGGGGTCAGCGCCTCTTGCTCCACAGGACTTTGCTCGCCCTGGCCTCGCTGGGTGCTACCCGCTCCGCTCTGTGCGCACCGCACTAAGCCAGCACCTTGGCCACCTGCCCGGTCACCCGCCACCCCTCTGGCATCCCCAGCCCTTCCAGGTAGCAACTGAGTCGCGTCAGCAGCCACTTACGAAAACCTTTATTAGTGCTGGGAACCGTCTAAAATCCAGTCGTGAGAACAAGCAGGGTGGGACGCAAGCAGCACCCGGGGCACATGCACTGCTTTGCCCTTAAGAAGGGAGAACAGAAGTTAACAAGAAAGGGACCCCTCTCCCTGCCTGTGCCTGGCCAGGTGGCTCCCAGGGAGCGCGCACACATGGTTAGGCAGGAGAGCTGTGCTTGCAAAACTCATGTCCCAGTCACGCTCCACGGAGCCGCCCCGTGCCAGCACAAGCCACAGCGCAAGTTCTTTGAGGAAGAGGCCAAGTCTGGGGGAGCCTGGGAAAGGATGGGAGGAAAAGGCACCCTTGCCCCATTCAGCTTCCGTTCCTTCCCTCGAGGGGAGGAGAGGTCTGGAAAATAACCCTGAAGGCTCAGTAAGACGGGACACAAACACCTACAGGAGTGCCCCCGTCAGCCGCTCGCCTATGCCTAGAACAGAGGGTGGACGATAAGGAGAATATGCTTAAAATTGCCCCTCGAGCACCAAGGAGCCACTTTGCTGCTCGCAGAGCCATTCACATGCCAGCACAGGAAGTGACTGTCGAGGAAGGTCAGTGCTGGCCTTCCCATGTCACCGGGGGCTTGGGGACAAGGGAGGGAGGGCACAGCAGGGGCTTTGCACTCAGGATGAGTTTCCTTCCAGCTGCTGCTCTGTGGAACTAGCAGTGATGGGAGGGGATCCAGAGCCGCTCTAGTGACACAGCAAGGGATGAGGACAGGAAGGGACAGGAAACCAGGGACACAGAGAAGGACAAGGTCTGGGGAGGAGTTGGTGCCTCTCGCGCAGAGCCCCAGACCCACAGCTCTGCACTTGTCCACAGAGGGACGAAAGCCCAAGCCAGGACAAGAGGAGACTTCCACAGCCCTGAATAACCCTCAGAGTGACTCTGAGGCAGGCGGAGAGGTGGGAATGGAGGGAAAATTCCCTGAGAGCACCTGGAAGAGTGGGAGATCCGCAGCCCGGGTGGACGATTCTGCCACCAATGCAGGACGAACACGGGAAGAGAATGGCCCTCATGCCAGGGTCGTTTGCTGCCCAGATCCTGCAGGCACCTGAAAAGGGGGCTCTGCAGGGCCTGGCACCCACGAGGGAGCCAGAAGCCCCTGCACCTTCCCTTGCCCCTAACACTTGCTATTAAAGCCCTTTTCCAGGCTGGGCAGAGCATCCTCCTTGGGTCAGCCAGAAACGAACAAAGCCAGAAAGCAGCCTCTGGACTCAGCGCTGCTGTGGGAGGAGCAGGGCTGCTGGAGAGGCCGCGTGCCTGGGCACAAGGCCTCCTCGATATTTTTATCCCAGGGATCTGTGTTGTTCAAAGCCGGCTGCTTTTTTTGCCTCACAGGCCTCTCCAGTCCCACCCTGGCTCAGACGGGACAGAGATCACATGGCAGTGGTGACCCGAGCCCTGCAGGAACTGGCTGCCCCAAGAGGGGCCTGGGCAGTGTCCCAGCAGGTCCAAGGACAACCCGAGGCTGCCTCTGAATGCTTCCAAGGAACAGAGAACATCTGTAGTGGGGCTCAAGGTTCCATGCATCTCTCTCCAGCCTGGCCGAGGTTCCTGCCCAGGCAGGAACAGTTGAAGGGCTCAAGGAAGGACATGGGGTCAGGAGAAGTAAAGGCAGTTGTTTTTAAGCTTTGGGATCTCCTCATCTTTATTCCACAGCTGTCAGCTGCCAAAGGTGGGGAGAACACAATTCCTAGTAGAGCTTTGTAGGCCGTTTACTTTGTGGCCAGAACAGTAAATCTACCCTAGGGCACAAAACAAGCTGAGCCCTGTGGGAAGTCTCACTTCTTAAAAGGAGGGATTTTAAAATGATGATTCAGGCGTGGTTACTCCTCTTACCCTCCTCCCCAGCCAGTGATGAGGCTAAAACTCACCCTTGTGCAGAAATCAGGTTCAAAGTTCAGCTAATTTGTGTGGGCTAATGGCAGCCTCAGCCTCTGGTTTGAGCAGCTGGCAAAGGCAATTCAGTTCCCTCTGCCAAGGGAGCTCAGTAGGGCTGAGCCCAGCTCCTGAAGCCCCCGGGGAGCTCAGGACCCTGGAGGAACAACTGCCCATGTGGGGGTTGGCCCAGGAGGCATTTGGTGACAGAAGTACCAGGTTTTGCTCGGCCTGGGAGGACTGGTGTGTAGACAAAGGAGCTGGCGTGACTCACATGGGCTGGAGCAGCTTTTCAGCAGGCTGAAGGCAGCGAGTTGCTCTCTACCTTCAGTCCTTTGCTGGCCAAGAAGGCATCCTGCTTGGGCTCACGACCCAGGAACTTCCTCAACATGTCGGAAGCATCCATGGAGCCGCCAGGATGCAGGATGCAGTTCCTGTAATCCATGCCCACCTGCAGGGAGAGACAAGATGGGCACATGTGGAGGACGGACACCCTGCCACTGACCCAGCTGTGCAGCCGTCCTGTCCTTCCTGCCACCTCCCTGCCCCTCACAGCACAGCCAGGCATCTCCTATTGCACGTGGCACGTCCTTCCCTACCTTACAGTCCATGATCCCCTCCTGCTTGAAGCGCGTGTGGAACATATCCATGGAATACACTTCGCTCCAGAGGTAGCCATAGTACTGGGCATCGTAGCCGCCAGCCAAGTGCCCGAATGTGGCTGGCATGTTTGTACCTTGGCAGCAAAAGAAGGGCACAGTTAACTGGGAAGACTGTTCAAACAGGGACTGCTCACAGCAGGGAAAAACATCTCCACGCCCAAAGTTTATCAGGGCAGGCACTGTATCAGCTAGTTTACAATCACAGGGGAAATGGGAAAGAACCTTTCAGTCATTTTTGTATAGATTCAACCCTGCTTTTCCTGGAGTCAGCAGAGACAGTGAAAAACAGAAACTCTGCTTTGCTCACCCTGGTGAGCCAGGCAGGACCTCAACCCCAGACTTGAAAGGAACCTCCTGGGCCAAGCTGGCCCCAAAAGGCAGCAGGGCTAGGATCCCCATCCCAAATCACCCCTGGGTACCTGGGGTGGCAGGAACGCCCAGCACCTCTTCACAGAGCCGGGCAAATACCTCCATGGGGTCAGCTTTCGTTTGGGTGTGCAGCGCCTGGTCTACCTTGGCCAGGACGATCTGACGCAAGTTGAACAGCCCTGTTGGCAGGAGGAAGCAAACTGAGATCATGCTTGAGAGCAAGAGCATCTCCGAGGTGACAGGTCTCGGACAATTCTCCCCACTCCCAACCTCTGCTTCGCTTCCCCAGCCCACCTGCACTTCCCTGCACACCAGGGGAAACCACAACAAGGTGCTGCACCCTTAGGAACACAACCCTGGCTTCCCTCCAGCCTCTCTTCCCTGGCTCCCCCTTCCTTCCACAGGGACCCACCTGTATTTGCCTGCCTGGATTTAATTAGCTTCTCCAGCAGCTCGTCAGGAATAGGGTTTCCAGTTTTGTAGTGTTTGGACATGCGCAGCAGCGGCTCCTTCTCCCACACCCAGTTCTCCAGCATCTGGGATGGTGCCTCAACAAAGTCCCTCTCCACGTGTGTCCCGCTAAACATGGCAAACTCCGCCTAAGAGACATGCCCAGACAGTCAACACAGCCAGCTCAGAGCTGAGGGGAGTAGGACAGGGAAAAGGCGACAAATCCCAAGACAGCAGACTCAGCCCCTGCTCGCAGGTTGGCAGGATTAGCCCGAAAACAAGTGTTTGGGATGTGAATGGCAAAGTTCCCTGGTTTGTAGATGACAAGATGCTTCCAGCCCTTGGGAGGTGATCTGGAACAGGGTACTGCACTTTTGGCACAGGAGGGGAAGAGGACAGCAAGCAAAAGATAGGCTGGTCTTGCCTGGAACCCAGCCCTGGCCAGCACTCTAGGATCCGTGTCCAGGACAGACAGCTTTAGCGTTCTCCCCAGCCCTGGTCCAAACCTCTGCCAGCCTAGCCAAGTCCTACCTGTGAGCACAATTGGTGCATGACATGCCCAAATTCGTGGAAATACGTCTCCACCTCGTCGTGCTGCAGCAAGGATGGTGCATCCGGCGTGGGCTTGGTGAAGTTGGCCACCATGGCTGCCACTGAGATCTGCCGGCTGGCGTCTGGCAACAGGCAGCCTGGCTGTAGGCCAAAGCAGGCTGCGTGGCCGTACTTCCCTTCCCTAGGAAAGGAAAAGGAAACTGTTAAGTGGGTGCTCCCACAAAACCAGTTTTGGGCCACCACTCAGGGCTGTGAGGTCCTGCTCAGAGCAGAAGACCCCAGTGATGCTGTGTTTCACACATGTCTACAGCTCCTGGGATCCCCCTGCCCAGGCACTCATCTCTCCCTCTGTACAGTTACCCATCTGTGAGCAGCAGGAGAGTCCCTCCCCTTCCCCAGGCACGTTGCAGGCTCTGTTCCCGCTGCCCCTGCCCTCATCCCTCTCTTTGGCTCGCCCAAGGCCTCACCGTGGGTACAGGTCCAAGTAGAATTTGCCGATGGTCTCCCCGGAGGAGGTGTCCTTCACCGTGTAAAGCTGGACGTCCTCATGCCAGACCTGAGCCTTCTCCTCCAGATGGAAGGTGAGCCCCAGCAGCTCCTGGTATATAGCTAGCAGGCCCGAGGTGACCACCTGCATGGGGAAGTACTCCTTCAGCAGGTTCTGATCCACACTGTACTTGGTCTCCTCCACCTGATTCATGTAGTAGCGCATGTCCCAGGCATTGATGCGGTTGTCAAACTCCAGGCCTCGTTTCTCACACTCTTTCTTTTTCAGATCCAGGATCACAGCCCGTTCCTTCTCCCCAAGGGGTTTGAGCTTCTGGGCCAGTTCATCTGGGAGAAGAGAAGGAAACAGAGTTAATCCACAATGGCAAGAGCAGCATCCTGCCCCTCCACAGCCCAGTGTCCTACCCAGGAAAGTAGCCACCATTTTGCTACTTTTAGCCATGTTCATCTCCAGCACAAAGTCAGCGTGCGTGCTGAAGCCCAGGAGACTAGCTTTCTGAGCCCGCAAGTCCACCAGCTCCTTGAGGATTAAGCAATTCTCCTGCAACAGAGAGCCAGATGAAGAGCTCAGCAGGATATATAGGCAAGAAAACTCACAAGCCGCAATACGTAAAGAAAAAATATTGAAATATATCACTCCAGTACCTAGTAAACCTTCAGAATCCTTCATGGGACCAGAGTCAGGGAATCCCTTTCCCACAGGCTAAGGAAATTTGTCATCATAGCTTGTCCTAACCCTTGTCTTCCTCCCTAGTTCTACCAACTGTGATGTCTTTGCATGCTGCTATCTCCCTCCTGCAGCAACCTGAGTAGGATGGGCTATCCCTGCACTACAGAGGACTGCTGTCTCCAACACTAGCTCATCAACACATGGAGGAGTCCGGACCCAACATGCCACCCAGCCTCGTTAGCAGGCAGCAAGGCCACCTACCTCTTTGCACCTAGAATTGAACATTTCTTCCACCTTTCTCCTTGTCTCAGGCACATAGCACTTCTTCAGGAGAGGGAAATAATGGGGGTATTTCAAGGTGACTTTCAGCTTGCCGTCTTCTGTCTTTTCCAGGGAATTCAGGAAGTCCTCAGGGAGCCCTCCTGAGAAAAAAAGCTCAGTTGGTGCACGGCTATTCACTACTGAACACCCTCATTCCCCTGCATCCAGGTGCAGAGAATAGCCTCAGCATGGCCTTGCCAGGACTGAGGCAGGCAGGGCTCAGCTTCAGTGCAAATCAGGCCCCGAGGGACATAAGCCCGAGTGCTCCATACCTAGTTCTTCTTTCGAGAAGGGCAGGTAAGTGGTATCTTCATTGAGGTTCTTGTTGAAGTCTATGCAAAGGATGCTCAGCTTTTTCTTAATAGCTTTGATTTTCTTTAAAATATAGAAGAACACAGAAAAGTCAGTCCAAAGAGGGCAGGTCAAACAGTACCGTTCACCATCTCTAGCCAGCAGTTTCCCTGCTGAGTTACCCATTATTCTGCAGTTGGACGATATTCAAGTATAGCACTGCAGAATTAACTGCATATAGGTGCTGTGCTCTCATCCTAGAACAGGCTCTCTTTGGTCACGCCTCATAGAAAAGCAGCCATCTCAGCAAGGCCTCAGCCTCTCCTGCCAGGAGCTGCAGATGTTTAAGCAGCAGCCTCCTCTACCCTTATTTCATCTCACCTTCTCTTCTATTTTTAACTCAGCTTCAAGCTCCTTCAGCCAGCTCAGTCTGCTCATCCCATCCAATAGAAAGGAAAAGTAGGGAACAGAGATGTCACCCAGCTTGTCCAGGGCCACAGGAGCCCGCTCTAACCACTACATTGTCCCATTAAGCCTGCAAGACCTCTTCTATAGATGCTTATTTTAAGGTTTTTGGCCTCACCTCCTGTGTTTCCTCTGGGAGATGAAGACCGTTTCTTTTACCCAGTTTGATCAACCTCTCTAGATATCTCTTTGCTTCAGGTTTCAGGGAAGCACTCTCTGATTTCTCCTGTAAAACAGAGTCTGTGAGCACAGGGATGTCACAACACTTTCCAGGGTATTTCCCAGCCTGAATGAGACAGCTCAGGGTTACTAATGCCATTTTACCAAAGAGGTAATTAAAGCCCCAAACCAGAACCCCAAAACCCAACTCCTCTGTACTCATTAACAACTGGACCATCCTGCCTACCGTCCTATTTAATATCATTTGATTCTAAGTTCTGGGACAAGTGAAGAGGGTTTTTTTTTTTTTTTCCCCCCGCAACTCCTGGAGGTTTCAGATCTCTGCTCGGATGCTGAGCCTTTTTCCTCTCTGCAGTTGGTCACAGAGCACATTCCCAAGCACATACCTGGAGCCAGACAATCCGCTGGTACACGTCCTGCCTCATGCTCATCTCCACGTCGAACTCTGAGAGCTTCTTGTCAGCCTCGGTGCTCGCTGCACGGATGTCCTTGCAGGGAGAGACGTGCTGGGGAAAGTCCAGCATGTTCCGACGGACTGCAAAGGCAAAAGGCAGGTTACACCAAAGGCAATGTCTGTGCGTTCCACAACTGCTCACGAGTGGGAGTGTGCAGGGAGAGTCTGTGTTAACCGGGAAACAGCCTGACAGACAGCCTGACCTACAGCCTGCACTATCTCTGAAAAACCACTAACAACAGTTGAGCAGGAAAGCACTCCTCTCCAGACAAGAGGCTTCTCCCCGCAGCAGAAGGTGAGTAGACAGCAGCTCTCTCTTGCCCACAGAAAGTGCTGATAATTCTGATGAAGTTAACATTATCCCTGCTTAGCAAGAGATATTCTTTTTTTTTTTTTTCTTTCTGCTTCCTTTTTAAGGAAAAATAAACCAGATAAAGGAAAAAGGAGGCTTGCAAACCCACTTCTGCTCTAGACAGACACAATCACCTTGCAACATAGATGTTCAGAAGAGCCAACAGATGTCATGAGGGAGCAGGAGAATTGTAGGACTTTGGCATTCTAGTGCTGGCACTCTAGTGCTGTTTGCCAACGTAATGCCATCACATTATGTTACTTCACACATAATCCCTAAAATAGGTATTCTGTTTAAACAGAGAAGATATATGAATAGATACATCTCTAGGCATAAAGAAGTGAAGATTTCTGGGTCATCCAAATCATTTCTGCCATTGTACAATGTACTTCTGCTAAATGCACCTTGACATATAAAGATATGAGACAATCTTCAAATCTCATAACTCTTTCCAGACCCCATGCCATTGTCAAAGCAGTCCTGTTTGAAATCTACTCCCCTCTTTGAGGTTACACCTAGCTGCATTAACATTAACTGGAAAAAAAAAATCATAGCACTGAGGCTGAGGGAATCAATGAAAGAAAAAAAAGATGATAGTGCAGAGCACAGACACAAAAAATTCTTTGTAAACTGCACGCTTCCAGAAAGCAAGCACTCTGTTTTTGCCTACTTACCTGTATATTCCACCTCCACATCAGCCAGTGCCTTGAGGGTGTTTTCATAGGAGACTTCTCCCTGCTCCTGGGAGCCCACCCGGTCATACACCATCTTGGTCCTCTCAGTGAGCTCTGCAGCCATTGTCTCTATCTGCTCCGCAGTCAGGTCCCATCTTAGCTGATTTGCCAAGAGCCTGGGGGACTGGCTGTTCACAACGTTACCTGTGTGCGTAGGATGGGAACTCAGGCTTGAAGTGTTACGTGTTCTCCCCTTACAAGAGCTGGAAGGAAAATCCAGCTGCATATCTAAACCTCGATAAGAAAAGCACTTAAAGCAGAGGCCCAGCAAACGAACCCCGTGCAAAGGGAACTCTAAGGAAGCCAAGGGTCAGATCCAAACGGCAGCCTATTTACCCTCTGCGTTAGACAAGCCCGTCACAGAAACCCTACTCCCTCTCTGCTCCCTCACGTGTTGCGCCCACGGCAGGTGCACGTGGCCCTGAGGAGCGTGGGTGGCCAGCACGGCCACAGCATGAGCCTTAGCCATGGGGCCACACAGGAGCAGGGACAGTGGGAGATAGAGAGGGCGGCAGCCCCTGCAAAGCCCTTGTGCGGCTGCCCTGGCTCCCTCTCTTGCCCGCTGCGCAGCCCCAAATCCCTTCATCTCCTTGCTGCTATCCTAGACCCCCTCCCTGACCCCTTCCCTTCTCCCTAAACCTCCACCCCTTTCCCATAGGTCCCCTCCCCGTTCCCCTCATCCCTCCCCGCTATCCCAGCCTCTCTCATTGCCCTCCCCTTCACCCCCCACGATCCCAGCCCCTCATTCCGGCCCCCTCCCGCCCTCCCCAATATCCCAGCCCTTCTCCATGCTCCCTTGGTCATCCCAGATCCCATCCCGCTTCTCCAGCCGTGTCCTCGCTGTCTCCCAGCCACCTCCGGCCCGGGTCCTCCAGCTGTACCCGTGGGGGGAGCCATGGCTGGGCCGCCGGGAGGCGCCGCTTCTGCTGACGAGGCGGGAGGGCAGCGCGCCGGCCCCGCGCATAGAGCATGTGCCCAACCATAGAGCAGGCGGGATTGAGCGACCGCGACGAGGCATTCTGGGAGAGTGGAGGACTCGGCCGCTCTCCCGGTCTGTTCACCCCAGCGGGGGGAGGAAGGGGACGAGCCACCCCCGCAGACGGAGTTTCAGCGAGGGGAGCGGGATGACGACGACGAGGGGCGCGGGGCCTGGCCGGCAAGGCACATGCCCCCCCCCCCACGTTTCCATGGCAACGTGCCCCTCCCTCTCTATGGTAAAGGGCAGTGAGGAGCGACGGAAGCACCTCTGCCCGCCTCCCGCGGAGGCGGCGGGCGCATGCGCCGCGCGGCCCTCTTGGGGCAGCGAGCGCGCGCGCATGTGCAATGGGCGGGATGCGCATGCGCAGTGTGGCATCCGCCCCGGCTGAGGCTAGTGTCGAGGCGACTGGTGAGTGGGGTGGGTGTTGTGAGGTTGTTCCGCGGTTCCTGCGCGGCAGCAGCGCGTGTCAGAGAGCTGGACCCTGGCGGGGCCTCTCGGTGGGGGCTGCGGCCCCGGGGGCAGCTGGGCGCCTCCCTCACTCCTTCTCGCTCGCCCGCCCTCCGCTGCCTGCAGCGCCGGCGCCGTTCGGGGTCGTGTTTCCTTTGGGGCCTTTGGGAAGCAGATGCTTCTCCCTGGTTTGTTTTCTGCGCTTCAAAGACGGAATTCCCGGTTAAATGGCCCTTGCAGCCTCTCTGGTCCTGGAGAGGGAGGGCCCTGGACTCGACAGCAGCTGAAACGCTCCCCTTCCCCTGATGGGACCCGCGTGGGCCTCTCCAGCAGCCGCTGCTTCGGGCTGCGCTCTGGGGTCCTTGTGTTCCGCCCTGGTCCGTGGGAGCTATGTGGCCTGAGCAGGCTGTGCTGTGGAGGGTGCGCCTTGAGCCTGAGCCTTGGCTCCCCACACAGCTGCAGCATCCCGCTGCTGTTGCCTCTGTTGGAACTACACAGGACTTTGGGAGGGGAGCTCCTCTGCGTTCCTTTTATCTTGGTTGCTGCAAGATGCTCTGTCCCCATAACACCTAGCAGGGCGCTGCTGTGTTGCTGCCTTGGAAGAGGGTGAGCTGGGGCTGGGCACGCTTAGCATGGAGATGTCTCTCCTGGAGCAAAGAGTTTCGGCCAGTCCCACAACGTTCCCTTATCCTTTCCTTTTGTAGCTTAGAAGAGTACCCCAAACCATGTAACTTCTTCCTCTGCAGACATTTTTAATTACGAGAGGCCTGAATAGGCTGATTGTAGTCTCCAGAATGGCAGACCAGAAGCGTCTTGCCTTCTCCATCATCCAATTTCTGCATGACCAGCTACAAAATGGGGGTCTTTCTCCAGATGCTCAGGAGAGCTTGGAAGGTAAGTGGTTATGTGGGGTCTCTCGTTTCGCTTCTAAGTCTGTCAGTCCAACGCTTGTGGCAATGGGGACACAGTCACTGTTGTCTACGTCTTCCTGGGCTGGACTGTGGTTTGCGTCAAAGGGTGAAATTAATCTCGTCCCACAGGAAGATATCCAGGCAGTTGGGAGCCTTGTTATTTGTCTGGCTTCTCCTCTTTCAACAGTAGATTAGCTTGAGGAGGGGATCTACCTTGGGATCAAAAATCAGGATCAAAACCTTGATCCTGGGTCTGAGACTTACCAGATTTTAGCTTGGATGAGGTGATGTTAAGAGGTATATGGAAGTGTTTTATACTTGCAGAGTGCTTTTCTGTTCTGTTATCAAAATGCTATTCCACAGCACACACTGGAGTGCTTATCCAAGGCTTTTTCAGGGGGCTTTACTAGAAATGAGAGCATGCTGATCTTAAAAGATATACTTAAGGAGCTTATACCTTAGTCTTTGGCATGTGTGTTTGTCCCATGGGCAGAGCACAGATGTGTCTGCAGAAAGGAGTGGAGGTGGTGGGGAGGTGGCTATGGCCAGAGTCATGCTTGGCTTGTCCTCGTTCTGGCCATGCCCCTTAGTAGAGCAGCCACTTTGCAAGTAACTGCAGGGCCTGCCAAGTCACTCACTTCTGCTCTGCTTGTTTAAAATGCAGCGCGGTCGTCACTGTGTGCTATCCACAGCTGCGGGGATGCTATCAAAGCCCCAGTTCTTGCTTGTTGCCAGTTGTTTTGACATCCAGTCCCCCAACACCTGCCTTGGAATCACCCACGGGCATGGGAGTTGTGACCGGCTTGTTCCAGAGCCGGTGTTTGCACAGCTCTGAGTTTTTGACAACAGATGTGGTGTGCTGCTCCAGCTGGATAACAACCAGCACCCCTCTACGACAGGAACTGGAGGGTCTGTGAAGTTGCTGCACCTCCCTAATCAGGAGAGTTCACTTGCTTTCTGTTGTTGAATTTGATGTAAAGAGGCGTAGAGCTCAGGCACAGGAGACCCGCACTCACTTTTCAGCCCTGCCCCACCTTCCCTTTCTGATCTTGAGGCAGGTGCTGGGAGAACATCTAAACAAACTGCGGTTATTGTAAGATCTTGCCCTCATTTAGCTGTGCCAGTGGCAACCTGCAGACCCACACAGTCAAAAAACACCTGCAGAAGAGAGAATTGAGAATATGCCACAGATATTAAGTCTATGAGGGGGAAGTGTTCTTGGTTATTTGGGTATTTTGATGGTATGTTCATCTGTAAACTTGAGTGCTGTGGAGGAGGAGAAGGCTAACTATTTAGATGTATTTAGAATGATAATTGGTTGACTCTTGTTCAGTTGCCATCCAGTGCCTGGAGACAGCTTTCGGGGTCTCCATGGAAGACCAAGATCTAGCTGTGTCTCGGACCCTTCCTGAAATATTTGAAGCTGCTGCAGGAAAGGTGAGTGAGTGCCTCAAAAGGTGTTGCCTTCCCGGTCAGGTAGCCAAAAGGATCAGCTTTGCTTGTTTTCTGTGGTAGTGCTGCTCCGTGGAGGGGGAGAGTGAACTGTTTGGGGCTTGAAAAGCCAGTGCTTGGGAAGGGAAGAAGTACGCTGCTTCTCTGTGGTAGTCCTTATTAGAGCACAGCATTCTCCCTTTCCTTGTAAGGAGCCTGAACACATCCGAGCAAATTCAGAGCCCGTCACCCCCTCTGAAGATGACATAGCTGAAGCTGAAAGACTCAAGACTGAAGGTAACCTCCTCTAGAGCTGATGTATAGAAGAGGTTTAAGTGATTATGGGGAGGAAAGCTTGATTCAGTTGGCACCTGGGGAGTGCATGAAAGAAGAATAAACCAAAGGGGATCAGCTCTTCTGTTTCTGCTTGTTTCCCTGCTCGTGCTCAAGGAGGGTGTGTAGGTTGGCATAATGTAACTGCCACAGAACCTGGATAGAAAGCGGGGCCAGTGTTTCCTTTTGCATCTGGAAAAAGGACCTTGTGTAGAACAGAGAATGTTTGCTGCTCAGCTCTCCCCTGTCTGTGTTGACTTTTCTTTACCATGTGAGAGAGCGAGATCGACACTGATGTATGACAGAGAGAGGTTTTTTGAGCCAATGCTCAGCAGACTTGCAGGTCAAAATGTTCCTGTGAAGAGACCTTAGGTGCAGCCTCAATGGGAGGGCAGCTGAGGGTGCTGAAGAGCTTGCGCAGTCCCTACTAACAGGGCTCCAGGTAACCAGGAGCCGCCAAGACACAGACCCCTCCATCCCTCTTGAACGAGCCTCATAGCTGCAAGCATCTTGATGGACTAGCAAAAAGTGGAAGCCTTTGGTGTGTCTTTTGTTCTGTTTTCTGAAGTACAGCAGAGATCTGGGCCCGTTGCTTTCCTTTGTCCCTAGTTTAACTTTTCACTGAGTCTTTGTTCTGTTTCTTTAGGAAATGAACAAATGAAGGCAGAAAACTTTGAAGCTGCTGTATCTTTCTATGGAAAAGCAATTGAATTAAACCCATCCAATGCAGTATATTTTTGCAACAGGTACTTAGTATATCTTTCTGCATCATTCTTTTGCTTCTTCTTGAATCTTAAGACTCATGCTTCTTTTTTTTTTTAGAATTCCTCAGAGTGCTTGTGCTGTTGCTTGCTCTGTCCCCCACCAAGCTCACGGTGACACTTTCCTGTGCCTCCTGCCAGCTCTGTGCCCTGGCTTTCCTAGATAGGATATGGGTATGGGAGCAAACATTTCTTAGGTGTTTGATGGGATGCAAGGATGCCAAGCAGTGCTGCCTGCTTTCTTGTGAACAACTCTTAAGTGAGATAAAGAGCCCAGATCTGAAGCGACTGAAACAGAAAACAAAAGGGCAAAAAGACAGACTGCAGGCTTTTTATTGAGAATTATGTATGTTGATGTGTATGCAAAATGCAAGTAAATTATCTAATTTTCTGTGGTGTAAAAGTTGGTGGATAGGTGATTGTTGACTAGAACAGATTTTGAATCGGTCTTTGTTTTGGTTATCTACTTATCATGAGTACATATCTACAGCTGGTTTTGTGAAGAACTTGCCTGCTCACATACTAATGACATGGTGAGGGTTTTTTTTGGATGAGATTTTATCAACAAAGCTTCCAGCTGACCCTGTAGCTGAGCCTTGCTTGAGCTGTGTGAAATCTAGTCTGAGGAGTTGGGCAGGAGTCGTGGTGTCAATAAGGGGCAAAACCAAGGCTTGAATGAGCATGTTATGGTTTCACCTAAACAGTTTTCTACTTTATGGGGTGTGTATGGCCAAAACAGTCATTGTGAATAAGAAACCAAGGGAACTGCAGAGCAGGTGTAACACATGAATGCCTCCCTGGAGCCCAGGGGGGATGTGGAGAAGTAAAATTCTTTGGCATATGATATCCTTGATACAGGATGTGGAGCTGGATATTTGCATAGCAACCTACTTGCTTAAGTACCTGGATTTATGTCAAGCTAACGCTTCACTTTGCCATGTACGATAGGTGAGGAATCAGAGGTGACCTTGTTTAGCCTATTCAAGGCAATAAATGTTTTATGCCCATCTTTCTCCTTTCCCTCCAGAGCTGCTGCATACAGTAAATTAGGAAATTATGCTGGAGCAGTCAGAGACTGTGAAAGAGCAATAGGCATTGATCCAAACTACAGCAAAGCCTACGGAAGAATGGGGTAAGTAAGAGAGCAGTCTTTCTTGCCAGGATTTTGATCTCAAAAGGTGTTGTGCTAGTGACACTACATGGTGTTTTGTCCTGGAATGTCCTACAAAAATACCTAGTATTTCAGCTGATAGGATGGAGGAAAACTGCAAGTGCTTATTTAACTTCTCATTTTATTTCCACTTTAATAGCTTAGCTCTCTCCAGTTTAAATAAACACACAGAAGCTGTTGTCTACTATAAAAAAGCCCTGGAGCTGGATCCAGACAATGAAACATACAAGTCAAATCTCAAAATAGCTGAACAGAAAATGAAAGAGACCCCCAGTCCAGTAAGTTCTGAAACCAGTCCTTATTATATGTAAGAGCAGAAGGAGGTTTCTTCACTGTCCTGCTGTGTTATGGAGCATCTGTTGTATGAGGAAAGACTGAGCGAGTTGGGCCTGTTTTCCCTGGAGAAGAGAAGATTGAGAGGGGATCTTATCAACATGTACAAATACCTGAGGGGAGAATGTGGGGAGGAAGGGGCCAAACTCTTCTCAGTGGTGGCCAGTGACAGGACAAGGGGCAATGGGTGTAAGCTGAAACCTAGGCAGCTCCATCTCCATGTGAGGAAGAACTTCTTCACTGTGAGGGTCACAGAGCCCTGGAACAGGCTGCCCAGGGAGGCTGTGGAGTCTCCTTCTTTGGAGGTCTTCAAAACGTGCCTGGTTGCCACCCTGTGCCACCCGCTCTAGGTGTCCCTGCTTGAGCAGGAGGGTTGGATTAGATGATCTCTGGAGGTCCCTTCCAACCTCTGCCATTCTGTGTTAAAGGCTCTGACAGGCTTGTGGGCTTGGGTCGCCTTTGGAGTAGCAATCTAGCATGCAGAGAGGGGGATAGTTGGATTTATTGGGATAGGGCCATGAACACTTCTAATAAATCCAGAGAGCATAATGCCTCTGCACTGCTTGGGCACAGTCACCTTGGGCTCCTTTGGAAGAGCTGGACAATGACAGTGATCAGGAGGCGTGTTTTGAAAGTGTTTTGTTGCCTTAACCACCCATCCTAACTAAAGTCACTCCGAAAATTCAGCTGTTTTTACTAGTGACCTGTTAGCAATGCCAAAAGAATATTTGATGGATTTTAAAAAGACACTTTCTTTTAAGCAAAGAATCACAGATGTTTTCAGCCACAAAGTCAGTGATTTGTGCACTGCTGACATGCAGCACTCGGGAACATGCCAAGTTAGGGTTTTGAAGGTGACTCAATCCTCTAAAGACTTTTCCAGCCACAAAGGTGGTCAAGTGAATGTGTTTAACTTGGCATTTGTGATGGGCTAGAGTTGTGCCCTGCTAACATGGCTCAGCTGGTACTGCACGTGCAGCAAATGATGCGGCACAATCGCTGCCATCACTGGTGTGGCACCTTTGACTCTTTTAGGGAATCTTTTTGTCTATGAACGTGGGGGCTGTGCTCATGCAGGATGGATACGAACAGAACCTCTGAACTTTGCTGTGATTTAAAGACCAGATGCTGATAGCAGTTGAAGTAAATGATTAAAATAATGCTAACTGTAACGTGCTATTTGTTGCATCTGAAAGTGAGTGCATTTCATCAGCTGCATATGGTGTCTTTATACTTACAGACTGGAGGTCCAGGAGGATTCGATTTAGCTGGTTTGCTGAACAACCCTGGCTTCATGAGTATGGTAAATTTGGACTCAGATCACAGCCAGGCTGCATCTGGTCTGTGCATTTGTCTGTTGAGGATGAAATGTATTGATATGGGCCTTGGAAAAATCCTCTATTTTCCTAGCAGCTTTGTTTTCATTTCATTTCTTGATTTCACTGTTGCTGTGAGGAAACTGTGCTTCTGTCTCATTAAAGTCAAAAGGGTCAGTGAAGTATTCACAGGCTTTTCCTAGTAATACGTTAGGGGGGCTGTTCTGCATTACCAACCTTGTCTTGTGTTTTGTACTGTGTTTCTCTTAGCTATTTTTGTCCTGTTGATTTGCTTCCAAGTCTTTCTGCCTTCAGTTTGTTTGTGGTTGAATGGCACAACGTCTGCATATCTACCTAGGCATTTCTGACTAAACAGGGTGTCATTTTTTTTTCCTTTTTAAATAGGCATCTAACCTAATGAACAATCCACAAGTACAACAGCTGTAAGTTGGATCCCATCTCATATTTCTTCTGTGTTTGGCTTTGGCAGTAGGGCTGGACCTCTGTGGTGGTGGGAGAGGGGAGGTGGGTGACGGGACCAGAAATGTGGAGGGCAGCCTTTAAAGCAACCCAGTATCCTGAGCTCGTGTGTACTCTGAGCACTCCAGACTGCAGTGGTCTTGGAAATGCTTGCAGAAGGGAGATAGGGCATTTGGATGCCTTCTAAACAAGTCAGAGATGTGAAATCCTTTCAGGCTTGTGCCTCTCCTGACCATTCTGTCTGAGCCCAGGTAGAATAAAGTGAATTGGAGGCTTCCTCGAGCTCATACTCTTATTTATATTTTGAGGCAACTTGGTTAAAAGGCTAAGCATCTGCCATCATCTTCATTTGCTTCTGCCTGCCCCTTCCATTGCTGTTACCATTTGAGGCTCTGTCTTAGATGTAAGCTAAGAACTTAGAGGAAAGGGCTTTGCAGAGCTGTGCTGTTCATCACGAGTGAATCAGTGTTTAGACTGTCCTGTCAGTAAATCCCATTTGATGCAGAGCAAACAAACATCTTGTGGAAGGCAGGGCTGCATTCTTTAATTAAATAAATGTAAAGTAGGACTCGTGCACAAAAGGGGGAATCTTTGGAAAGGCAACAACTGACACTGTTAGAAATATTTCTACATGTTGTTCAGGTTAATGATGCAATTAGAATCTATTGCCATTCATGAAGTTGTTGTTGTTGCAGAAAAATCCCTCACTAAGATAATTTCACAGTCTTTGTGGGAAGGTGCTCTCATTATGCTGATACTCCCCTCCCCCCATAAAACAAAAATCTCTGTGTGTTTCCTGCTCTGAGCAATAATTTGTTCCCACAGCATGTCTGGAATGATTTCTGGTGGCCATAACCCAATGGGAGCAACAGGCACCAGCCCTGCCACAAATGATCTTGCCAGCCTCATACAAGCGTGAGTAGGGGATTCCTGTTGCCTTCAGTTGTAAAGGGATTTCAGCTCTCCTGACCACCTCTCAATCTAACAACGTAGGAAGACAGAGGTTGAGTGAAATTCTGCCATTTTCAGTAATGTGGCTAAACTGTTTGTTAAGGCAGATTTTTTTTGAGCATCAGCCATAAGGAATTCTCCTTAGCATTCAGACCATGTTGGGGTGTGTGTCTTTGTGTGAGAGAACATTAATGAAACTGTTGCTTGTTTTCCTGAAGGGGCCAGCAGTTCGCTCAGCAGATGCAGCAGCAGAATCCTGAATTAATAGAGCAGCTACGAAGTCAGATTAGGAGTCGGACTCCGAGTGCGAGTAACGAAGATCAGCAGGAATGAGTGGTCTAGGTGAGACCCTAGCACCAGCACGGTTGTTCCTGCTAGTGGCCAGCTGACTGCAGTGGGTTTCTTTATGTAGCTGCATTATTTGACTCATGCCTCAATTTAGCAATTCCATGTGCCTGCCTTCCCCTGCTCTGAGCGCTCTGCCTCAGTACTGCTAGTTCTGTACCTCAGAGACACAAAGCTGAGCCCCAGAGAGGTAGATTACATCCCTCATATCCATGTACCCTCTGAGTGTCTGGCAAGTGAATTGCATTATCTAGCATTCAAACTGCTTAGAAAGACACTTTATTTTCCTAAATACTGAATTTGCACATGTCTTCCTGTCTCTGCAGCGCAGTCCGTGGAAACTGTTACTTGCTTTAAAAACTGGAAGCCATGTGCGTGTTGCCATTTCTTGAGTTGGAAGTGTCCATGAGAGGGGAAAAAAAATGGATAAACAAAACACTATGTGACCTGCATGTCAACGACAGATTCACGCTTTCTTTTCCTGGTCTTTGTCCCTGCTCCTCCCCCTTGGCCTTTCCATTCATTTTTTTTTCTTCTGGAAGACCCAGCAAGCTGAACATGAACCAGCATCAACAACCTTTCTAAAGAAACTCAGAAAATTAACTGTATTGTTACATTTCTATGTTATTTGCTACATGGGAATTTTTTTACCCATTTTTTCAGAACAGTGTACTCTTCACTATGGGATGTCTTCACTTTACTGCCCACGTGTCACTTCAAAGAAGTGTTAATTCCGGCCCCATTCAATCTTGCCACAAGTTGTGTGAAGGTAGTGTGTGGGGATCACCGGATCTTCTTGCCTCCCAGGACAGGGTTTCTGTTGATTAGAGCCACCACGTTTCTCATTCAGGTCTGTAGCAATGTTGCCAATGCTGTTAATCCCCAGGAGCTTGGTGATCACTGCGGAGGTTTGTGTAAATGTGTTAGGAGAGGGAATTGAGACTGATCAGGTAGAACATACTCATTTGTGGCTACTCCTTTAGAGTGAGTATTTGCAGAGACACTTCTTGGGGTTCTTTCCCAGTTCTGACAAAGCTTGTCTAGTGTTTAGTAATCATGGCTATGTTGTTGGAATGATCCAATCTGTGAACTAGTCAGAGGTGGACAGTAAGAAAGATAAAGATATTATGTTTTTGATGTTTAAAGAGGTTTTTCTCTTTGCTTTTTTTTTTGTCTTTTATGCATGTGAGTAATCAACCTGGCTGACTGTGCTAATGATGGGTTAGAGGACCCCTGTTTTAAAGAGCATCTGACAGTTGGAGAGAGCAGACCGAGCGAAAACGCTGCTTGGATTGGATAAGATAGTGAGTGGCTGCTGGCTCAATGTGGGGGACTGACAAGGAATGATTAGGCCTCATTGTGTAGTGTGCCATGAGGAAAGAAGCCCTTGTAGCTCTCTAGAGTTACTTGCAGCCTTCCAGGCCCTCTGAAATGGCCTGTGTTGTTCCCTGGATGACCAGGAAGCTTGAGCAAGTCCCCCCTAGAATTCCCTACTGCTGAAGCCAGAGAGGTTTTTATTAATGTCAGAATCGTTTTTTAAAGTAGTCATTCAGATTGTGTTGGGAAAGGCATGTTTAAGATCTTATTGCCAGGCAGATAAACATCTGGTTTGGAGTCAGATGGGCATGAGATGGAAACTGCCCTTTTGGGAAGGCCTGTGCTGCGAATGAGCAGGTGTACTTGAAGATTAATATCAAGAAAAACTGATCTGTAAATGCTCCAAAAAGTACTACGTGGTTAATGTAACTTGTGAAGAATAAAATAATCGGACACTTTCTTTGTTATCCCTTTTGCCCAGCTGACTGAAGCACTATCCATAAATCAGGGGCTGGACCTCGTCATGTTCTGCCAATGCCTGGTCAAGAGGCAGATGCTCCCTGCTTTTCGGCAGGGATTTTGGTGTAGGATGTGAGCTCTGCTTTCATAGAATCATAATTGCCCACTGATGGAAGAAGAGGTGTGTGTGTGGGGGGGGGGGCTGGTGAACAAAGGGTGCAGAGCTGAACAACAGTCCACTCCAAAAAAAAAAGGAGAGAGCACAGCGAAGTGAGCGGGGGAGGGTGCAAGAACTCACAGAGGGTCCTGGGACCACATGCTCACAGAGCCTCTGGGAGGCCCTAGGAAAGACCGGAGAGCCCCTGAAGCCACGTGCACACGGAGGGGTGGGGAGGCTGCATGAAAGTCCACAGGGCCCCTGAAGCCAAGTGTGCATGGAGGCTGAGAGAGCCCAGAAGAAAGCCCGCAGGTCCCCTGGGGCCAGCTGTGCATTGAGGGTGGGGAAGGCTGCACAAACACCTCCACGGCTCCTTTGGCCAAATGCGTACATGGGCCCGTGGAAGCCCCACGAAAGCCCACAGGATTCCAGGGGCCATGTGCGCATGGAGGACCCTGAGAGGCCACACATTAGGATGCAGGGCCGTCGGGGCCACGTGCACACAGAGGCAGGGGGAGACTGCACAAATGCTTGCAGAGGCCCTCGGACTACGTGCACATGGAAGCCGGGGGAGGCCACGCAAAAGCCAGCAGGACCTTTGGAACCACATGTGCACAGAAGAGACCGTGTCCAGAGGAGCGCAGCAAGGCGAGCCTCAAGACTAAGCGAAGCCTCAATCTGCGAGATGAAGCGGGGCAGACGTCGTCCCTCTCGCCTATTCACGTTCTGCTTTTACAGGTGCCGCAGCAGGTATAACTGTGTGCATCTGCGTGACACTCACGATGAGAGCGCATGCGCTGTCTTTAAAACGCGGAATGTGCATGTGCAGAGTGGTGACACCGCTGCGCATGCGCAAAATCGCCACGCAGTACGCATGTGCCCGTCTTCTTGGTCACGCGCATGCGCAAAAGTGTTCGGCGAGAGTGCATGCGCCAAATTTAGCCGCGAAGGCGCATGCGCTGCATTGAGGCGAAAGTACGCCTGTGCGCCTCAAAACGCATGCGTTCCACTAACCTTCTAGTGCACATGCGCAGTAGAGTGGGCTGCTGTTGTTAGTGCGCATGTGCATGACGCTCACGATGAGGGCGCATGCGCTGTCTTCAAAAAGCGGAAAACGCATGTGCAGAGTGGTGACACCGCTGCGCACGCGCAAAATCGCCACGCAGTACGCATGTACTCGCCTTTTTTTGGTCATGCACATGCGCAGGAGTGGTTGGCAAGAGCGCATGCGCCAAATTTAGCCGCGAAAGCGCATGTGCTGCATTGAGGCAATAGTATGCATGTGCACGGTAGCGCGCCTCAAAATGCATGCGTGTCACTAACCTCGTGCACATGCGCAGTAGAGTCGGCTGCTGCTGTGTCAGTGCGCATGTGCATGATACTGAGGATGATGCGCTGTCTTTAAAAAGCGGAATGCGCATGTGCAGAGTGGTGACACCGTTGCGCACGCGCAAAAATCGCCACGCAGTACGCATGTGCCCGTCTTCTTGGTCGTGCGCATGCGCAGAAGTTTTCAGTGAGAACGCATGCTCCAAATTTAGCCGCGGAAAGCACATGCGCATGTGCTGCCGTGCCTGATCTTCCCATATGTCGAAAAGCCGATACTTCAAAAGTAGATGATGGGGAGCAGGGATGAATGTAAAGGTCGCTTGGCAGCGATGACTGCTGCGGTCCCATGTCACAGAGTCGGTACTGCGTCGTGAAGGGCCGGCGCAGAAGCGCAGAGCTCCCAATAGCGCTCGCAGCTGCCATCACGTGTCTATAAATGAAAACTGCAAGCGGGAGGGGAGCGCGCATGCGCAGAGCGGTCGGGAGTGCTCGCTGCTGCCATCGCGTGTCCAAACATCGGTACTTCAAGGGAGGGGAGCCCGTATGAGCCCCCTTCCTCTTGCAGCGTCCGCTGGGGCTCTGCGGCGCTTCCTGGGTTCCGGAGGGAGCGGCGCGGCCCCTCCTCCCGGGAGACGTCATGGAGCGCGGCTCTCCCGTCCTTTCGGAAACGGGATTCTTCCGGGACCCCGCTGCCGGGCGCCATGTTTCCTTGCGCAGCATGCCGGGAATAGTACTCATTCGTTAGGGGCCTTCCGGGCGGCCATGTTGTGCTCTGCAGTGCATGCTGGGAGCTGTAGTCTTTCCTCAAAAGATTGCCGGGCAGCCATGTTGTAGTTTGCAGGGCATGCTGGGAGTTGTAGTCTTCCGTTACGGAACTTCCGGGCGGCCATGTTGTACTCTGCAGGGCATGCTGGGAGTTGTAGTCTTTAGTCACTGGACTTCCGGGTGGCCATGTTGTAGTTTGCAGGGCATGCTGGGAGTTGAAGTCTTCCGTTACGAGTCTTCCGGGCGGCCATGTTGTACTCTGCAGGGCATGCTGGGAGTTGTAGTCTTCAGTCACTGAACTTCCGGGCGGCCATGTTTAAGTTTGAAGGGCATGCTGGGAATTGAAGTCTTCCGTTAGGGAACTTCCGGGCGGCCATGTTGTACTCTGCAGGGCATGCTGGGAGTTGTAGTCTTCAGTCACTGAACTTCCGGGTGGCCATGTTTTAGTTTGCAGGGCATGCTGGGAGTTGTAATCGTTCGTCACCGGATTTCCGTGCAGCAGTTTTAATCTGCAGGGCATGCCGGGAGTTGTAGTCTTTTTTCACCAGATCGCCTGGTGGCCATGTTGTAGTCTACAGGGCATGCTGGCAGCTGTAGTCTATCGTCACTGGGCTTCCGGGCGGCCATGTCCTAGTGTGCAGGGCGTGCTGGGAGCTTCCCATTCCGGGTTCTGGACCTTGCGGTGCCTTTCTGTTAGGTTCGTTCTTCAAATCGGTAGAGAAGGACAAAACCACCATCAAGAGAATCTCTCAGAGTTGTGGTTTATTTGGCAGCAAAAGAAATAAAGTAAAGATAATAATACCAGCTAGCTGGGGTCCGGGCTCATCCCAAGCAGGAGTTCCGCCAACGGACCCCGTAGTGTTCCAGTGCGACCTTTTTATGCTATTTTTCTTTGTTCTTATCTTCATGCTCCAGTTCCTACTGGCAGGGCAGACAGCACTATCTTATGCAAATACAAGCGGTTTCTTGCAATGTCATGTTTCCACGAACTCAGTTACAATACCATACTAACATAAGCTCCAAGCATGCTGTTTAACCCTTCACTTCGAGGCGCCAGCTGGCTTTGAAGAAGCCGCCTCCCTAGTTGGAAGAAAAGACAATCTCATTGGATTCCGGGAAGGTTTTAAAGGAATACGCGGTCCTGCCCTGTCTTTTTAGGGGACGGTGCGCATGCGCAGAGCAGTCGGGAGCACTCGCTGCTGCTACCACGTGTCCTAAAGTGGGTACTGCAAGAGGGAGGGGGGAGCGCGCATGCGCAGAGATGTCGGGAGCGCTCGTGCTGCCACCGCGTGTCCAAATATCGTTACTGCAAGAGCTG
>NW_020455399.1:0-5461 GCF_003342845.1 Nothoprocta perdicaria | reverse complement strand
GGGGGGAGCGAGCATGCGCAGAGCGGTCGGGAGTGCTCGCTGCTGCCATCGCGTGTCCGAAAATCGGTACTGCAAGAGGGAGGGGGGAGCGCGCCTGCCCGGGCCGGAATGAGCGGCAGCTGCGGGCTCCGGGGCCGGGACGAGCGGCAGCTGTGGCGGGGCGGGCACGCGCTGCGGCCGGGACGGCCGTTGAGGGAAGCTCGCGCTGGGGCCGCGCTGCGCGGCGGTTGCTGCTGCCGAGCACCAGCCGCCGGTGGGCCCGGCGCCGGAGGAGGTGAGCGGGTTCCAGGGAGCGCGCTCGTCGCTGGGATTGCCGCCCGGGCGGGTGTCCCGGGCCACGTGGCTTGCTCGAGGCGCACCGGGACGGGGCAGCTGCCCCGGGGCCGGTAAGGGCGGTGGGGCCGGGGACGTGGTGGTCGAGAGTGGCGCCTTGAGGGTGGAGCGGTGGGGGCATGGCTAATTATTTTCCTTCTAATCGCTTAATATTTTTCTTTTCTCATAATAATTGTTCCTCTGTCCCACAAAGTTCCTTTTGCCTGCTAATGTTTTTTTTTCCTCTCCTTCCAGTCATTGTCTATCCCTTCCTCTAATAGTACACTTTCTATACCCTTAATAATTCTGTCTCACCCTCTAATAATTCTGTTTCTTGCCCCCTTGTTATTTTGTTTATTTTTATGCAATAATTATCATCCTCTCCTGTTAATCATTCTCTTTCTATCCGTGTTTTAATTGACCTTCTCTCCCACTAATAATTCCCTGCCTCTCTGCCTAATAATTCCTTATGCTCCCCTTAATTATCTTCCTCTCTGGCTGATAATTCCTTCTGTCTGACCAAAAATTCTCCCACTCTCCCGCTAAGGGGTCCTGTCTTTGCCCTTTGTAATTTTATTTTTCTTCCACTAATGGTTCTCTTGCCCTCCAGGTTTTTTTATATTTCCTTAATTCCCCTCCTCTCCCACCAATAATTCCCCTTCTCTCCCACCAATAATTTTATTCCTATTCCCCTAATATTTTTATTATTATTTTTATTTATCTGTTGACAAAAATTGTTCTGCTATTCCCCTGATAATTAATTTTCTGCTAATAATTCTCTTTTTCTCCTGCTAACAGTTCTATTTCTATTCCTCAAGTAATTGTCTTCTGCTAATAATTCTATTTCTCTCACACTACAAATGTTATTACTCTTCCCCTAATAATTCTCTTTCTCCCGGTAAAAATTCTCTTTGTCTCACACTAATAATTCTCTTTCTAGATATAACTCTCCTCCTCTCCCGCTAATAACTCTCCTCCTTTCCCTCTCATACTTCCCTTCCTCTCACACTATTTCTTCTCCTCTCATGCTAGTATTTCTCCCCTTATTGTGCTAAATATTTAATTTCTGTCCCAATAATTATTCCTCTTTTTTTTTTTCTCACCCTCATACTTCTGTTCTTTTTCCACTAATTTTGTTCCTATTCCCCTAATAAATATTTCTTTCAAGTGATTAATTCCCTCTCTGTTTCCCCCTCGATCTCTTTCTGAGCAATTAATTATCTTCTCTTTCTCTGTGACTAGTCCTTTTATTTCTGTTCTCTGAAAGATTTCTTACCTCTCCTTCTAATAATTCTATTCGTATTTCCCTCATAATTTTCTTGGTCTCCCACTAGTAATTTTCTTCCTATTCCCCTAGAAATTCTCTTTCCCTTCTGCTAATAAATCTCTTTCTCTCCCGCTTGTAATTTTATTCTTATTCTCCCATTAAATCTCTTTCACTCCAGGTAATCCAGCTAGATTCCCCTGGAGATTATTATCATGCTGTCCAGTTCTCTCTGCCCTGCAGAGCCCCAGAAACACCTTTGTTTTACTTTGGAGTGTTCTTTGAGTGCTTCCTTTTGTGCTCCTGCTTCGTTTGGGCCCTTTCGCCTTGGTAGGACCCCTCTAGTCTCTGCAGAACCCCTTCCTGAGGCCTCAGTTCTGCTCCAGAGCCCTCTGTGCATTCTCTGGCCTTGTTAGCACCTCGGTGGTCTCCTCATGCATGTCCTTTGCCTGGAAATACAGAGCTAGTACCCGCCTGGGGAGCTACTAATTCCATTCCGTCCACTCACTGCCTCTTTTCATTCTCTTCTTTCTTTCTTTCTTTCTTTCTTTCTTTCTTTCTTTCTTAGGTGCAAATTTGCTCTAGGTTGCTGTTGCAAGGGTAGTGTCATGATCGGTGGGTCCCCTGATGAATTTTTGCTTTGTGCGTGCAGGTGTGGAGGAATGTGACAAGCAGCTTGGTCACGTCTGGGGCAAGCACAGTGAGATGAGTGTCGCTCCATGAGAGGAACTGG
Source organism: Nothoprocta perdicaria (assembly GCF_003342845.1). Taxonomy (NCBI): domain Eukaryota; kingdom Metazoa; phylum Chordata; class Aves; order Tinamiformes; family Tinamidae; genus Nothoprocta; species Nothoprocta perdicaria. The sequence continues at coordinate 3,152 of NW_020455399.1, read as the reverse complement.
AGCTTACGTAGGGTGAGCGTCTTGCTGACACCGTCCCCATTGCCCACTGCTGTTCTGCTTTTACAGGTGCTGTGGCAGCAGCTCCCCTGTGGTGACAGAGTCTGGCAGTCGGCAGGGGCAAGTAGAGCAGGTAAAGGCGTGGGAGCGAACACTCCATGGGAATGGGCTGCGGTCTTGCTCACATCACTGCAGCACATGATTTCCCTGTCTGTGCAGAATCTTTCAGCAAGTTGAGGAGAGGAGCAGTTGGAATGCTGACATAAACCTCAGTGAGTGAGAGGAGAGGCTGTTGTGTTCGTAAGTTCTTGCACATCGGGCGCTGTTGAGCTGTCTCTCAGTAATATCTTGCCTTCTGCTCTGTTCAGGCCACACTGGGGCTTTTCCCAGTGACGTCCGAGTCCTTCTGGTGTGCGGATTGTGTTGCATCTTGTGGGCTTGGTGAGTGAGGCCTGGCAAGGGGCAGGGTGCCAGCAAGCAGAGCGTCCGTGGTGCTTTGGAGGTGGCTCTTTTGGCGGCTGAGGCCGTAGCTGACTGGCACAGAGGTGACTGCCTGCCTTTTGTTTTGGCAGGTGAGAAAGACCATTGGTAGCTCGAAGAGAGTGCGTCTGCCTTTGAAGATGCACTGTGAAGAGGGATGGAGACCTAGAGTACTGCAGACGCTTAGCTGATGGCAAAGCATTTTGGGGTTGTCCTGACCGTGCATGCTGTCTTTGAGGGAGGCATCTTCAGGATGAGCACAGTGTGAGAGGCAGAGGCAGCACAGTGCACATGTTGGAAAATGAGAGCAGACAGCTCCCGCCTGTCTGTGGTTTGTATTGCAGCTTTGCTTTCTTTTGCTCAGGTCCAAGCACTGCTTGTGTTGTTTGTGCTCCCAGAGCACATCCTGCACTGTGCAGCACTAGTGCAGGAGGCATCTGCTGTCTTTTGTCAGGCCTCGATCACCAGCATCGCGCTGGCAGATGGCGGCTTGTTCTGTGCAGCCAGATGAAATGGGCTCTGTCATTTGTGGCTGGACATCTTTCTAGCCCTCATCGTGGCCTCATCAGTCACTGTTGTTGCGGGCTTTGGCTCCACCTCCACTCTGGGCTCTTGTGCCTTCCTGGCCCCCTTTCACAGTTTTATTTCCTGTGTGGTCAAGGTCTTGGGCCTTGCTGGCTTCCTCTGCATTCTGGTTCTGGACTTCACTGGCCGCTTTCTGCCACAGGCAGTGGTATTCGACTGTCTCTTCTTGTCCAGAAGCATCAGAGCTGCACAAGTGTGCTCTTGTAGAGCTTGCTGGCTGGTGGTAGCTTGTGTGCATCTGTCCTGGGGGTGGGGAAGGGATGTAGTCAGGGTAGCAGAATAGAATAATTTGGCCATGAAATATTTTGGGGGTGGGATTTCACTAATTTTAAACCCAAGTTTATATATATATTATTATATATACACACACTTTTTTTTTCACAGTGTGTGCAACGTGACAGCTCTTCTAAGGATGTCTACCTGTACTCTGCTTTGGCAGGTGACGGAGGTGAACGGGGCGCCCGAAATGAAATGCAAGAAGATACCTCCACCCCTCGAGGATGGCTCCCAAAGCACCACGGCGACCCAGAGCTCTGATCGAGTTAAGTGCAGGGATAGGAGAATTGAGACATCTTGAGCTTGTGTGCGTCTCTGTGTACGTGTGTGTGCGCCTGTGTGTGCGCCTGTGACCGCTTGTGCTTCCAGCCTGTTGGGTGTGGATGTGTCTTTGGGTGTGTGGGTGTGTCGAGTGGTGTGTGAGGTTGGTATTTCAGGTGTTTCAATGGAGAAAGCATGGGAGAGCTAGGGCACACAGCTCATGTATGTGTGTCTACGGTGTATGTTGTAGCTGTGTGCTTGTTTGTTTATTTGTGATCTCTGAGATGGCTCTTGCTTTTTGGGGTCTGGAATGCATCCGGTACTGTGCAACCATAGCGCCATAGGCATTTGTCTTTCTGGCTCGCCCAAGTTGTCATCTTCGCGCCAGCAGATCCCTTCTTGGGTCATGTGTGCAGGTAAAGGCCGAGCCATTCTTTTGACTCAGTCTCTGGACCCTTTGAAGCTTCTCCTATTACTGTCGTCCGGGCCTTCTCAGCTCTCTTTTTTCCTTTGTGGGTCAATCTTCTTTTGTGTCCTTTAGGCCCCCTTTTGATGTCATCCTCCCCACATTGCTACCGCATCGCAACTCGTTTGCAAACGCCTCCTGCCTCACTCTGTGCGGCTTTGCTGGTTCCATTCAACTATACTTGTTAGGGTTAGGGTTTATGTTTAGGGTTAGGTTTAGGGGTTAGGGTTTACGGTTAGGGTTAGGGTTTAGGGTTAAGGGCTAGGGTTAGGGCTTAGCGGTTAGGGGTTAGGGTCATTGAGGGTTAGGGTTAGGTTAGGGCTTTTGGGTTAGGGGGTTAGGGTTTAGGGTTAGAGTATAAGGTTAGGGGTTGGGGATTAAGGTTAGGGTTAGGGGTTAGGGTTTAGGTTAGGGTTTAGGGTTAGGGTTAGAAACAGCCATTTAGGGTTAGCGGTTAGGGTTTAGGGTTAGGAGTTAGGGGTAGGTGGTTAGGGGTTAGGGTTAGAAGGTTAGGATTAGGGTTTAGGGTTAGGGTTAGAAACCATTTAGGGTTTACAGTAAGGGGTTAGGGTTAGGGGGTTAAGGTTTAGGGTTTGAGGATTAGGTTTAGGGGTTAGGGTTTAGCATTAGGGTTTAGGGTTAGGGTTTAGGGTTAGGGCAGAAACAGACATTTAGGGTTAGCGGTTAGGGTTCGGTTAAGGTTAGGATTAGGGTTAGAGTTAGAACGTTAGGGTTAGGGTTACGGTTAGAGGGTTAGGGTTAGAGGTTAGGGGTTAGGATTAGGTTTAGGGTTAGAGTTAGGGGGGTTAGGGTTTAGGGTTAGGGTTTAGGGTTAGGGTTAGGATTTGGGGTTAGCGTTCGGGTTGGGGTTAGGGTTAGGGTTGGGGTTAGGGTTAGGGTTAGGGTTTAGGGTTAGGGTTAGGGTTTAGGGTTAGGGTTAGGGTTTAGGGTTAAGGTTACGGTTAGGGTTAGGGTTAGGGTTAGGGTTTAGGGTTAGGGTTAGGGTTTAGGGTTAGGGTTAGGGTTAGGGTTAGGGTTAGGGTTTGGGGTTAGGGTTAGGGTTAGGGTTAGGGTTAGGGTTAGGGTT
>NW_020455398.1:0-1025 GCF_003342845.1 Nothoprocta perdicaria | reverse complement strand
GCTGCCAATAAATGCACTGCCACATGCGCCAAGGAATGCGCCGTCGTGTGCGCCTGGTGCTGCAGCCCCTAATAAACATGCAGCTGCGTGTGCCTGGCACTGCAGCAGACAATAAAGCGCTGCTGTATGCGCCCGGTGCTGCGGCCACCAATAAATGCGCCGTCMCATGCGCCAAGGAATGCGCCGTCGTGTGCGCCCGGTGCTGCGGCCACCAATAAATGCGCCGTCCCATGCGCCTGACGCTGCAGCTGCCAAAAAGTGCGCCGTCCCATGCGCCAAGGAATGCGCTGTCGTGTGCATCCGGCGCCGCAGCCGCTAATAAATGCGCCGCCGCATGCGCCCGGTGCCACATACGCCAAGGAATGCACCGCCGTGTGCGCCTGGTGCTGCAGCCACCAATAAATGCATCTCCACCCGCATGCGCCGTCGCATGCGCCAATAAATGCGCCGCCGGCGCGCACACACACACCAGCAGCCGCCTGCATAAATACCGTGTAATGGTCCCGGTGCTCGCGAGGATAAAAACGCGGCGCGCGGGCACCGCAGCGGCACCGCGGCTCAGAGGCCGCCGCAGAAGAGCGTGTGCTGGCGCCGCAGGGTGACGGCAGCGGCGGGCGGCGGGCGCGCGCGGCGCCCGCGGCCTCGGCCCACGTGGCCGCGTCCAGCTGCTCCAGGGCGCAGCCTGCGGGGACGGCGCCGGCGTCACCCGCGGTGTCACCGTGACGGCGTCACCCGTGGTGTCACCCGCGGTGTCACCCGCAATGGCACCGTGCTGGTGTCACCCGCGGTGTCACCGTGACGGCGTCACCCGTGGTGTTACCCACGGTGTCACCCGCAATGGCACCATGCAGGTGTCACCCGCGGTGTCACCGTGACGGCGTCACCCGTGGTGTCACCCGCGGTGTCACCCGCAATGGCACCGTGCCGGTGTCACCCGCGGTGTCACCGCGACGGTGTCACCCGCAATGGCACCGTGCCGGTGTCACCCGCAGTGTCACCACGCCGGTGTCACCCGCAATGGCACC
>NW_020455397.1:0-1085 GCF_003342845.1 Nothoprocta perdicaria | reverse complement strand
AAAAAAAAAAAAAAAACTAAATCAAGTCTTCTATCCATGGTTATGTATTGCTTTATGCCTTGTTTTGTATATTTAGTACCCCACAGCAAGCGCTGCCTCTCAGGCAGGTACCATTTCATGAGGAGGTGCTGAATGAGCTCTGTCCTTGAGGGATCATGAGAGAAGTGTGGCAACCCTTCAAATTTCCCAAATGTGAGAATCTTTTTCCTGCACATGTACTGCAGTCCCTTAATGGGCTCAGTGCACTTTCTGCTCGTCAGCAACTGAGCCACAGTGTCTGCAGAATGGCTTCCTATCACAGTCTGTCCCCATACCATTTCCTGGAGAGGCACTCCACAAGAAAACTGTAGAAACCCTTCTCCTTCCTCGAAGGCTAAAACTGTTCTGGTTATCTGTCTTTATGTTGGCCATGCAAGAGGGGAAGAAGGAGACTATATAGTTTTGCCTTCTCTACACACCCAGGATCTAAGCTGGCCCTCAACCCACTTCTGCATAAAGTTATTTTCACTTAAATTGAAATGTAGATCATCCATCTAAACACAAGSCAGACTTGCTGAAGGCCATAAGAGGTCATTTTTTTCCTGGCAGCTGAAACCAAAACAATAGTAAAAACTCAGCTAGCACGGCAGCTCTCCTCTGCTCACTATAAATACTATGGGAAAGAACAGCCGCAGTGAAAATGAATGTTAAAAAATGCAGTGTGCTAGATAAAGGCCAAGATCCACTTTCTGTTTTTATTGTGAAGCTACCTGAAAAGATAGAGATTCCAGGATAGTAGGTGAATGTAGCAGAGRCTTTTTCTCACTGCAAATATTCAACTTATTCAGAGGAAAGTCAAGCTTTCTCATTTCTCTGAATGTGCCTAAGAATGTTTTTCAGGCAGTACATCCCTATTCTCAGACTTGCTACTTCCAAAGGTCTGTCTTTCTTCTCTATTTTCCTTCTCTGTTTTTCACCCTTCCCTTTTTTAAGGATGTAAATGAATGTCAGTACTCCTTCCTTCCTTCCTTCCTTCCTTCCTTCCTTCCTTCCTTCCTTCCTTCCTTCCTTCCTTCCTTCCTTCCTTCCTTCCTTCCTTCCTTCCT
>NW_020455396.1:0-1054 GCF_003342845.1 Nothoprocta perdicaria | reverse complement strand
ACTCACGCATGAGGCAGAGTGCTAACTCATGGGGGAAGAGTGGTCACTCACAGTGGGAATGCTCACTCATGGGGGAGTGCTCACTCAGCGGGGGAGTGCTCACTCATGGTGGGAGTGCTCACTCACACAGGGCAGAGTGCTCCCTCACGGAGGGATTCCTCAATCACACGCACAGGGAGAGTGCTCACTCAAGGGGGGAGTGCTCACTCTCGGGGGGAGTTCTCACACTCATGGAGGTGTAGTCACTCATGGGGGAGTGCTCATTCTCAGGGGTGGAGTGCTCACTCACAGGAGGAGTGGTCATGAGGGCAGAGTACTAACTCACAGGGGTCGTAGTGTGCTGCAATTGAGACACGGGACATAGCTTGATGCAAGCCAAGTGTCAACTTTATTATTGTTGTACACATGTTTATATAGATCAGAAGGAAGCATGGCTTTACAAGGATTGGGCACTTCCTCAAGTCAGGCACTCCTTGATTGGCTAGATGCAAAACAGTTACAAACAGGTTATAAGAAGTAACAAACTAAGTTCCATCCACAAACTTTGAAACAATACTTCTCCCCACATCTCCTCTTGTTCAGGGTGATCAGCCTTATCTTTGTCCCTCCCAGGGCAGCAATTCTCCCTTTAACTGCTCCCTTTGTTCAGGTCGGTCTCCCATGGCGACAAGTTGTCGAGTCCTGGCCCACAGTAGTGCTCACTCACGTGGGAGTGCTCACTCATGGTGGGGAGTGCTCACTCATTGCAGGTGGAGTGTTAACTCACAGCGTGGGAGTCTGTTCCAATGCTCTGTCACCCTCACTGCCAAGAATTTTTTTTCTTAAGTTCCTGTGGAACCTCTGATGCTTCAGTTTGTAGCCATTTCATCTAGTCCTTTTGCTGGCTACCACTGAAAAGAGGCCAGCAACCTCCTCCTCACTGCCTCCCTTGAGGTATTTATACACACTGATCAGGTCCCCACTCAGCCTTCTCCAGGCTGAACAGGCCCAGCTCCCTCAGCCTTTGCTCATAGGGCAGATGTTCCAGGCTTCTGATCATCTTCGTAGCCCTGCG
>NW_020455395.1:0-1029 GCF_003342845.1 Nothoprocta perdicaria | reverse complement strand
GCGCCGCCGCCTCCCGGGCAGCCGCCCCCTCGCAGGCCCGGCCCGCTGCCCTGCCGCGGCGCCGCTCACCTCGCTTGGTGCCGGGGCTGGCGCTGCCGCCGCCGGCGCCCTTGGGGCCCTTGCGCGAGGCCATGGCGGCTCCTGCCAGGTAGCGAGCGGCGGATGAGTCAGTGGCGGCGGCCGCTACCTGCGCGCTGCGTGCGGGAGCACCCGCCCCGCCCCTCRGTCCCGCCCGCCGCCGCCGCTGTCAGCCAATCGCGCCGCGCCGGCGGGAGGGAGGCGGGGCGCTCCTCGCCTCCCATTGGCGGAGGCGGGCGGGGGGCGGCGCCGGCTGAGCGTGCCCGCCGCGCTTGCCCGCGCTCCCCGCACCGGCGGCTTTGAACGTGGCAACATGGAAGCGCGCGGGGGCCTCTCGCGAGCGTTGGGACGCGCCGCGGTGGCGCGCGACCCTCCGGCGGGGGGCGGGGCCAGCGCGCGCCGTTGAGGAGCCGCCGCTGCCGCCACCCTGCGTAGCGGCCGGTAGCGAGAGGGGTCTTGGCGGCCACGTAGTCACTCCCCACATACGGTGGAGAGGAGGGGCAGAAGGGCGTAGGCAGAGCCGGGGGGATCGTGGCCGTTGGGCGGCCGTTACGGCGCGACCGTTACCGCGCGGCCGTTACCGCGCGGCGCGCCGGGCCTGACGGAGGGCGAGAGGGGAGGTCTGGGGAAAGGGAGGTTGTTTCCTTACGGGTTTGAGGCTCAGTTTACGGCGTCGTACTCTCTTTCTTAAGCTGCCTCCCGCTTTGTTCGCAGTTCATCTGTGAGCGTTTGTGTGAAGCGGCTTGTTAGCTGTTTAAAATGGCACTGTGGCAGCCAGTATGGTAAAGCGGTTTATGTTACATTATCAGAAAATCAAAAAAAAAAAAAAAAAAAAACCTTTTCAGATATAAGAGTCTTAAGTTACCCTTGTCACAAACTTTTTTTTTTTTTTTTTTTCTTTTTTTTAGGAAATAGGATACTGGGAATATTCTTGTTACCCAGTGATCTGGG
>NW_020455394.1:0-1088 GCF_003342845.1 Nothoprocta perdicaria | reverse complement strand
AGTGGGCGTGGCCTCCCAAGCCCCGCCTCCACTCCATGAAAAGGGGGGTGGAGCACAACGCCACTCCGAGCCCATCCAGACCCCAACCCAGAGTTTTTTTTGGGGGGACTCTAGGAGCCCCCACCCCCTCCCACAGGCCCCGCCCACACCGGGCGTGGCCTCCCCGCCGCGCCCCGCCCCCGGGGGTGGGCGTGGCCTCACCTGCGGGCCCCACGTTCATCATGCTGTACATGGCGTACATGTTGCAGATCTGCCGGTACTGCTCGTCGGAGCCTTCCTCGGCGCCGTCCTCCTCCTCGTCCTCCTCGTTGTGGAAGGAGCCGGGGCTGTCGCTCGTGTAGGCGCTGGAGGTGCCGCCGGGGCTCGTCTGGTCAGCGGCGCTGGGCCCAGCCGCGGGCGGGCGGCCGCCGTCGGGCGCCGAGAACTTGGGCATCTTGCGGGCGCCGTTGGCGGCGCCGGCGCCGTCCTTGGCGCCGCCGTCCCACAGGCGCTTCACCACGAAGGTGCACTGCACGCCGTCGGGCTCGCCCTGCTCCGTCTTGACGCGCGGCACGAGCGGCAGCGCGGCGCCCGGCGCCGAGGGCCACGCCGGCGCCACGGGGCTCTGCGGCTCCGAGCCCGGCGCCTCCTCGCCGTGCAGCCCCTGCGAGTCGCAGCTGGGCGAGCTGACCTTGAGGAAGAACTCGGTGCCCTTCTCCATGATCTCCTGGATCTGCAGGAAGCCGGCCGTGTACATGAGCAGGAACTGGTCGCCCACGTTCATGCTCAGGCGGCCCGTGTAGCAGAAGCTGAGGATCTGCTGGAAGGACTGGGGCTGCACGGCGGCCGGCAGCTCCACCACGGAGCTCTTGCTGCTGTTGAAAAGGTCCCGGAAATAGGAGCTGCTGGCGGCCAGCACGGCGCGGTGCGCCTTGAACGCGTGGCCCTTCACCACCACCGACACGTCGCAGTAGAGCCCCTGCAGCCGCTGCTCGTTGAGGCACTCCAGGATGCTGTTGCCGAAGTTGGGGATCTCCATCTGCAGCGTCTGCGCCATGGCGCGCGCCTGCGGGGACACGGGGGGACGGCGGGGACACAAAGACATGGGG
>NW_020455393.1:0-1031 GCF_003342845.1 Nothoprocta perdicaria | reverse complement strand
CCCCGTTTCCCACCTGCGCCGCAGCAGCCGCCCCGTCCGCTGCTCCAGCCCCTGCGGGGGGGGCCCGGGGCTGGGGGGGGCGGGGGGGGCGGTGAGAGGGGCCCCGGCGTCCGGGACCCCCCCGACCTCCTCACCCCCCCCCAAGGGGGCCCCGGCGTCCGGGTCCCTCCCCCCCCAACCTGGAGGCGCTCGAAGGGGCCCCGGCGTCCTGGGGGCGGCTCCGCGCGGCCGCCATCTTGGGTGGGCAGGGGGGCCTAGGCGTCCGGGCCGGCGTCTCCCGGCAACGGCCGCGGGGGCCGCCGGGAAAAAGGCGGGAAAACAACCGCTTCCGCTTCCCTAAAATGGCGGGTGTGATTGGGGACTACAACTCCCAGCGTGCTCCACGCGGCTCCGCCTCCCCCGCTCTGATTGGCCGCGCGCTCGTGACGGGCGGCGGCAGCGGCCAATGGGAGCGCGGCGCGCGGCCGTTGGTGGCCGCCCGCGAAGCGCTGAGGCGGCCGAGGAGGCGACGGGCCCCGGCGTCCGGGAAAGGGCCCCGGCGTCCCGGAAAAGGGGCCCCGGCGTCTGGGAAAAGGGCCCCGGCGTCCGGGAAAAGGGCCCCGGCGTCCGGGAAAAGGGGCCCCGGCGTCCGGGAAAGGGCCCCGGCGTCCGGCGCCGCCATGTTGTCCGTTAAAGTGAAGGTGGAGAAGCCGGGTGAGCTGCTCCCCCCTCCCTCCCGGACGCCGGGGCCCCTTGGGGGTCCCCCACCCCCCATTGGGATCCATGGGGCGCCCCCCAACCCCCTCCCGGACGCCTGGGCCCCTGGGTGCCCCCCCCATGTCCTTCGCTATGGGGCTGCCCCCACCCCCCCCGCTGTGGGTCTGACCCCCGGTTCTGGTCCCGGTCCCGGTTCCGGGGGCAGAGCTGGAGGCGGCGGCCGCGCGGAGCCGCCTGGACGCGGTGCTGCAGGGGCTGCTGGAGCGCGGCCACGGGCCCCGGTGAGAGCCGCGCGCGGGGAAAGGGCCCCGGCGTCCGGGAGGGGCCCCGGCGTC
>NW_020455392.1:0-1031 GCF_003342845.1 Nothoprocta perdicaria | reverse complement strand
CCTGAGGGAGAGGAAATTTCTATTGCACCTGGCATTTTTATTGTAAAAGCATTTTCTTCTTCCTAGTTGTAAAGCTTGGCAACAGGTGAGACAATGTTCTAAAGATTTCAAAGAAGTGTGCTAAAGATCATGGCCTCCTGTTTAATGATGTACATATCTTGATGTCTTCCCCTGGAGCTGAAGACCAGGAAAGTACTGATGACCTTTTAACAACCCTCCAAGAACTTGCCATGTTAAAAGGGGCATGAAATTCTGCTTTGAAGATATTGTTTTCCTTGTGGCTTCAGAGTGATAATGTATGTCTTGATGTCTAGAAAGTCTTCTAATCTTGTTGTGTAGACATCTCCTACATTTATGGTCATGGACACCTGTCTGAACCTTTGTTGTGTTTTTCCTTTCAGGAGGTTTATTTTAACTGTGCTACAGAAAAAGGAAGGATGTGTCGCAGGTGTATAGGAGTAAGGACACTACAGCTCGCTAGTTCTTGGGAGCTAGTTCTGTGGTAGTTCTTTTTACTTCAATGTAAAAGGCTGTTGGAGTGCCTTAATTAGTCATGATATTCTTCTAACTCCTATTTTACTTTCAAACTCAAGAGTATTTAAGTATTTGAACTAAATAAAAAGGTTTTGTTATGTTTCCTTATAAAAGAAATATAAATTTCTTGGCTAGATTCTTTAGTCATCTTATAAATATGTAACTGGGTATGTAAGTTGGGAGATTGAGTTAGGAGATACAAAATTTAGAAGTAGGTTTGGAAGGGAACTCATGATGTGTTGTCAAAGAACACGTCCGTTTGTCCTGTCCCTGGAATCTCCCCACCATCTTTCCTCCAGAGCTTGCTGGGTGCAAATTTAGTGAATTTTGGCTTTCTVTGGTCTAAGCCCATAATGGCTTGAGGAAAAGACTATGATAGGCCTTTTKSMAAAAGGCCTATTCTAACTAATCATCTTGAGTTAGGAGTGTGTATGTGAAAGAAAAGCTAGAATAAATCTGGCAGAAGATTGGAGACAGGAAAGTATTAGCTATTGGTT
>NW_020455391.1:0-1032 GCF_003342845.1 Nothoprocta perdicaria | reverse complement strand
GGTGGCACCGCGAGCACCGCCGTGCCAGGGCGCGCGCCACGCACCTTCGTAGCACAGCTGGATGTAGAGCAGGCAGTAGACGCAGTCGACGGCGTCGCGGCGCACGCTGGCCAGCGCGTCCGAGCAGCGCGGCGAGAAGAGCGCCACGAGCACGCCCAGGTTGTAGAAGGGCACCACGGCCTGCGGCGGGCGCAGCCGTCGGCCACGGGGCCCACGCGTGCCCACCGACGTGCAGCCCCTGCCCCTGCCCAGCCCCACTCACGCTGACTTGCAGCTTGGCCAGGTAGAAGTGCAGCAAGGCGGCGCTGAGCTCCACGGCGCGCTGCCGCTCGTGCTCCTTGCTGGATTTGATCCAGGGCCCCAGGTGCTGCGGGGGCAAGCGGCAGGGCTGAGCGCACGAGGGCACCCGGCGGCACCACACCGTGGCAAAGGGAGCCGGGTGCCGCCTGTGCTGGGCCCAAAGGTGGCACTTGGCAGCGTGCCCTCCTCTGCCTCGGCACCTTCGGCACCAGCGGAGGCTCCGAGGCACCAGCGGAGGCTCCGAGGCACCAGTGGAGGCTCCGAGGCTGTGCCAGGGAGCCCCGTCACGGAGCCATCGAATGCTTAAGGGCAGAAGGGACCTCTATAGATCACCTAGTAGGGTCACCCAGAGCATGTGGCACCAGGGGACAACCTGGCCGYGCACCGGGCGGGCACGAGGAGGCCCGGCCGGGAGCAGAGGGCRGGCGGGAAGAGGCTCCGGCCTCCCCGGCAGGGCACCCACCGCGAACATGTCCTGCAGCCCGTGCGGGGTGAGGTTCCTCCGCAGGAGGCTCTTCAGCAGGTCCTTGAGGGCGCCCAGGGTGTCCCCGTAGAGCGTCTGCGGAGCGAGAGGCCGCGTGAGGATGGCACCAGCCCCGCGTCCCACCGGGCACACATCCCAGCGCGGAAGGGGACGCATTCCAAAATGCCGGCTCTCCAAAGCCCCCCAGCAAGGAGCACGGAGGCGGCGCGAAGGCGAGGGGCGCGCGGCCGCGGCGGGGCTCGCCCGCG
>NW_020455390.1:1312950-1316645 GCF_003342845.1 Nothoprocta perdicaria | reverse complement strand
CCTTCCCTCTGTTCCCTGCACTCACTGCCCTGGAGCACCATTAAAATACCTGTTGTCCCTTGAGGATCTGGGGCTTGGTGCCTGGCCCATGTCCTGGGAATGAAAGGACAGGCCTGGAAGTGATGRAGGTTGTGCTGCGAGGCTGCAACCTTCCTGGACAGCCCTGCTCGCCTTTCCGGACACTCACAGTTCCCAAGACAGCTCCAGCAATGACTGTGGTGTGGAGTCCAAGGGAGGAATAACCCCATGCAACAGCAGAGACTGGGAGCTGACCTGCTACAAAGCCTCTTTGAGGAGAAGGCCCAGGCAGTCATGGTGGCCACTAAGTTAGCTGGGAGCCGCCAGTGTGCCTGTGTGGCCAAGAAGGCCAATGGTATCCTGGGCTCCATTTGCTGGGACAATCCTGTCAATGCCCATAAATATCTATGTGAGTGGAGGGTGTCCAGAAGATGGTGGCAGAGTCTTTTCCGTGGAGCCTAGTGAGAGCATGGGAGGCTACTGGCACCCACCAAAACACCGGGTGTTCCCTCTGAATCTGAGGAAAAGCATCTTTACAGGGAGGGTGAGAGAGCACTGGAGGCAGCTGCCCAGAGACATTGTGGAGTCTCCTTCTCTGGGGAAAGTGAGCCAGTCAAAGCCCCCTTGGATGGGATCTTGTGCAATGTGCTGTAGGTGACGGTGATGGAGAAGAGTGGTCTGCAGTCGGTGATCTCCAGCAGTGCCTTCCAACCTCCCCCATTCTGTGACTTTATGACCTCTCACAGCACCTGTGTGATTTTGTCCAGGCCGTTTGGGGTATCCTGTTTTGGATCCTGTGCCTCTTGCTGTAGGTATCCCTACTAGCRGAGGGAGGYAGAACTTGAGGCCTTTTATGGTCTTTTTGAACCATAATGCTTCTACGATCCCTAGAGGTCCCCTCCAACCTCAGTCATGCTGGGATTCTGGGATAAACACCTGCTGGGGCCTGGGGGAAGAGGCAGATGGAGCCGGACTCTTGCCAGTGGGGCCCAGTGACACCACGTGAGGCAATGGGCACAGGACAAAACACAAGCAATTCCTCTGAAAGAGAATAAATACAACAGTTTTATTCTGCAGCTAGAGCAGCACCATCTCAAGATCTCGTCCTGGCTGCACTCGCAGCACTGCCCGGGCGTGCGCTGGCAAGGGGCGGCCTTTGCGGTAGCTCCTCTGGCACAGTTTGTTACGAGCCCCTGCGACGAGAGCGGCTGCGGGAGCTGCGCCGAGCTGGGTGTCCTGATCTGCGCCTTTGCACGGAGACATCCCAGCTGTCCTCATGTCATCCCCGTTGGCGGCACCTCTTGTCCACTCTCTTCCCCCCCACTCGTCCCCGCAAAAGAACATGGCCACCATAAAGTAGTGTGTGCTGCCTTGTTGCATTGGGGCACTATGTTCACAGCCAGAAAGTCACAGAAATGTTGCAGTCTCAAGGCCTCTATGGAGTACATGCAGCCTAAAGCGAGCTCTCTGGTGAATGCACAGAGCTCTCGACGCCACGCCCAGGAGGCCCTGGCCTGTGGGAGCAGCCCTGGCCTTAGCAAGGCCATAGCAGAGCAGGCCGCAGCCCCGGGGCTCTGATGGGCTCTTGGTGCCCGGGGCTCTTGCTGCTTGGGGCAGTGCCGGGCATCACGTTGGCTCGACTGGCAGTCGGGGGCTGCGTGTCAGTGCAAAGATCTTGCCCACTGCTTTCTCCTACACTCCTCTTTCGACAGAATTCATGTTGAACATTTCCACCCTTCCAGGTGACCAAAGAGAGTCCAAGTACCCCTGAAGTGGATGGCTTTCACTTCTAAAGTGTCCAGTAGAGCCTTCCGTCTCTTTCCTTCACTCACTGCCATGGACACCATCGAAATGGCTGTTGTCCCTTGAGGTATTTTTGGGTTGGTGCCTGGCACCTTAATGCCTATTGCCTGCCTCTAGTTGGCCTATGTGACACTCACCATAAACCTCTGTGCATAATATTACTGCTGGGTTGCAATCATTTCCCTGTCCTTTTACCTAACCCGCACTGTATCATGTTGTCTAGGGAGTCGTGATGGGAGAAAGGCACCAAGGACCTCCTTAATGTCAAGGCAGACAACATCCCTTTGCCCACCAAGACAGGCTTCTCCTCACTGAAACCTATCAGGGTGCTCCAGCCTAACTGGGTGCACTGCTGCAGCACTGTGAGGGCAATTGTAGCCTGGGCAGGAGGAGTTGAGAGCCACGGACAATAAGCTCTCCTAGCAGCACAGGGGCCTCCGCAGGCCATAGTGCATGTCAGCCTGCTTTGATGAGGGGAGCCCGSCAGAGCCAGGGCTCAAGCCAGCACCCTTGCAGCATGCAGAGCCTTGGATGCCTTTGTGGTGATGAGAGTGCACCTGAGGGCAAGCTGAGACAGGAGCCTGCATGTGTGAGTCAGATCTAGACCCAGGATAGTTGGTTAGGTCACTGGCATCAGAACCAAGGTAAATCTGGTGAGTGGTGTTCTCCAGAGAGCAGATGGAGATGTTCTGAACAGGGGCCTCACAACCACAAATGTTCTGTGACCTCCTGCTTGTGAAAACAGTACCCCAACTTCTCAGTGTAGCACTTGCATTAGTTTCCTTTGGCTGAGAATGTTGTGCAGGTCACCAACACAACCCTGCCTGGATTTGGTTACCCTGGAGGTTGGATGAGGACAGACGGAGAAATAAGTAGGCCAGGGGGAGCTTTGCCTTATTACGCAGCCCCCATCTGCCAGTTCCTCACACCATAAGGAAAGACTTTCTTATGAGGAGGGTAATTGAGCACTGGTGGCCCACACAGGAGGTGGAGTCTACATCCTTAGAACTTCTCCAGAGCCATCTGTTCAAGGGCAACATGATGGAGCAGGAAAGGGGCATGGACAGATGTTCTCCAGAGGGGCCTCACAACCACAAATGTTCTTTGACCTGCTGCTTGTGAAAACAGTGTCTCAATTGCTCAAATGTTGCGTGGGTCACCAACACAACCCTGGCTGGACTTGGTTACCCTGGGAGTTGGATGAGGACAGATGGAGAAATGAATGGGTCAGAGGGAGCTTTGCCCTACTGTGCAGCCCCCGACTGCCAGTCGAGCCAACGTGATGGCCGGCACTGCCCCAAGCAGCAAGAGCCCCGGGGCTGCGGCCTGCTCTGCTATGGCCTTGCCAAGGCCAGGGCTGCTGCCCCAGGCCGGGGGCTCCTGGGCGTGGCCCTGAGTGCCCCGTGACGTCACCAGAGAGCTCCTGTGACGCGCGTGACGTCACAGCTTGGAGGCGGCCGCGCCGCCGGGAGCCCTCACTTAGCCCCAAGCTCCCCGCTGGGTGGCACGCGAGGCGTCCTGGGCCCGTCYGGCTCACGGATTCTCGTGGGGCTTTGCTCTGCAGCCGGCAGCTTCTCTGCGTGGCTGATTCGGGGGCTGAGGACCCCAGSGACTGTTGTCCCGCGCCCACGGGCGCCCGTTTTGGGTGCCAGCGCCCTGGGCAGCCCGCAAGGGGCGCGGGGCCTTGTGCGCCGAGCACGCCCGSACGGGTGCAGGTGAGTGRGGACCCCCGACTTGCACTGCCCCCCTGCTGCCTCCTCCCTGCCTGCRAGCGCCGCTCACCCCAGCTCCGCGTCTCCTCTCTGCAGCACCACAGCTCCCGCTGAGGCCTTTCCTGAGGCCGGCAGCTCTTGCCCTGGCGCCAGCATGAGCCG
>NW_020455390.1:1250737-1312480 GCF_003342845.1 Nothoprocta perdicaria | reverse complement strand
GCTCACAGGGACCGCGCGGCAAGACCTCGGGACCGCGTACGACAGAGGTCCCGCAGCCCAGACAGCAGCAGAGGGGAAGCAGCTTCTCGCAGCTGCCACCGCAGCAGGTCCCCCAGGAGACGCAGCGAGAGCCGCGAGCGATTCCTCCACATGGCCTGTGAGGCCCCAGCTCGGAGGAGCACGGAGAGGAGCAGGGATCAGGAGGACAGGGCAGCTCCTAACGTAGAGCCAGAAGTGGTGGCCTTGTTGCTCACGCTGATGTGCAACATGCTCTTATGGGCCCACTTCTACGTGCTCATCTAGGATCCYGTTCCAAGGAGCTTCACCCGGGCTCGGGGCACAGACTGAGGATGAAGGTGCGACTAGGGACTCCCCTTTCCGTGGGGAAAGCGAGGCCTGAAAGGACGTGGCAGAGCTGAGCGGACAACCGGGGAATGTGTGAACATGCTTTGTCAGGCRCTGTGTTTAATAAAGTTCAGGGAGCACCTGCTTTCTGCTCCCACATGCTGGTCTCCGTAGGGAGTTTCTTTAATTCTGGGCTGGCACGGAAGTGCCTGTCGCTTGTAAAGGATCAAGGCCGGCCTGGATGCCTGTGCAAACCTCACATTTGCTGGGTCCAATGTCAGCCTTGTCTTGAGCAAGGAAAGAAAGAGGCTGCAGGCCAGGAGATGCTGTGTTCTCCTGTTGTCAAAAAGATTCAGCCTCTCTGACCTGGGGCTTGTCCTGAAGGGTCGGGTCTCTTTCTAAAGATCCCCTCAGAAATGCTTTGTCCACAGTTTTCGGGTCCAAATCCAGGGCCACATTCCCCTGCATGTCCTTGGGATTATTCCTGGTCCTCAGAGGGCTTCCTCTACATACATTCCAGAACTCCTGTGCACTTGACCACACACTTGTGTCTTCTCCCTGCACTGTTGGTGGGGGGACATGGTGGCAACAATGAAGCTCTGCTCTGGGCAGCCCCTCACACCTGTGGCCATTGCCCARGGACATCTGGAGAGGTCCTCACGTAACCCAGCCCGCTCCAAGCAGGCTCAGCTAGCATAGTCTGCCCTGCACCATGCCCAATGCGCTGCGGAGTAGCTGCAAGCATGGAGATTCACTCAGCTCGTTAAGCTTCTCTCACGCATCTGTTGGCACCCATTTTGGGTGTTGTCCTCTTAGGCAGACTTCTAGGCGTTCCTGGTGTTCCCTGTGGTCCACCTGAGAGAGACAGGTCAGTTACCAGATCTGAGTGCCCCACTCTGCCAGCAGACTGTCACCTCCATACTGCACACAGTGCGAGCTGAAAATGAGTTCCAGGAGTAGCATGTTGGGAGCTCCAACAGAAGCTCATCCAATGGTCATTGCGGATGAAGATTTCATTCAACAGCGCACCAGCAGAGCAGCTCCTCCAGCAGTGACAGCAACAGCAGYGGCCACGCTGGTTTCCCTGCTAGGTTCACCAGGGTGCACTCATGTGCACCCTGCCCCCGACGTGCACTCAAGCACCGCAGGAGCGGCCATGGAGACGCAGCAGCAGGATCCGGTGCAGCAGGCACACAGAGCCGTCCCCTGCCCGCAACAGCCACCGCAGCCCGTGCCTCACAATGAGGTGACAAGTGTGGTCCTGTGGGGATGACCAAACACCATTAAGGGAAGCATTAAGCTCCAGCACAGCACAGCTGATGATTAAAACAGGGTTTTCTTGTGTTTCGTTGGAGTTGCTTGTGTTTTGTATTGTTCCCATTGCCTCTTGTGCTGTTACTGGACACCACTGGCAAGAGTCCAGCCCTACCTTTCTCCTAGCCCAGGCCCCAGCAGGTGTTTATATTCCTGCAGAAGATCCCCTTGAGCCTCCACTTCTCCAGCCTCAACCGTCCCAGCTTTCACAGCCTCTCCTCAGGCAACCAATGCTCCAGAACCTTCATGAGCTGCCTGGCCCTCAGCTGGACTTGCCCCATTTTGACCATGCCTCTCTTGTCTCAGGAGCATGGTTAGGCTCAGTTTCTCCTTGATGAATCCATGTTGCGTACTCCTTGTCCCCTTCTTTGCTTGCCTTTATATGCCCTGAAATGGTTTCCAGGATTAGCTGCTCTCCTTTTGAGGCAAAGCCAGTCTCCTTGATTTTTCAAAAGACTAGAATGGCATTTGCTTTCTTCCATCTCTTAAACTTCTCCCAGGTTTGGAATTTTGTGGGAGGACCAAGTCTAAATTTCTTTAGGTTGCTGAGGCCTAACGCCAGTCTATCATTTTTCAGCCTGGTGCTGTAGAGCTAAAATACTTGCAGCGTTACTAGTCAACAATGTGTTTGGAAAAGAATAAACTCTTCTCACTTCCTTTCACTCAAAGAATGAACAGATCTTCCCATTGGCCTTTTCCAGGGCTCAGTATCATGCATGGATGAAATCTTCTGCCTGGAGTTCAGATTAGCAATTTCTGGGTGGATTGCTATGCAGCATGAAGAATATTTGGGAGTTTTATGTACAAGTGCAGGCTCCAAGTCCAGCCTGTACCTACACTTAGATTACTGTAGACTTGGATATGCTTAAGCTATCACAGTAACTGAATGTACTAAATTAATGAACTCCTTGTGGGCAACAGGAATCTGGCTTCTAGTGGTCTTTGGATAAGAACCAGGGGCTGTTCAAACTCAACCACAACCTCCCCAGAAGGACCAATGAGATTATCAGTGTTGATTTCCTCAGCTAGATGAGGGACTCAAATCATTATTATATTATGGCCAAATGGAGGTATCTGCTTCTCTTTCCAGTACTGGGCAATTCTGTTACAACCTACACTCACCTGGACACCTTTAACTGAAGACAAAGTTATTTTACTGCTGAAAAGCAGTTTCCTGTAGCTGGTAAGCTCTCATGTAGGTAAAAGCACAGTCAGACCCATTCTTCATGCCTACAGTTAATTTTAATCATGCTTACATTGCAGAGCCCATAAGCCAACTATTTTAATAGCCTATTTCTGAGTTCCTTTCTTTGGCCTTGGAACATACTCAACACTAATAAACCTAAAGACTTAGCAGGATGTTTCACCTCATTAAAATGCTTTGTGATTTGGATTCTATTCTGTTCTTTCTGGGCTGCTGTGTTTTCATTGATTCTGATGTTTAAAATGAGGTAAGGGTCAAGAAAGAGACTGTGGAAGGACAGACTTGCTTCCTGCCATAGATCTCTTCCTGGGTATTTTCAGAGTCATTGCCAGACCATTCATTAAAAGTCTGGTTCTCCAGTACTCACAGCACATTAAAGTCATGTATACCCAACATCTGAATGTAAGAAAAGGAGGATGATTTTGATGTAGTAGCAGTTTAATGCTTTGAACAAGCAAAAATTAAAATTACTATCAAGTCCTGGAAATTTGATATTTGGAAATTTGTGTTTGCACATCTTGGTTTACAGGCTGAAGGTAGCAATATTAACACAAATAGATTTTCAGTTCTCTGGAGTTACTTGAAAATCAATCTGGGGTACATTTTGAACAAAAAAAAAAAAGGAAAAAATGGAAAAAAGAAAAGGGAAAAGGGAGAAAATCAGTAAAATTACTTTCCTTGCTTTCTGCTAGATTTACAGCAGGGCTTCAGAACATTCACAGAGCCCATGGGAATACCACTGAGGCAGAGTGTGTCTTCTTCCTAACCTCTTCAGATGTAGTGCCAAAATTCAGCTCCCCTCACTGGCTAGGGGCAGTCATTTCTCCCTGTGTGTTCACACTCTTAACGTTTTACAGAGCAAGATAGGGAGACTTTTCCAGAGATACAAGGCATAGTTCTAACTGCGATACTCCAGCAATGTTCTTGCCTCCTTGCAAGAGTGAGAGTGTTACCAACATTTTCACCCTTCTCTAAATTGCTGAAAACTTTTTTTTTTTTTACATTGTTATTTAATTTTTTAATTATCTGAAAAATCCACACACAAAAAACGGAGTCAGGATGACTACAACTGCAGCTGCCTTTTCTGGCTCAGGCACTAAACCAAAATTACTCGTGCCACTATTAGTACTGTAGAAGAAATAGAGTCCTGGCTGTACAGGACAGGAGGAGGCCCAGTGGTACAAAACCAAGCTGCTTCAGTCTGCTTCACTGGAATGCAAATCAAAAGGCTGTGATGCTGCAAGTTGGACACAGATACCTTGTTGAACTCAGCGGTAAGTGGACTGCCAAAGACCACAGTTCCGCACCAGAAGAGGAGGCCACGCTGCAGTGGCTTTCTCTGGCCATTCAACCTGTTTACAGATTTGACACATCCTAGGAGATGCCTACTGTGGGACAAAGTTCCCCTTCCTCTGCCCCCTTCTCAGCAACATACAGCACCAGCACACTGGTTCTCTTCTGTAGCCAATTGTGTCAAGACTCAGAAAAAATAAGTCTGTCTGAAGCAAAAAGGCAGACCTGCTGCATGATGTGGGATGTCTTGGGGCAGCTTTGGGGAGCGCAGCTTTTCTTCTCCAAGCTTCTCTGTGATGAGCTTACTATCATCATGGCTATTCCTTGCTGACCACAGCACAGAGAATGGCAACTGCAGGTGGGTATCAAGGGAATGAGTGCTGTATACATGCTTCCATCTTCCATGAGCTTAGGGCATGTATCAGGAAGGGAAAACAGACCCTTAAATCCAATCTAGACATTCCATCTCATATACTTTGACAAGCACCTAAATACCTTTGTGGGACTGATCCTAGGTGTTTTTTTCCAGCTGATTTGACTTGAAATTTCGCTGTCCCCTTCATAGGTTGCAGCTTTTCTGCACGAAATCAAAAGATATTGAAGAGGCTTTCTGGATCATCACTAAAGTGGCTTCTTCATGCCCTTTAAAGATGCTACCTGCAAAGCTGCACAACTTCACAAGGTTGCACAACTTCACAATGCTATATGACTTTAGCATGCTGCCCTCCACCGTCAGAATGTGGGAATGAGGACATGGGAAAAGGGGCACAGACTCRTAGTATGGACCTAGCACCACTAAAACAGCAGTGAATCATTTGAGGATTTTGGTTTTTTGTTTTGACTAAATACTAATCAAAATTACCCATGTGTCCAGCCTCCTAGAAGGCTAGACTTCAGTTGTGAGAATCATCCCTTGTTGTATTATTCAGAGGCTATTTTCACTCCTTCTTGTCAAGCATTTACGTTCAGTTATTGGATAGAGAAGAAAAAGAAATGGGACCCAAAGGGTCTGTATCCTGCTACTGATGGGGCACGGATAGGTGGCTGTGGTTTCAGACATGCCCACCTGAAGTCAGATTACCTCCAGCCCTGGGACATTTTGATTTAGCTTCCTCTCTTTCCCAGAATTTCTTCTCTTTAAATAGTCACTAACTCTTGGCCTATCTTGCTTTGCAATCATTGTAATCAGTAATACCTCTTGCAAAAGCTACATTGCCTAAGCACTTCCCTGGAAAGCAGAAACCAACCCTTGAATCATTTTTCATGGGTCTTACCTCAACATTTTACATGTATTGGGTGTCTTTTTTGAATGGTGGGTGACAGAACTGGGTGCAGTATCCAATGACAGTTCACAGGCATTAATTCAATTTCTCATTTCCTACTTGAGAATCTCTATGTGTTTCTTTCTGTGGTTGGAGGCTAGGATTAGAGTGTAAGGTTAGGTCAGGTGGGAGCTAACTTTCTTCCTTGGTTGTGGTGCTTCATTTCTCTTGAATTTCACTAAAATCAGAAGAATGTTCTTGGAATATCATTTACAAGCATTTTTTATCGGATGAAATTCATAGAGAAAGTTTACAGTTTAGTTTGAAAGTTGCATTTATTTTGTTAGTATTGGCATGTTAATAATCCCTCCTGGAGAAGGCAAAGAGTTTCCTATCCTTAATTTAAAATGTTGTTCACACATACATGCAGAGCAGCAAAGACTGCATTAGAGAAGCATTATTGCGCTCAGAATGAAACTAGCCATGAAAAAAAATGCTTCTTAATGAATCATGCAAAAACCCCCTCAGCTGGAAGCAATCACTGCCACACTAGGACATGCAAAGCTGTTGACTACATACTATTTTTAAAGAACCCTCCCAACATCCAATTAATATTTGCAGCAAGGAGAGAAATGTATATCCACAGTTCCATATATGAGCAGAAAGTCTGTGGGGGTTCTTTAAGCTTTCAGGGACAGTGTCTTGGGAATCCTGAGGCTTTTTTGGGGAGTGTGATAACTGCATGCGGGCTTCTCCACGTTCTGTGGAGGGCCCCGCACCAGAAGGGTAAAGGGCTCTTACCCTGCAGAGTTAACCCTCAGGAATGGCCCCTTGATCTGTTCTCTACCAAGCTCATGGCCGGAGGCTGTAATGCTCATCAACAAGAGTGAGTTGTGATTTGAAGACATCAGACCACTCCAGATCTCTGGGGAGCACAGTTTTGCAGAACATCTACAGAGTCACAGCACCAAACAACACACAGGGCACAGGCTGGTACAGAGAAGGGGTACCCTGCTGGGTAAAACAGACTCAACTTTGAGTTTCTTCCCTTTTCAATTATTCCTGCCTTTGTCTGCTGAGGGAGAGCCTTAGTTGCCATTAAAGTTTTTTTCACATAGCTCTTTGCCGTGGGGATACTTGAGCTGCCCTGCCGCRAGACTGCAGTACCAGCACTCAAGGTGGTGGGTCTGCTGGAGGAGATCTCCAGTGCTCATGGTGATGGGTCTGTCAGGGGAGGAGATCTCCAGCACTCAAGGTGGTGGATCTGCTGGAGGAAGAAGCCTCCACTGCTCTACGTAATGGGGTCTGCTACAGGAGGACATCTCCAATGCTCAAGATGATGGCTCTGCTGGAGGAGGACACCTCCAACACTCAAAAGTGGTGAGTTTCTACAGAGGGTCATTTCCAGCATAGGAGGATGTGGGGTCTGCTGAAGGAGGCCACCTGCAGCACTCAAGGATATGGGTCTGACAGAGGAGGACACCTCCCGAACTCCAGGGGACATGTCACCCAGAGAAGGACACCTCCAGCACTCAGGGCCTGACTGTGGCGCCCAGCCCCTGGTACAAGTGGGTGACCAGCGAAGCCCTTGTACCTCATGAAGAGAAACGGACACTGCATCCCCGAGCTGACACTGAGGGAGACTAGGAGGGAGGGAGGCCAGCAGGGAGGCCGGGAGGCAGCAAGGGAAGCAGGGAGGGAGGAAGGGAGGGAAGCCAAGACGTAGGAAGGGCCCCGCCAAGCCATGGCGCGGCCATGAGGTGTCGCTGCAGGCCCGGGCAGGGTGGCGCGGGCCCGGCTGGGCCGCCACGAGGCGCCCTGGCCGGGGCAGCAGGGGAGATGGCCTGGAGAGGGCAGAGCCGGCGGTGCTGAGGGGCCTAGGGCTGCCTCTGCCCCACCAAGGGCTGTCCCTCTTCCCCGGCCATGCCCCCCTGCAGAGGGTTAAAATCGGGCACCTTCTGATGGGCTTTTAGCTCCTGTGCAACCCCAAACCGGGCCAAGAGAGTGTGGCTGGCATCGTCTTCTCTCCTGGTGCCCGCTCGGGAACCCCAGAGCTCCTTGCACCAAGGTCACGGCCGCCATGTGCAGAGAGCAAACACCCAGCAATGCGCGTGCCGAAACCTGCTTGTAAAAACAGCCCACGGAGGGCTGTTCAGATCCCGGGTGCAGCGATACAAACAAGTCCCTTCACGAGCAGAGGAACCCGGGCTACCTGCTCGCCTGCAGCTTGCCTTAGCTTGATCGATGACTGAGAAGCGGCACGTGCCCAGCATTGCCCTCAGTTCAGCCCCAGTTTGGGTATATTTGCATGCTACGGCAAACCACCGGCCTGTCCTCGCTCAGCCTCTTAAGATGTTACCTTCCTCATTCCTCACATCCCAACACTACCCTGCTTGAAAGTCCCTCACCAGGTCATGCTCACCCATAGCTCCTTGATACCTAAAATCTGGGCTGCAGTACCTGCAATGTGGGCTGCTGCCATTGTGCCTCACCTCACATGCAGCTACTACAGATGGGTTTCTAGCTGGCACACTTCAAACACTCCTGGAGCCTAGAACTCACTTTGAATAATGTCTCTGAGCAGCACCAAGTACTGTTGAGCCTCAACTGGTGCCAGGAGTCATGGCTGAAATAACACACAATAAATATTAGAGAGCCTGAGCTAGAGAGAAGTCCTCAGATACCGGTTTCTAAGGATGATCTAATGCATTTCTTGGACTTGCTATTCCTTCTCATTATTCTTCTGCATATTTTCACTGCTATTTCTCCTCCCTCCCAATTAATTTTTCTTTTTGTTTTTCTGTGTAATTCTCCTACTCTTTTTCTTCTAAAATATGCAGTCATGGCAGCAGGATGGATGAGAGAATTCCCTGGGTCCCATTGAACGTCCTTGGGGTTTGGCAAGGAGTGAGGAGGAGGGGGGGGAGAATTCCAGCCATTCCCTCTTGCCATGAACAGTGTTTAGTAAACACATATGAGCACATACATCCTAACCCTCTGCGCTCCCTGCCCAGCCCTGGCACCCAAACGCCAGCAGAGTCAACTTCTCCTGCAGCTCGGCAAGTCTTCTCTCATCCTCAAGAAAAAATGGGGAGCACCTCTCACCTTCTCCCTAAAATCTTTGGGGTCTGGCATTTTTGGGAGCAGCATCTTGGAGGAATGCAGCCCCTGGCGTCAGGACAGGAGCTGACATTCCAGGCCCGAGCTGAAGAATGTGGACACAGTGTTCACTCCAAACTCCAGCGCTAGAGTTCATTCACCCTGCACTCCAGGCGAGAGRCAATGGGACATCAGGATTCAAATAGTGCTCTGTCCCTCAACGAGAAGCCCCCAGGCATCAGTGTGTTCCCCGCTGAGCTCTAGACACTCAAATGAGCTCCCAACATGGGCTACATCTCACTGGAGAGGTTATCAGAGGAACCATTTCTGGTTGCATTGGTGGCTCTGTGGCCACTGCCCTTTACCCTGTGCTTATATAGTGTCTTTAAATCAATCCCTTCTTGGGAAAAAAATCAGGAAAGAATTAAGTGAATTTTAGGTTGCTTCCTATTAATGCAACAAGCAGCTATAAATATGAGGATGGCAGCACCATGCTGCAAACCAGTTCTCTGCAGACCAGCAGCAGGAATGCTGCTGYGGCCAAGCAGCAAACCAGGGACCACCACTGAGGAACAGGTCAGCCCGGTTCAGTGGGTGTCACTTAGAGATCTGGAAATGGCGATATGGTTGAAGGTCTCATAAGGCTTCTATGTGGCCAAAGCTGACTTGCTTTGGTGTCTAAATGGTGGCAGAGAACACATTTAGATCTAAATTCGAGCTCTAAACTCATGACTAGCTTTCAGCTCACAAAGCCAGTTACCTTTCTGAGGCAAACGTAAGCGTTAACCATTCACCCTGTCCCTCTGACAAACCCAGACAAAGGCTGACAAATGCTTTTTATATGCTTCAAAATGCTGCACACAACCTGGATTATTACATGGCATCCTGTATGTTTAGAACCAGGTCCTGTGAACCAGTGCARCTTTGCATTAGGGCAATTGTCAGTAGTTCACAGATTTGAAATCGGATGCAACAGATTTACTTATTATTTAGACTAGGACAGTCAGGTCTTTGTGACTTAAAATAGCAAAACTTGTGCATCAGGCAATAACACTAATAGAACATGGCTGAGACAGAAAGATCATCACTGATTCACCATCCTATTACATCAGCATTACTACACCAGGGAAATGCTGCTCATTCCATTGGTTTTAAAGGAAGATGGAGCCCAGAGATTGCAAGGACACTGAGAAAGTTGGGAAGATCAAAAGAATTTGTAGAAATCTGATTTTTTTAACAACAACATACCTGCGGGTTATTCCCAGTCTCTGGGAACTTGTGTTTTGAAAAGAGGTAGATTAAAAAATACATTCACAAAAAGCCCCTCTGTTCAAAAGATTTTTTTCCTTAAAAGAGCTCCTTTATGAAACACAGTTCTAGGGTTCCTCTTTGAGCAGACCCCTCATGTACACCCCTTCCCAACCATTAATTCTGTTTCTTCCTCATGCTTAGTTCCTCACCCAAATACTGTCAAGTGTGGGCCAAAAGTCATTGTTTCTCCCAGGGAACAAGAAGCCAGAAGCTCACAACCATTTCACCCAGCACTGTGAAGCACCCCTGGTTCAGCACCCAAGGAGGTGATGAATGTGGCAACACCATCCCAATCCACTGCCTTGTTCCAAGTAGCAAATATCCCATGGGAAACAGCAAGCTAATTCAATGTTCTCAGGAGGCTCAGCTATGCRGGCAGATGCCTTCCATACCTGCCTCAGCTTCTGGAAAGACTCCAGATGTTGCACAAAGAAAGGTACCAGCAGTTCATTGCAGAACCTGAAAGGAAAGGCTGTGCTCGCSTAGACGTGTTTGAGCAAGCCAAAGCTTTCTAGTCATGCTCAGCAACTAAGGGAGCATCCAGGGTAACCAAACAAATTTGTTTGCGAAATGGAAGGCCCTGTGCTTGGTGCACTCAGATGGTAGCACGTAAGAACCCCCACCTTGGGGCTGAATGCCACTGTCGGGACAAAGAACAAGGAGACACCTTGTATCTCCAAAGCCTCTGCGACAGATGACAGTCGTGTTCTCTCAATCTGTTGTGTAGCCACTAGTCCAGAATGAGTTCATGCCCATCCTCCCACACCAAAGCCACTCAGTCCTGGGAATTTCTCCTTGTCAGCCTTGGCAAAGCTGTGCACTGGGTAAATAAATTAAAAGAAATGTTATTTTTGATTTTAAAATAAATTCTATTTTTTGCAGAAGATAAATTTTCTGCAGACTGGAGGACACAAAGGAAGTAAGGCCTCTCTTGGCCTCTGGTTCATCTATACAGGGCAACAGCAGGGGTGAGCTGGGCCCAAATGTAGAGAACGCTGTTGCCCCAAAGTGATTAGAAGAAGAAGAAAATCCCAAAAGTCAGACCTACCACACAGAGGTCACCTTCCCTAKGTGTTCCAGCCGAAGAGACATAGCTTGTTTCAGAACAGTGGTGGGAAGAGTGAACCTGAAGTGAAAATGCTGTGTCCATGTTGACGTACAGAAGTTAAGACTCGTGCTTGTGTTAGAGTCATAAACATGGTCCTCTAATGCTACTGCTTTATCGTCTCAGGATTTTGTTCTGTGGTGTGTGAGCAAGGCTTGAAAACTGGGGAAATGCACAGCTGGGTTTCAGTTGCACGGTGCAAGGTGAAGATGCAGCAAGGGGGGTCTATAATATAAAAGAAGCCATTTGCTCTTTTTTTCCTTTCTTTAATATTTGTGCTATGGCAGCACTAAGGATCCCTTCTTCTACAGCAGGGCCCATGACTCTCTGCTGGAACTAAGATGGGTTGTGGAGCCAGAGAGACTTCCTGGGAACCAGCAAACACATCAATTTAAAACAGATATCGATTAGATAAAACAGATATYGATTTAGAATAAATTCAGAGTCCTTGTCACTGCTCTCTCCTCTGCTGGGACACCCAGTGGTAGGATGCTGCCATGGGAGTGGGGATGGTGGTTGTTCATGTGCAAAGTGTGTAAGGTCTGGAGGATCTGGGGCTGGTTCTTCCATCTGGAAGCAAGCACAAATCAAAGAGAGTTCCTATGAGATTCAACTTGTTTTAACCCTAAGCAATACTTCCTGCTACCTCATTCCTTCAGTCCTCCTGCTGCATTGTGGTCTTGGAGGCAGTTTTCAGCCCCCTTCACCCTTTTCTTCTGCAGTGCAGCACAGCTATCCCCAGGCCCCCAGCTGCCTCACTGGTTTCCTGAGCTAAGCCGCAAGCAATCGCAGGAGTGTCCAGCTCTAGCATGGGTTGACTTCTCTCTTCCAGTCCCACTGGGCCTTGAAAAGCAAAAGTTGGAGCTTCTACACAAGCAGAAAAGTGAATGGAACAGGAGTAAGGATAAAGATGAAGACACAGAAGATCTGCAAGCAGGCGCCTTTCAACAGGAGTGTGTTATATTACTAACCACATAAACAAGGAGCCTTCTGGGTGCCAGAGCTACACRTTGAACTCTGCTGGGAGACGCAAGCCAAAATAGCCATCATGGGATAAAGTTTCTGGGGCAGCCCTATTCCAGGATAGAGTACCTCTTGGTCCAGAATAGAGCCTCTGCTGGGGGAGCGATGCAGGAATAGCACCGTCTCGCTAGCTGAGAGCCCCGCAGCTATTCTGGTGCGTTTCCCTGGGTAGACAGGACCTTGCTACCACCGCTAAAAGATTTCCTGCCTGTCTCCAGCCAGTGTTTGTTGGGGAGAAAACTGCCTCTAGAASCAGGGGGAAGGGAGCCGCCTTCTAGTTTTCCGGCTTAGTTCATTTTCTTAGAATTTCCTCTGCTGGTTCCGTTTCTTCCTTTTTGTTTATTTGCGCCGACCTTCTTTTTTGACAGCTGGAAAGAAAGAGTGTGTTTTTGTTCCCATGGCAATGTGCTTCTAAACTTCTGATGGGCTCGAGACATGCCACAAGTTCCAGGAGAGTCAGCCGTGCTGGAGGAGAATTCCCCTAGCTTCTCGGAAAGTGGACGCGAAAAAAAAGCTCTTCGGAAAGCTCTCCAAAGAGCCCGGGCACATACAGCCACGTATGGCCTCCTGTGACGACCCTTTGTTTACTCTGCAAATAGGGTATTGCTTACAAGCAGCTCACGCATGCCATCGGACCACAAGGCTGGGCTCCCTTGGCGTAATATTACTTCATCCTGGATCTTATGCAAAAGAAAAAAAAAAAAAAAGTATCACACTTTAAGGCTATAAAAATGTGGGTGGGAATATTTTCCAGTGTGTGTCATTTTCCACTAAGCCCAAAATTCGCGTTCTGCCTTGGTGTTTTTCTCTCTGAAATTTGTTTCTCATTTAGGATTCTCTAACTCCTTTCTCACCCGCTTTGATTCTGCACAAATAGCACCACGGCACCCCCGTGGCCTGTGGTGTCTGCTGCATTGTGAGTGGAGAGGTGGCAGAGCCAGCCAGCCCCAGTGGTTGGGTCCAAAGAGGTTGGTCCAGTGCTCTACACTTGCTTCAGTGCCACTGTGCAGTGCTTTTCCCACCCCATTCCCCACTTTAAGCATTAAACTGCAGCCCGCTTCATGGGTCTGAGACCTCTGAAGTATCTTCAAAATGTGCAGGGAATGGTAGTGAGGCATCCACTCAACAGCCTAAGAGGCCGGAAAGCCTCTCCAAACTTAAGGGGGTCCTCCACACAAGCACTGGGGCAGCGCTCTGCTCTTGGCTTTGCTCCAGGGTTGAAGTCATTGGGGTGGGCTGGTGTCTGCAGCCAGCTGGAGAAGCACAGGCTCCTTGGGGAGGAATGGCAGGCAGGGAAGGGAATAGCACGCAGCAGCTTGCCTGGCATCTGTCCTCTCTCTCTTGGAAAGCCAGGACCGTTGGAGAAAACAGGGACTCGGTAGCTGCAATGAGGGTTTCACAATGTGGCCTCCTGGGAAGACAATGAAGCAATTGAGAGAAGATGTCACCTTGGGTAAAGCAGAAGTCCTACAGTGACATGGATAGCAAAGAGCACTGCGTGGAGGTTCCCTCCAGCTGCTGCTTCCGGCATGGTTGGAGAA
Source organism: Nothoprocta perdicaria (assembly GCF_003342845.1). Taxonomy (NCBI): domain Eukaryota; kingdom Metazoa; phylum Chordata; class Aves; order Tinamiformes; family Tinamidae; genus Nothoprocta; species Nothoprocta perdicaria. The sequence continues at coordinate 1,298,983 of NW_020455390.1, read as the reverse complement.
CCTCTTTCCTGAGCTGGACATTTTTGTGCTGTTGAGGAAGAACCAGCCGGGCTCCTTTCAGCCTGGGAAAACAGAGCAGGGGGTGGATGCRCCAAGAGGCTTGCCATGGGTGTATGCTGCTGGGAAGAAGCCAYCGAAACCCCATTTGCACCTCGCATTGCTCCTTCTCCCACGGGGAGCTCTGGCAACTGCTCCTCGTTACAAGCACATTGAAGAACAGTGCAAATCTTGCCTCTCTCTCGGATACCTGCTCCACCTGGGTCACCTGCCACAAGAGTACCTGAAATACCTTAGATTCCTATCAGCATCCCTGTGAGCAGAGCTGCTGGCTGCAAAAGGAGCATTTCTCCCCCACCAGGGTTGCATCCAGCTGGTGTTCGCTTCCCCACTTTCCTGTGCCAACTCTGATGGTCCCCAAAGTGTCTGCGGTATTTCATCCTTGCTTGAAAACACAAGTGTACAAAGAAGAACAGCTCATCCCCCTCATGGGAAAGCATTTCCACATTTGTTTTTCTGCCGAAGCTGGTAAGCAGTTTGCATATTACAGAAATATTAATGGAATGATGAGTTCAGAACCCTTTTTTTCTCGGATGGAAGCACTGGGCAGAAGAAGACTGCGGGTGATCAAAGCAAAACATTTGGCTCCGATGTATCAGTTTGGAATGAAGCAGGTGGCTTCGAACTTATCTGTTGAAGAATTAGAGGATTTAAGGGAAGGAATTTTTTAAGGAAGCCTTGTACACATGGCTGTAAAATTTCAAACAGCAGTAGTTAAGATTTTCCAGGCCTTGTTTTTGCCTGAAGCCAATTACTTTTCCCAAATTTAAAGCAAAACATTTTTGTCGTTTCCCTGAAGAATATATAACCTTCTCTTCAGTTAGCAAACAACAAAAGAAACTTATAGTTTCTGTGTATTTTGAAGAACCTTAGCAATAGCGTGGAAAGGGAAGTGAAATGATGTAGGGAAAAACAGGGAAAAAACAGTCACCAAAGCRAAGTTTGTGGTTGTACCCTGATGATGGTGCTTTTTATTTTGTGCCATTCCCGCAGGAAATGTGCAGAGCTGGGGGGAAGCCTCGCATGCAACCAAAACATGCTGGGAATAGCTTGGAAACTGGGGCGAGGCAGGGGCATTGGTGACTGTCTTGTGCCTGTTTGTGTCCCACATAACTCAGTCGGGGCAGAAATATGCAGAAAGTGCTGGAATTCCTCCTGGAGCATGTTATAGCCGAAGGATGCAAGGGGCAGTTCTTTAGGTATGACCATAAACTATGGGTTACCTCATCCATGGCTCTTCCCTTCTCTCCCTGGTACAGGCATGACTTGGGTGCCCTAGGGCTGCCCTGATATAACAAGAAGCTCTGGTGTGGCCAGGTGCTGCTTCAGATGGTCAGTTTGGATTTGTAGCAGAAATCCAGGCTAGAGGAGGCTCCATGAGTCAAGACAGCAGCATTAAGGTTGTTTTCTTCTTTCTAGCAAGTCCTCGTTGAGCGGCTGAAGGTTGGGATTCCACGAGGTGCTTGAATTGCCCAGGAAGAGCAGAGCTCCAGTGCTACGTGCCCTGCCAACTGCAGAGTGACAGCCACGGTAGACCAAAAGCCAGAACACCGGGCACACAAAGTCTTGTCTCGTGGGGATTTTGGGGGTGATGACATTTTTTTGCTTCCTGTCTTGGATCTGGAGGAAAAAACATAATCCTAAGGGCTACACAACCCCACTGGCTAATTAGCCGTGAGTCATCCTGATGCTGGGGCAGTGCAGATGGCTGTATTGGAAGAGAGGGCATAGCCTGATATCCAGCTGTGACCGTGGAGAGACTCAGCGTGCACCAGCCTGCCTCAAAATGAAGCTCACGGAATGACAAGCCATAATGAAATATTTTCCTCACTGGGAAGGAAGGTCAATCATCCTTTTTTATATTTTTCCCTGTCAGAAAAAGCTCAGTTTTGAAAAGAAAACAAGACATTTCTATAAAGGTAAATGTTTCACTTGAAATTTCTTGAGCAATTTAACATTGAGTGACTCAGTGTTGTTGCTAATAACTTGTAAATGAAGGTAAGTGGTTTCTAGTTAAAGGCCTTCTCTCCTTCCTGAGCGGTTACTAAGACCTGAGTTACCCTCTCCATCCTTACAGACTTCTGCTGGGCAATGTTCTGTACTAAACCCCATGACTGAGTCATCACCGCTTTCCCCTCCTACAAGCGTCAGTTGGACGTTTTAAGGCCATACTGATGACGTCCCTTTTCTGCAGCAATTTCTCGGTGGTGGTCATARTCTAGGGAATTATTTATTTTTCAAAGTCTGCTTTAAATTATCCAAGTCTGCCTGGAGCTGGGAGTTAGTGAGTTTGGAGAGGACCTTCTTGGAAATTTATTCCCAAACTCCAAATCTTAGAAAGTCAACTAGAATTGTCCAAGGGAAATCAGAAGACCTCATGCCAGAACCTGTCAGTCCATGTGGAGCAGGGCCTGGGACCACTACATTGAGGATCTGTCCCTGTGTGCTTCTACTTTGCTCAGCCAGGGTGGAAATGTCTCCTTTGGAGCTGGCATTTGCCACATGCGGTGGATACACACTGAGGCTATAGGATCCATGCTGAGAGCTTAGAAGAAGCCTAATTCTGAATTCCTTTGCTTTCAAATGAGCTTTTAATGAATGTGATTTTTTTCTTCATCCAATTAATTAACCTTTGGCTTGCCTACCTCAATATACTTGGCTGGAGGCCTTGGCGATTACCTGTGGTGGGTCTTAGCCCTGTTTTCTGAAGTTCCTAGGAATGTACTTGCAGTTCAGACCAAACCCCTAGGACCAGACCCAACCTTGCAAGGACTTGCACCAGTCTTGCCAGGGCAGTGTGCCRGGGGCTGCCAGGAAATCCCCATTTAATGCAGGCCAATAGGCCAGTCTTAGTGGCCCATGGAAGAAGAGCTGCAAGTGGAGCAGAGTTATCAGTACAGGAATGTGGATCTTGCCAGCATCTARTCAGGCATAAAGGATGCAAGACTGCTATGTGTTTAGATTGCTTTGGACAAGTCTTCTTTTCTATCCTGGAAGTTTCCCGAGAGCAGAAAAAGAAGAGATTTGGCCATTTCTCCTGGGTTCTGGAGAGGACACAGCAGCAGAAGCAAAACTTCCTGCTGAACAAGCTTGCCAGCACCCTCCAAGCCCCACAGATCTCTAAAAATTTCACATCACAGCAAACCCAAACAAGCAAACAAGAAGYCCACTTTGGCTTCAGCAAGCTCCTTTTCCATTTAAATATTTGTTATGGCACTTGCTAAAATGTAAAGTTTCAAAACACAACCCCTGCCAAATAGAAAGTTGTGCTTCCAAAATATTACAGTGAAATATTTCTCTATGTCTTTTTTTCTCTCTTTTTTTCTTTCTTTTTTTTTTATTTTTGTGAAAAGAAATCATGAAAAGGATTTTGGGGCAGGGACAACTCAAACACCATTTCTTTGTTTAATGGAGTTGGCCTGAATATGGAGAGCTTTTCACTTAAAATCATTTCTTTCAGCTCTTCCGTTAGCTCACACTCACTCTTCACATTAACCGATGACCCCAAATTATGTGCATGAAGCTCGAGGTGCTTATTGCTGCCCTGAACAACAAAATATGCCTGTAGCAGGCCAAGAACACAGGTATAAGTACGTTAATTTATTTACACACACAATTAGCATAATGGGCCTACTGATGCAGGAGTGTTGGGCCTCCCAGGCAGGTTGACTCCCATGTTCCTTTCCTTCATTTCTTTAGTTTTAGCAAGGTAGGTTAATCTCTCCTTGCTGGCATCCTGACCAGTATCACACCGGCCCTCCGTTGACTTCCTCTTTGTCTGCTCTCCTTTGATGGGCCARCCTGGTCTTCCTGGGAGCTGGGGTGTCTCCAACTTTGGGGTAATCCATACTTGATTCAACAAGATCCTGAGTATCTTGGTCTGCCTTTGGTCTGCCACTCTGGGCAGAGAATCTCCCTGGGTCCCTGCCAGTCTCAGAGATTCAGGGATTTTCTGGTAATCCAGTTTTGCCTAGCAAAGAGCCCTTTTCTCCCCTTTGATCTTGGCCTCTTGTCTATTTACTGCTGCTCTAGTGTTTCTGACAAAGTAAGTGTAATGACAGTATCATGGGCAGAGCTACACAGGGCTTTCCTTGGAACCTCAGTCCTGGCGGAGCCATTTTCCACCATGGTTCCAGCCACCTTTCTCCTGGCCTCCTTCTGATGTGAGTGAGTTCAGCCTAGCACTCCATCTTTCAGACCCTATCAGCCTTTCCTTCAGACTTGCTTTAACCAGGGTTTTCGCACTTCAAACCACAGTTAATCCTCCTAGCTTCACATTTGTTGACTGGAGAGATGGCATGGGACATCCAACTCAAAGACTAGCTTCTCACAGCCTCCTAGTCTGTCAGTGATTCATATCACAGCTATATCTGGGGTTTTCTCCAAGCTCGAGGCATCTGTCATAGCCTCCAAGGAAGYTGTCAGTTCTCAAGCCTTTCACTTGGCACAGACCTGCCAGCTCTGTTGCAGGAATCCTACCAAGAGTAACATTCCCATGTCCCRGGTGAATGCTCTTTCCAGCAGATATTTCCATCATGTTTTCTYCATCACCCTCCTGCCAGATCTGAATGCAAACAGGAAGCAGCACCAATGGTGCAGGTTTTCTTGATGAGCACAGGGTCCTGTCCTGGTTGGGAATCACCCAGCATTCCTAGGCAGATGAGTCCTGGGAATGGCATCTCCCAAAGTGGCTCTGTTGCAGCCCCTAAGATGTTGGGTGTCTGAAGGACTACTTCGGATGGGTGAGTTGATTATTGCTTTCAGTGTGACARCAGATTACTTGGGGCTCCAAATAATACTGCAGTTCCAAGGTAACTGGAGCCAGAAGGATTTTACAGCCCTTAGGCAAACCGTGTGGGCCTCATAGCTCCAGTGAAGCTGCATACTGCTTTACCAAAGCTAGTGCTAATCCCAAGCAGTTGAACCCCAGAGGAGGAGATGCACTCAAGGCCCTGGCACCAAGCACTTATTTTGACAGCATGAGCCACCTTACGGATACCTCTCTGCCCTCAGAAGTGTGTGSTTACTTATCTTGCTGGTTCAGACCCACAGGCCTCTTCTTTTCATCAAACACTCAGCAGCAAGAAGTGCCCAGAGACAGTAGACCCCACTGTTGACAAATGAGCAAAACAGAATTGTTGTCTTTGAGCTCAACCCACCCTGGAGATCTGATGTTTCCCAGCTCACAGTCTATGAGTAATGCTCCCTAGCAAGGAGACAAACCGTCTGTGTCCCTCTCTGCTCTTCAAAATAGCTGAACTCACTGCCCTCCATGTTCCCATTTTTCCAAGGCARTATACATGGGGAGCCTCTCTGCAACAAGCTCATGCCACATCTGTGGGTGAACCACAGGGCTAGGCTAGCCTGCTGGACATAGGTAACAAATATGTGCTTGATTCGTCATTTCCAAGGCTGAAGACACTAATTTGCTCATCAGGTCTAGCTTTCCATGGGTGAAATTCTCCCCCACCAACACAGGCTTTCCCTCAGAGACACTGCCTGAGGATTAATTCACTGGGCGCTTATCAGCTGCCAATGCTGGTCAAATTAATATCAAACTAAGGCCAGAAAGTTTTGACTTAGAATCCAAGCCACAGGCTTTCCATAGAAATCCACCCGGGTTTCTAACAGACCTGTTTAAATTACTCAGCTTTCCCAGCTTCTGAGCTTGGAAATGTCTCATAATAATTTGTAATCTGCTTTGATGCATTTTATTCCTTCAGAATGAGAGAAAGCCAGAGACATTCTCAGCCAGGAACCTTTTGAGCCAGCACCCTGGCAGTTAGATCTCATTTTCAAAATCAGCAAGGAGCAATGTGTCCTTAGAGACATCTATGGAGACATGCTGAGGCAGGGCAGTGGAGGCATTAGTGTGGACATAGGCCTCTTCCCTTGGTTAAAAGCAAATGGAGAAGTAATTGGATTTGACCACAGAGATGCTCTTACAAAATAAAAAAAAAAAAAAAAAAAAAAAAAAAAAAAAAAAAAAAAAATCAAAACAAAAAACAGCAAAATAAGAACAACAGAAACAGCAATACTAAATCACCCAAATTATTTCTGTTAAAGAGAAACACTCGTAAACAGAGTCTTCTCTTAGATCTCAGCCTCCTCCATCCTGTCTCCCATCACCACCAGGGAGTATCTGCGATAGGGGAAGGCCCAGGCCCAGGCCTGGTTTTCATCTGTCTAAAGCTGGGGTGCTGGATGCTCATGCAACCTGGCTAGAGCTAGCTTGTGCTCGAAATCCATTCTTGCTAATTATTATTACTTCTGGAAACTTTTCTGGAAGGTCCTGTCCCTATGTTCTGAAGGACTCATTCCAACAAGCTTTTAGAGCAGATTAAGTAACCTGAGTGTTTTGTTTTCTGAAAATATGTGCTTGTAAGAGGTTGCACCAAGATTTGCAGCAGCCAGGGCTGGGGAGATGTGGTTGTCTTAACCTTGGAACAGAGCGGCCCAATCTCTACCTGCAGAGGTCCCCATAGGAGATGACATCTCCAGGTTGTCCTCTCACGGCTCATCTCTTGGYTCAGTGCCTAAGATCTAGACATTTTGCAGAATTAGGTGGGAACATGGAGCTGTTTCCACAGAGAAAAGCATCCTGTATCCCAGCCACTCTGTTCGACACTGCCTGAGTCCAGCTCACTGATTGTGCAGATGGGCCTCTTGGAAGGCAAAAGTGCATGGTGAAGAGCACTTACTGGCAAAGTGATCTCCTGCCCTTCAACCCCTTCAAGCTGGTCATCCACAGCAGCATTACACCTGGGAGAACAAGTCATTCCCTCCTCGCATGTTCCAAGGAATGAATTCCTYCCATTCAGTAAGCGAGAGCAGGGACACGCTTCAGTGTCACTCCGTATGCCTCCCATGAGRGTTTCATTTCTACCCATTTTTAACCTTTGGAAGCTTTTATCGTTATGCAAGGCAGGAGCTTTCTCAAGCATAAAGCCAGGCAGTGACAGTTCCTGGACTCTGGACATCAAGAGGTGGGCTAGAGGAGAGGTGGGCAGTGCTTGTTCCTTTCCATCTCCAGCCCATGATCCTAACACAAATGGAAGCASTGCCAACTACTGCCTTACTGCAGCAGCTGCTTAGCAACTGCAAGAACAGACTGAGGACATGTTTCACGTTCAAGACTTTTTGTTCGGTCTTCCTGGCTTTTGTAAAGATAATCAGAGTTGAATGAGTTTTGGGATGATTGAATCTACTCTTATCTCATCCTAACCTAGGCGTGCAAGCTTTGCTCAATCCCTCTCCACAATCACTTGACTTCTTTGCAAAAATGACATCCRTTGAGGTTTTTTTGGCACAAGAGAAGCCAAAGTGAGCACAACCTCTCTAAGCCAGCTCCTGTTCCACCACCACCAGGCTTTCTTACCTATCAGATAGCTTGATAGAAAAGCAATTYCCAAATGAAAAATCGTTCTTTCCCTGCACTATTCCCACTTCCTGAGTTCAGCTTTTACCAGCTGGGAAGCACTGGGAAGCTCTGAAGGAGCCATGCTGTTGTGTGTTGTTACCCAAGGGTAAGAAGTGTGACTCAGGTCCTGCCCTTCCTCCACCTTCCAGCATCGATCTCCTTTTCCTCACTCTATGACCGTTGTCCAGCCAGGCTTGCTGAGAGGTCTCGGAAAGTGCCAGACAGTCAGCAGGAGAAGCTACTCTTTGGAACAAGGTGTTCCTCAGCACAAACTCCACGAGCAACAAATCAGGTCAGAAAATTAAGGCAATTTGCCAAAACTCTCCAATCCCGTTCCTTCAAAGGGGATRTGTTTGACTGCTTTTCTTTTTTTGTCGACAGGTATTTTTGTGCCGGAAATGGTTCAATCATTTCTCTTGAGTCAGATTCTGGTAGTCGGTAAGGGTTGGTACTGTCGGTGACAGCAAGGAGAGCTGTGAAACGCCTGTCTGCCTTGCCCCTCCAGGACAAAGCTTGGCATCTGTGAACACTCAAAAAAATGTCTCATCCTCCCCCCCAGACAAGGCGAGGTTGCACAGGATAAGGAGACGTTCGCTGTTGCTCATCGACTGCCAGAACATCTGAGGTATCCCAAAAATCCTGTGGAGATTAAACAACCTGCGGCTGAACCTGGAGGCAGCCCCGCCAGGCATGTACCCTCACGGGCAGACAGAGCAGCAGGGAGTCCCAGCAGCGTTATCTCAGCTCACACAGGTCAGCCAGCCTCCTTGAGAGGGGGATGGTTTGGTAGGTCATGGCTTGAAGCAGCATTTCCCAGTGCTTGGACTACTGCCAGGAGCAGTGAGAGGTGGGTGATGCTTGTGTTCAGCTTGAGCAAAACCAAGCAGAGTACTTTGGCCACATGCAGTGCTGTGAAATGGTCTCCTTGCTTTCTTTTTAGCCTAAAACTGTAACTCGTGGGTCTGCCGTTGGAGCGAGATGCGGACTTGAAGTCAGCCCGGTCTGGTGATCTGGCTGCAGGAGCTGGCCGCCAGCAGCACGCACGGGAYGGGCAGGAGGAAACTGTCCTTCCCTCGGCCGTCGTTCCACCTCGCTGCTGACGGAGGCATGAGTCCCTGCGCCGAGGAATGTGTGATTCGGCTCCCTGTCCCACATACCAGCGCTTGGGCGACGAGGCCCTGACTCATTTTCCAAGTGAAGTAACGTACTTGGGGGAGGGAAAGAAAAAAAGAAAAATCAGCAGCAAATCTTTGAAGGAGCAAATGTCATTTGCTTTCATGCCTGGATGGCTGCAAGGAGCAGGGTGCKGGCGGCATGCATGAAGCCTGAGGATCTAGCAGGATTATGTATTATTTTTTTTCCATGGCTTTTCCCACAGGACCCAGGAGGGTCAATCTGCTGCCTGCAGGGCTGGAYGGGATGGCTGAGGTTTTGGTGGAAGCCTAGGCAAGCAGACACCTGGCTGCCACCAAATCAAGCTCCTTGCTCGCCTCGGTTCCTTGCTCACAGCTGCCCGATTTGCCCGGAGAAACACATCTTCTGGCAATTGCAACCACTTTTGGGACACATACAGTAAGGAGCACATGCAGCATCCTGAGTCCTGCATACAGGGGACCCAACAGCTGCTAAACCCTTGTGAGCTGTTGTATTCCTGGGGGCTCCACTGCCAGAGGAAGACTTGTCAAAGCAACCCCAGCTGCCTCCAGCTCAGTCAGGCTATGGGAAAGGTGCCCAGAAGACCAGATCCCACCAAGCACTGCAAGCCAGGGTTGCTCCATTGCCACATGTTAGCCCACATTTGCCTGCTGCAGAGCCGGGGTAGCCACGCAACTGATAGGGGGAGCGCAGTTGGGGAGTGAGTGTAAGCAGGGAGAGAGCCAGAGAGCTCGTCTGCCTGGTTTTTCAAGGTCACAGAGGTGGTGGGAAGGAAAGAGAAGAGAGAGAGAAAAAAAGAGTTGACTCAGAAACCGCAGGGAATTTTTTGCCTTTTTAGAATACTGGGAAGAGAAAAAATAGCCACAGTTATTCAAAGCATCCAGGATAATAACAGCCTGTTTACTGTTTATATGCAAAGATGGCAGGCAGGCTGCACAGCACAGGGAAGAGGAATGAGGAATTTGCCGGCCTTGCTCCGCAACACGACCACTTCTGCTTATTCAAGCAAAGCGCAGAGCGAATCTCCCAGCCTGTCTTCACCTAGCTGAGAGGGAAGGAGCTGGGCCAGCACACTGTAGACGCCTCATCCTCACTGGCAGCTCAGGCTGGGGGTGAAGAGCCAGGCGTCCAGGTTGGGGCAGATGTCGTCTCAAGGTTGGACAAGGTTGGAGGTGTCATTGTGGCCATGCAGGACCCTCCCCAAGCGCAGCAGAAGACATGAGTGGCCTGTCTCACCCATGGTAGCTGCAGCCTGGTGGAGATGGGTTCATGCTAAGGGCTAGSAGAGGAGCGGGAAGTGCATGCATATGTCCTCGATCCACCATGTCTCTTGCACACTGAGCAGCCTCTACAAAGAGGGACAGGCTATGGGCACAAAAGAAACACTGAGGCACTAGGCAGGCAGTCCTCGGGGCCAACATTTTGAGCATGGTCTTTGAGTGGGTCACCTTGTTGTGGCCTGGGGGAATGAGTCTGGGGTGAAGGAAAACCCAGCAGACCTCACCAACTGCTTGCAAATGGGTGGAGATAAGGATAGAGAAGTGGAGAAGGACACTGCAGTACCTGGGAGAAAAGGACAGATGGAGGATCCCATGTGAGACAGCTGGGAGGAGGGAAAGAGAAAGGGCTTTGAGATGGATGTCAGGCAGGGCTGATGGAGGAGAAACAGCTGGCTGCACTTTCCTGAGTCCTCACCTCCTCGTGGCCAGTACTCAAGAGGCAAACAGAGCTCTGCTGTTAGAGGAAAACGGCCATCTCAGAAACACAAGCTTGCAGGATCCCCCCCAGCTGCCAAAAAAGACAGAGGTTAGCAGGAATCTCACTAGAGCCATCGGGTACATTTTTAAAATAGCTGAGGAGTGAATCACAAGGAGGACGTTTCTCTGCTCAAATGCGAAGCTGGCAGATGCGAGCTGTTAGCCCCCGGGTGAATTGCCCAGAAAGGGGAAAAGAGGACAAGGCAGAAGGTGTCCCTTCACCTGTGAGTAAGTCTCCCACAAAGCAGCATACTCCCAGAGTGGTCATACACGAACTTGAAGAGCTTTTCAGCCAGGGACCACATTCGGTTCATGCCGCCTTCCCCGAGCTCATTCAGAAGCGCTACCGGGTGCTCCCCCAGCCATGTTACTTAATAGCTGGAGTATCCTGGCCCTTCCAGAGGGAATTGCATCCACCCTGCACATGCAGAGCACTACAGCAACTGCGGCTGGCTCAGACATGCTCCTGACACAGCGCCAAGGTCAGCACAACTGGGCTTTCACGAGCCAGGTTAGGAGGCAGATTCTGCAAAGAGCATGCACAGCCCTTGGGAGAGCTAGACCTCTCACCTAATCATCTCCATGTGTTTGAATGATCTTCTCGGAACCACAATGTCCATGCAAAACTGTTGTACCCTTCTCTGCTCGAGCACCTTCAGCACAATGATACASCCCAGTTCACTGCAGGAGCAGAAGGGTGACTTCTCATAGAGTGGGTAGGAGCTTATGACTGCAGTTAGATGCAAGGTCTTGAGGAGAGGGCCATTTGCTTTCTGGTAGGGAGAAAGCAAGGGGACAGACCTTGCTCTCCACCCACCACTTTGCAAGACCTGTGCTCAGAATGGAGCCCCTGAGCCTGGTGGGCTGGGAAGTGTGTGAATCCCGCCAGGGAAGGGGGTGAGGTGAGGAAGGGCTCTTGGTCAGGATGTTTGGGGATTGCATTGCCCCCGGCATGGTGGCCATACTTTACTAGGAGGTGCAACCACGTGGTTCCATGGGACATCCCAAAGAGGATCACCTAGGCTGAACATCTTTGAAAGGAGCAAGACACCAGCCCCACATGAGGAGCCTCTCTCCAGCGCAGGCCAACAGCCCCGTATCTTGGCACAGCCCACAGGCACAGAGCAGCTCCAGCTTCCACAAGTGGCCCAGTTTCCCAAAGCACGAGCCCATCCACACCAGTGCGCACTCCTGCCCAGCATGCAGCTCACCTCATCCCCTCACTGTGCTCTGCTTTAAAAAGCCTCCACCCAAGCMATCTCCCCTGGCCATGGAAGAAACAGCAGAGACGCAGTGTGCAGGTGTAGGAGTAAGGAYGGGTGAGCCCCGGTTGTAAGAGAAGGCGAAATGAAGAGCTGAGCAGGCATGGCAGGGAGATCTTCATTCCTACGGAGCTGAAGAGCAAGCCAGGACTTGAGGCACCAGCGCAGGGGAGAATCCAACGCGGTTTGCCCGACTGGTTTGCTGAGCAGCTTGCAGCAAGGCTGGCCTGCAGCGGGATTGAAGCTCCTGGCAACTCACCCCAGGGTCCAGCCCAGGGCCAGGGCAGCTGGGGATGCCGCTCTGAGCTGCTGGCAGTGCCCGTGCAACCGCGGAGGAGAGCACAGGACACTGGGGATTAGCTGGCGGGGAGGTTTTAGGGTAGTTATCTCATGGAGGGGATCCTTYTCCTGGTAGCACCAGGTGTCATCTCTGTGGGAAAGAGATGGAGAAATGGAAGGGGGTGAGTGAAAGTCCGAACCCTTCCTCCTCCAACATCCTTCTGGAGCTGGGGGGAGGAGAAACTGTTTTGCAAGGGAATCTTTCAAAATTTCCTCAGGAAAAAAAAAAAAAAAGATTATTTTTAAGATTAGTGAGATTCTCCACAGTCCTGTTGAAAACCTAGGGATTTTTCTACTTCTTAAAGAGCCACATTTCATCACAAGGGATTTGTGATGAGCTTTTATTTCCTCATCCAGCTCTGACATTTGGCAAGTGGAGATGAAGAGGAGGTGCTCTGCAATAGGGCTGCTAAGGCAGAAGAGTGAAAGAGCCGAAGACTCCTGAAGACACAGACAGGTGGGAAAGAAGAGAGATCAGACAGGGAGAAGGACCAAAGGGAGAGGGACTAGGAACAAAAGGAGGGCAATCCAGGCTCCAAGGATGTCAGGAGAAATGAGGAAAGGCTGTTGTGGAGGAACATGGGGGGGCAACAAGACGCTCCTCAGTGGAGATGTGACTTTGAGAACAGCTGTGGGACTCAGGGAGATGACCAGCAAGAGGAGACAACCAGTCCTGTCCCAACAAGSTCTCTGCAGAGCCCATGGTCTCATTGTACCAGACACACTATGACCGCAGGAGGGACTGTCCCTGTCCAAATAGCTCCCAGCTCAGAGGAGCCATCTCCCCATCACCCGCAAGASAGCTGGTGCCCCAGGACGTAGAGTGAATCACTAAAGCCACCATGGTGACCACGGTGGCATTGGGAGCAGGGCCTGCTGCCCTTTTTCCATCTCTCCGGGCTGCAGATGTGCAAGTGCTGCCCTGGCAGAGGCTGCTGCAGGCGCCAGCCCAGCTAACCGCCCGGCAGCCTCTGCCGCAGGAACGCCGCGATGCCGGAACCTGGGCAGGAAGGAGCAGGAGGAAGATGGGGCTCATCCGTAGCGTTGGGACTGGGATGGTAAGAGAGACGCTTGGCCAAAGGGCACCGCTGAGCAGCCCACGGCAGCCRCTTCTGCCGGCGGCCCAGCTGCAGAGAGAGGGCCGCACTGTGGCCGGAGACGTGGATTCATCGTGTGGCTTCCAGAGCAGCATCACGATGCTCCCGGTTACCCTCAGGAGCAGCCCCTGAGCCCCAGCACCCTGTGCAGGGAGCTGGGCCGCGTACGGGATGAACGAATAGGAGCCCAAGGGATGCCAGCAGTGAAAAGGAAACAGTGGCATGGAGATGGTGCAGAAAGGGTGGAGGGAAATGCCAGTGATGACAAACGCGTGAAATAAGGGATAACACCCCCACCCCCACCACCTCCCGGCCCAGAGCTGCCCTCTAAGGAATGGCAGTCTCGTTTTTCAGAGCAGCGTCCTCGTGCCTCCTCCCTTCCCCTGAGAATCCGGGAGGCATTTCTCACTGGAGGGGACCCTCCCTGTGCCCTCGCAGACACAGCCGCATCTGGAATGCAGCTGAGCCGGCCTCCCCTGCCATGGGTGCCCTTGATGTCTGCAGCGGATGGGCTGGATTCAGGTCCCCCGCACCCCAGGAAACTGCTCCCTCCGGGTCTCAAGTCCTTCTTCCCCTTTGCCACCTGGGGAGAGCAGGTTCCTGCTGGACCAGGCTATCAAGCCAGGAACAGGGAAGCTACATCCGTGTGGACAGAGCACCTTGGTGTCTGCAGGAGCCTCCCGGCTCCTGGGGACCTTCCTGAGAAAGTCCCGTTGCAGAGGGGCAGCAGCGGGAGCCTCCAAGAGGCTYCCCCATTTGTAAGGCCTCTTCGCTTGACAACCTGCTTGCAAACAGCTCCCGCTGGCCGGACCTGCCACAAGGACAATCTGCATCCGGATTTGGGTAAATAAACTGCCGGGTGTGCGAGCTGCGGTATGCCAGGAATGCCGTGAACCCTTCCTGAGCAACTGCCTGCAGTTTATGGGAAGCAGGAGGGGGTGGGGAGGAGAGCCAGGTACTGGCTCTGCTCGCAGCRTTGCTCAGGCACTTCCCTGTTTTCTCCTGCCGGGAACAGAGCGGGGTTGAGGTCCTGTCGCACAAGGAGCCACCAGGGCAGCCTCCAGCCAGCGCTGGAATGAAGACATGGAGCTCGCCAGGGAGAGCAGCTATCGGAGCACCCAAATGGAGACGTGGATGATTGCGATCAGCTACGAGCCAACGCCAGGTGGTGGCTTGGCATTCTCAGGTGCTTCCCGCGATCGCCACGTGCCAACTGGCCCAGGGATGCTGCAGCCCGTGGAGTCACAGGAGGCCAAAGGAAAGGCAGAATTAGGGGTGCTGTCTCTCTGCTCCTGAAGCTCCAGGACCCCCTAACTTTCCAGCTACTCTCCTTTCTGCCTCCCTGCCACTGCTACCATGTGGTCTTACATATGAACAGCTGAGCCTTCTCACTGCTGCTTCCTCTGCAGGAGCCACAGGTGCCTTATAAGAGCAAACAGATGCTTATGGAATTGCTGCACATCACACCCCATAGGAGATAAGTTCCCAAGTTGGGTTCAAAAATGTATGGCAAAGATTGTCAGCATCCCCATTCTGCAGCTCTATGCTGAGGCCGGTGATGCTCAACATATTCATAAGTCATCTTCCAGAGGGATGACAGTCAGCAACCAAGCTTGTTTCTTATGCAGTGATCTGCATAGTCAGAGCTCAAGCCACCTGCAGAGTTGCACAAGACCCTGCTCCTCAGAGATGGCATGATAAAACCGCAGGGGAAATGAGCTGTCAGTAAATGCAAAGTAATGTGCAAAAGGGAAAGCCCCAGCCCAACTGTCTGTGTAGGCACTGATTCCTTCAGAGAGGTTCCTAGCACCCAAGAAACAGATTGAAGAGCCCCATGGAAGCTCCCTTGGAAGCATCAACTCTGTGAAATGGGGAAAGACTGGGGAGCATTATTATGTTGCTATATAAATCCTGAAGCAACCCCAGCTTGAATATCAGGAGGTTTTCTGGTCTTCCACCACCTCCAGAAGGGCCAAGTAGCATGAAGAAGGCTTGAAATTGGCTRATGAAGGTAACGTGCTGCTGCTACCTTGCAGCATTGCCTTGGGAAGCTCTTCTCCCGTTCAGATCCCCGTTGCCCTCCTCCCTCTCCCATTGCCACTGAATTCTCATAATCCCATMATCTCTTCGGAGGTCTTGGCCAGCCACCACCATGACTTGGCCAGACTGTACCTGGGAGCAAGTATTTGCCTGCAAGACCTCCATGGAACACTAGAAGCAACCAGGCAGAGAAGCAAGAGGCCAACCCTGCACCTACAGCCACCAAGCAGATCCCTTCCTTCCTCACACCCATTTCCAGGGTCCCTAAATCCCCGGGCACCACCCCTTTCCCATGGGCTATGTCTCATTTGTGCCATGTTGCGTGGGAAAAGAGCACCTTTKGGTCAATATTTGTATTTTTTTATTAAAATACTGTTATACCAAGTGGAATGCTACAGCAATCTCGGTATAGGGCGGCATAACGAAACAGCCAGGTTCATGTTTAAATACTTACGATAACTTAAAATGCACAAACAAGAACTTATTGTCTTTGGCAGAAAAAAAAAAGTTCACAGCACGAAAAAATACTTAAAAAGAAATAACCAATATTAATATAAAATATATTAAGTTGTGTTTTTTCCTCTTTTTTTTTTTTTGTTTTCCACTTTGTAAACAATGCACAAGAACCGAACGCATTTTTTACGTGTCTGGGAGAGAAAAATAAAAAATGCAGTTGTCCAGCAAATGCATAGATGTTTAAAGAAGAAAGAAAACAAAAACATACACGAGGGCCAAGGCTGGAAAGTGTCTGAGTTCAGAGGACTGAGAAACTCTCACTAAAATCAACGCTGGCTACTGGCAGAAACCAGCTGCCAGCAGACGAGGGAGGTATGAGAATTCCCAGCAAGAAGAGGCCAAGGCAAAGCTCGGTGCAGAGCCACAAAAGGGCGACAACGTCCCACCCAGCAAAATCAGACGTGCTTGTTTCTCTTCAAGAGCGTTTCACCTTCTTCTCCTTAGACTTCTCCTCCACCTTCCATTCTCTTCTTTTTGCACAAGTGTCATCCCATCCCCTCCCTTTATAAGGAAAATCCTGTCGATTGACACATACCTAGGACTCTTCTGAAAGCTCCTTTCTGTATCCCTCTCCCTCCTGCAGCTGCACTGGAAACCTTAAGGTACTGTGCTTGCAAATAAAGGTTCTTAACTCCTGGCCCTGGGACCACTCCACTTGGCCAYGCAGATTTGGATGGGGCTCAGACACTGGAGAGCAGCTGCAGATCCCTCCAGGCTCTGCCCCTATGAAGAGCAGCTCAGAAGCAGAGACATACCCGCACTCGCACACAGATACTTGGCTCACTGCTACTGTTCAGACAGAAGGGAAATTCCAGTCGAAGGGACCACAGGAAAGCACCCTGAAGGACACGGAAGGCAGAGATACAGAGACAGGATCCGGGCTGGAGAACATGAAGGACCTGACAAGTGAGGGGGGAAGGAGAGACACCCCACAGTCAGCAAAGGAGGAGGGAGGAAGGGAAAGGAACTGAAATGATAAATACGTTTGCGGTATCCTGTTCTACAAAACACGGGTGTATTTACAAGGGGGATCACGTCTCCTGGGCTGCAAGCCCCTCGTCACTGTACAGCTTCTGCACGCAAACACCTCCAGGGTCTGGAGCGCTCCAGAGCGCTCCTTGTCCTGTGCGGCCCCACAGGACRTGCCCGTGGCCCTGACGGGATGCCAGGGGTAACATCCCAGCAGCAAGCCCCGCTCCCCAAACCTGGCGGCCCAAACYGGCGGCGCCGGGGGGTTGCTGGGGTTCTCTCAAAACCAGCCTGCCCACAATAGATGCTGCTGTCCTCCTGGTCACCACTCTGACCACGGCAGGATGTGTGGAGGGCTGGAGGCACAGCCTGGTCCCCGCAGACTGTGGCATCCTCCCTGCAAAGCCTCTTCTTCCCTCAGACTCCGCCATCCAGGAATTTGCTGCTATGGAGAACAAGTCTCTTCTGGGCACCTGGTGAGCAAAGGGCTTCTCTGACCACACAACAGTCTGTGAGTTGGGAGAGGATGACATGTCTGCCCTGGGTGGCCAGAACTGCCCGTMTTTAAATCAAGATCTCCACCATGTCAGACAGGTCAAGGGCTCTGGCTGCAGCCAAGCTCTCTGCAAAGAAACAAAGAGAAAACCATGAAAGCCCTGGAGGAGCAAAGAGCTTCACAGAAGTCATACCGAAAACAGCACCAGGTGATTTTGGAAGCTCTGAGCTTTGTCAGAGGAAAACCCAGTCTTGCTCCCCTCCCTTATCTTTTCCCCTGTGCTTTTCCATAATCCTTCCCAGCCAGTGACTCCACTTGGCCCCTCCAGCACCGTCCACATAGCACCCATGGTACCTCCCATTAGTCAGAGCCGTGGGAGGCCAAGCCCTGGTAGCTGGCACAGAGGAACCAGTTCCTTGCTCACGTCTTGGCTATGCAAGGCGCTCAGAGCAGAGCAGAGGAACATCCCCAGGTTTCCTCTGTGCCACCGGGGCCTGGGCAGGCRTTTGGGGTGGCGGGAGGGAAGCAGGACTTACCCAGCGAGCTGGCCGGGCGCTCGGGCCCCTCGCCCTGGCTGCTGCTTTCARCCAGGCTGTCCGTCTGCGTGCTGCCATCCTTGCTGCCATGCTTGGAGTGAAAGGGCTGGGGGGCAGAGGTGGGCAGTGCCACTGCTTCTTCTGCTGGAGCTTTGCCTGCTGGAGGAAGGCAGAGGAGATGCTGTTGGAGCTCAGGCAGTCAGCTCTGTTGTGGGGCCTGAGTGTTTTGTGATGCTCCCCCAGGATCTACAGCCACACAGCTCRGTGGACAAATCTCACGTCCTCCAAGAAACACCTCAAGTCTTTCGAATGCCAGAGAGTTACTCCCAAACGTCCTGAGAACAAGGGGGACTCCCAGGCAACTCTCTACCTCAAAGCAGAGGCAGGGAGCATGCGGGAAACTCCATTTACCTGCACACCCGCGGGAGGTGCCCTCTGCCAGTCGGTCACTTGGGCTAGCACCCTGCCAGCTCTGGGTCCCAGAGGCTGCAAAGATGGACGGCACGGACTTGGCCGGCCGCAGGGAGCCTTGGAGGGCTTTGCTGGGGTCCTTCCGTGAGCGCTGCTGCAGCACTTTGATGACAGCATCCTTCTCCAGTATCTGGGCATGCAGGGCTTTCAACCTGGAGAGGTTAAGAGGGAGAAGTTGAGAGAGGGCTAGGATGGGGGGGTTGGTGCAGGCTTCAGTGGCTGGGGCAGGGGGAACGATGATGAAGCCTCTGTTGGGCAAAGCCTTGTCAGGCCCAGCTGGCCTGGCCACTAGTAGCCATGGAGAAGCCGTGCTGGAAACACTCAGTGATGGTGCTGCCCAGCCAGACGAAAGAGCAGTGCGTCRGGAAACACAGCATCTGAGGTAGCACTACCTGCTCTCCATCTCCTGCTGCTTGTGGTTGGCCAAGAGGAGGTCCTCGTTGAAGCTGCTGTTGGGAGAGTGCCGCGGGGAGTGGCTGATGAGCGTTGTGTCCCGCTGGGCGGCTGCGGTGGCCGCGGCGTCCATGGCGAACTGCCGCATGGTGCACTCCTCCAGGTACTTCTGCTCCCACTTGGTCATGTCGGCCTCCAGGGCAAGGATCTTCTCCTCCTTCTCTCTCAGTTGCTCGGAGAGCGTGTGGGCGCTCAGCTCCGAGGCTCCCCCGCCTGGGGTGCCTGCCTGCCTCTGCATCGGCAAAGAAAACCCCCGGAGAGGGTGAGCGGGGCCAGGAGGAGACACTGCCTGGTGCCCGGTGCCTCCCTGGCCCCCAAACTGCATCATCACCAGCGGAGCCCTCACCTGCTGAGCCCGCAGCATCTTCAGCTCCTGCTCCAGGCGCGTGCGGAGCCGCAGCTCCAGCTGCTCCCGCTTCTCGCAGGCGGCCTGGAGCTGGCCCAGCGCTGCCTGCAGCCTCTCCACCTTCTCCACGTACGCCCGCTTCTTGCGCAGCTCGGCCTCTGCCTTGGCYGCCCGGGCCTGGGCGCTGCCCAGCGCCTGCTCCAACAGCTCTGCCCGGCGCCGCTGGTCCTCGTTAGCGCTGCGCAGCAGGGACACTTCCCGCTCCAGCTTTTCCTTCTCCTGCTGGTGCTCATAGCCTACAAAAGGCAACATTCACGTCAGCTACAGCCCCAGCACAGAGCTCCCCCGGGCTCCCGCCCTGGCAGCTCGAAGGCTGACGGAGGGCAGAAGCTCTGCAAATCCCCTGCCCGCTGCTTTGCAGTGCTGGGAAAGCAGAGCACGCGAGGCAGCGAGCAAGCAGCGAGGGCTCCTCTCCTCCCCATGGCAGGAGCACCCTGCCTTCCCAAGGCATTTTGCTTCCATAGCTTTGCTCCTGTGGGCCAGCCTGCCTGCTCAGTGTGAATATYGAGCAGACAAGCCAGGTCAGAGCCAAACATCTACCCAAGAGCATGGAGACCCACAACAGAAAGAGCCTGGGCCTAGCATCATTGAGCCTAAGCTCAGGCTCAGGCCTGGTGTACATAAGGGGAAAAAGCTGCCCTGGTGGCATATAGTCACCTTAGGGAAGGGAATGCCCACTAACGTCCAGCCTTTCCACTGAAAAACATGCCTGAGATGGCCCCCAGACTAAAGCAGCCAATAGGAACAGACATGAGAGGCTATCAGATGTGCTCCCAACCTCTGCCAAAAACAAAGAGAAGGATCTAGATATATTTTTCCCCTTAAAAGCCCAACCCCACGTAGTCGCCAGGTGTAAGGCAAGGGAATTACAGGAGGGCTGGGCCACGGAGGGGAGGGAGTGTGGACTTTGAGCTGGAAGAGCTGGAGCAGTGGCTGGAATGTGGAGAATGCAGGTCACACCACCAGGCCGGGATTAATGGCCCGCATCCAGTGCCAAGAACAGCTTAATTCTCCCTGGGGAATGGCAAAAGCTTCCACCCAGGATCCGCCTCCTCCTCCAGCTTAAAGGGCCTGTACCTTGTCCCACTGCCACGAGCCCACGAGACGGGGAACGGGAGGCGAGCGGGCAACTCCATCCCCACACTGTACCAGTGTTGAGTGGTCTCTTGGGGACTTACTTTGTGCAAGGAGTTTCGTCACAGTGCCTTGGTTATTCTCCTGGTTTTCCTGGGTCTTGCTGGCCAGCTGTTTGTTTGCAGACTCCAGCCGTTCTGGTCCAGAAGTGATTAAAAACGATTACATTCAAATATAATTTCAATGGAATTAACAGGGAGCAGCCTGGCTCCCAGTGAAAATATCTACCCTAATAAAATCAGCTCAAAACAGACSTTTTAGGAAAAGGCCAAGGGCACCCACTGGAATGGAGGAGCAGAGAGGTGCCACCAGCTAGTTGGAGACATCAAATCATCCTGGCCAAGGACTTGCATGGACGAGATGGGTGGGTGACCTGGCCACATGCACCCATTCTCACTGGGAACGGATTGACCTCCTGAAGAAGGGCAGGCATTTGCCTGGCATGTGGAGGAAGCTCCACCACCCCAGGCCAGATCACAGCCCAATTATAATCATCATCCTCACTCACTCTAAASAGTGGAGTTGAGAGGTGCTCCCCCTGCCCGGTGCTGCCTGCAGCCCCTCACCTTTCAGATCCCGGTTGAAGTCCTGGAGCCGACGCATCTCCCCATCTCTCTTGTTCCTCATGGCTTTCTCCAACGCTTCCCTCTTGGAAGAGGCCTTCATGAGGTTTTCATAATCCTCTGAAATGCGCTGAATCTCTGTTTCCAGCTGAAGGAGGAGGAAATGACAGGCTGAGGTTAGATATTCTTGGAATGAGGAAAAGAAAGGGAGATGTTGGCTAAAGATGGCCCAGATTTCTCAACTTGACCTGAGCTGCCAAAAGAGCATTGCGGATCCACAGAACCCTGAAGGTCGGTAATTCTGTCTTTGGTCTCCACCAGCCCAAGCTCACATCTCACACCTGAAACCAGCCCCTGGCCCACAGCAGGGACAGGGACAGCAGGAACTCCACAGGTCACRACAGAGATGCAGGGCAGCAGAAAGCCAGTGAGTGCAAGGGAAAACCTGCCTRCACTTGCCTGGCCCAAGCTTTGCCCATAATTATTGCATGTATGTCAATAAAACACCTCCAAACCCTTTCCCTTCACCTCAAGCGAACCTGAGCTGGCAGAACCATCTCCAGATCGTTTCAGAGCTTCCAAAACTCACTCATCTTCCCCTGCCCCTCCGTTTGGGACCTGCCTTTTATTTTCAACCATATTGTGGTGCTTGGTGAAGAGGGGCCTGGTCTGAGCCAGGGGCTGCTCCATCCCTGCTCCATCAGCTCCCAGAGAAGACACTCCAAGAGTGGCTCTAGCTAGAGTGCTCATCTGCCCATGGCAGCTGGTGGGCCCTAGAGGCTTCCCGGGCCACAACTCAGTGGTGGAGTGTCCAGGCGTGTGTGGAGAACCACAGGGCTTGCGGTGGCAGCCGAGCGCACACCCGAGCCAGACCAGCTCGACCGGTACGGGTGCATTTTTGCCCAAATAACTGCACTTATCCAAGAGGCTCCCAGCAGCAGAGATGAGAGCGCTCTGCGCCCCAACTGGCGCCGCTGGAAAGCCCAGCAGCCACATCGCGAGCGGGGCGGCGCGCGCTGGGCCCTGCCGCTGCGGGGCCGCCGCTCGCCCGCCGGCCCGGGGCTGCCGCACGCCACGGCCTCCACAGCGCAGCCTCCCTCCTCGCCAGGAGGCCTCCAATGGCCCGTTTGTTCTGCGCCGCCGGCGGGGAACAGGCCTCCCCTTGTGCGCCTCCGCACAAAGGGCTTTCTGTGGCGGCCGGGCGCAGGCTCGGTGCAGGAGGGACAGCCAGAAAGAGAGAGACACAGAGAGAGAGAGGGCCCAACTGTTACCGGAGCCAGAGAACGGGCTCTTTTTTCCCCCCAAACGGCACAGCAGCTCGGGCAAGGACCTGTTGTGCGCTGTTGAAGCACAGCTGTTTGGAGGGGTGGTGTAGGGGGGCAAAAAACAGTCACCAGACAGAGGGGGAAGAGATTAAAGCCCGAAAGGGGGGTGAATTTTCACRACAGCTGTTTGATCCTCCTCCACCAAGCGCACAAGAAAGCCGGGACAAAGCCAGGGCCTGGGCGGGCACGTTCCTCAGCACAGGCCCAGTGAGGCCTCCACAGAAGCCCTTGTTGCAGGCATGATCTGCCATGGGTTCGCAGCACGTTGGCTGCCCAAGGCACCTCCAGTGGCCTCATTTCCCTCCTCCGAGAGGGATGAGTCTCCATGGGAAAGGCCTAGGTGAAAAGCAGGATGCTGCTGGCCCCAATAGGTTTGTGAAACACCAGCTGTGCCAAGGCAGCAGATGGCCAACAAGCTTCACGTGCAATGTATGTGCACCACAAGGGCTGAAGTGCCCATCAGGGAATGTCCCTTTGGGGGCACCAGCCTTTCCAGTGAGCTCCTTGACCAGCATGTGCCAAGTTTCCACTGAACCGCCACCAAAACCAGGCCAGGTCACTGCAGCTTGATCTCCAACACCAAAGCTCCTTCGGCTCCTCTCAGAGCCTCCCCAGAAGGTAGGTGAGATGCAACACAAAGGTGCCCTTGACACTCCCACCCTCTCTGGGTGCTCAAAACCGGGCCCCGCGCTGGGCTCCTACGCCAGCAAACAGCCCCCACAGCTCATGTACCTTCTGGATCCGAGTGGCTTTCTCGGCGTAGCCCTCCAGCTCCCGCCGGAGCTTCTCGCTCTCCCGCTGCAGCTTCTCATTCTCCCGCAGCAGTTTCTCGTTGTCTCTCAGCACGGTGTCGGCGTGGGCCAGGCGGGTGCTGGCGGAGGCCGCCTGGGCCGTCACCAAGGCCTCCATCCCGGCCGGGCCGAGGCACAGGGGGCTCTGCTGCGGCAGGAAAGCCGCGGAGACATGAGGCGGCATCGCCCTGCGGAGAGGAAGGGGCAGGGGCGCTCAGGGGCCTCGCAGAGCTGAAGCACGTTGGTCAGCTCCACCGCAGCGCACCCGGGCACCTCACTGCTCATAGAAGCCCATTACAAGCTTCTTCACAGGACCCCGGTGTCTTCAACCTCCAGTTGAGCCACATGGAAGAGCAAASCAACAGGCAGGCCACGCTCTGCCGTGCCGGGGTGGCAAGCACTGGTCTGTGCTCACACATCTGAGGACACGGCAGGCCCCTTCAGGCAGGATCTGGCTCATCTGAATGGAGCGGGAGGCTCGCAGGGGTTTCTCCCATGCCTTCCAGGCAGAGCTGGGAAGCCTCTGCTTTGTAAAGGGGGATCCCAGGAGGCTAGGGATGCACCTTGCCCTAACACCTTGAGCTAGGGATGCCCAGAACATTTCCCAACCTGGGATTTTTCAGTGTCTGGGACRCTTTGAAACCTAAGGATGCCCATCTTAGGTGAGGATAGACTCCCAGGCCCAACCCACTGCTGGGAGCACCAGCAACAGAGGCAGTGGGGAAAATTCAGCAAGAGGACGCATCTCAAAAGCACCCAGAGCTTCCTGGCCTTGTCTGGGGGGCAGAGCAAGGCTGCAGGCTCCTGAGGTGGCTCTCTACTAAAAGGGCTCACCCAGAGATTATTAATACGTCCTCCTTCCATCTCAAAGGCGGGCAGGCTCCCCCATCACCCTCCCCGCCGCAGCAACTGCTCTGAGTTCCTCGACATCCCAGCGGCAGCCTGGAATGCCCAGAATGCTGCGCGGGCGCCCTGCCGGAGCCGAGGCGGCACGGGACCCACGGCCGCCCGCCAAGGGCCCGCATTCCTGCGGCATGATATAGGAGCAGGAAAGAATAACCGCCTCGTCCCTGCAGCCTCCCCTTCCCCTCTTTGTTCCCCTGCAAGGAGAAACGTTTCCTGCCGGAGACGCAGCCCGCAGCTCCGGACGGGAGAACAGGAGGCTGCCGTGGGCCTGCCGGGGCTCCCCCAGGGCACGAGAGCAAGTGAATCCGGCACTATCCRTCTCCCTCGGACGGCACTCCGGCTCATTTTGCCAGGGTTATTTGCTCTGTCACCAACCCACAAGATCCCTTTGGTTTGGGACTGCAAGGCTGGGTTTCCACAGAGTGGCAAGAACATTTTCCTTCCACCCTGGCCCATGCCTGTTCCAAATTTAGCCATTTCCTGGTCTGGTTCCAGCTTCTAAATTAACCCAAAATTCCAGGCAGAGCTTTAGGAGGGGGAAGGGTCTATGGAGGCTGTGGCATTTTCACTGCCAACTGGAAAAACTGACTTCCAGTTTGGCTACACCAGGGAAGAGTGTGGCCTTGGTGCTTAAATGTGGAGCTGAGGGGACTGGTGCACTCAGCAGGTATGGATGGTGTCTCAGTGCTGGGCTACAGGGTCTCCTATGGCTTCACGAGCCCTGTTGTCCTGAGGTTGTCCCGTGTCCTATGTGCCCACTTGGCTCAGCCCTCACCTGCAGGGAGCGATGAGCCATAGAGCCCACACAGCCCCCATTGCTACCCAAGGTCCCCAGCCCAGGGTCACRGACCCCAGCTTCTCCACATGCCAGGGCCACCAGGCCCCCGCGCTGGGAGGCACCTCGCAAGCACAGGCGAAGAGGAGCACAGGTCCTGCAGGTTACCTGACGCTGGGGTGCTGAAACACCGGACCTTCCTGTGAGCAGGCTCTGGGATCCGCCAGGTAAGCAACGGAGGCGTCCTGGGAAGGCAGGATGTAGGGGTACTCCGGAGGAGGTCCCCGCGGCTCCGTGCCCTCCGAGTGCTGGCCCCTGAGGGCGGAGAGCTGGTAGTGCCTGGAGAGCTGCGGGTAGCTGTGGGACGAGCTCATGTGGCTCTGCGCCTTGGCGCCGTTCCTCTCCAGGGACATCTGCATGAGGCGCTCGCTCAAGGAGCGCACGTGGCCGTGCTTCAGCTCCTTCAGCGAGTCRTCGGGGCGCCGCGCGCCGCTCCCGGCCCTGCGCTGCCCGCTGTCCCCGGGAGCACCGGCGCCAGCGCCGCCGGGCTGYGGGCCACCCCGCTGCGAGGCATAGTACTGCGAGTGAGCCTTGGCCTCCTCGTAGGTGGGCAGCTCCTCGCCCTTGTGCTGCGGCTGGTAGAGCCGATAGAGGCTGCTCTCCAAGTAGGCATGGTCGGAGTGATGCTCCTGGCCCTGGGGCTCCTGCCGCGTGGACTGCTGCACCATTTGGCTTTCTTCTTGGGTAAGGCTCTCAAGAGACGAGCGGGGGCTGCCCGCGCCACCCGCCCCGCGCAGCGCTTGCTGCTGAATGGCCAACAGCGTGCGGTTCTCCGTGAGGTTGCCGTACCGCAGCTGCTCCTGGATGAGGCGGTGCAGGACGGTCCCGCTCGAGTCCTCCGCCGTCCTCATYGCCGTGCGCGCGCTTGGCGGCCGCCCGCTCCTGACGCAGGGAAGCGGCCAAAGCTCTAGCAGCCACGGGGCACGTAGTGGCACCTGCGAGGGGACAGAGGGCACGTCAGGGAACCCGCACGGCAAGGAGCCCCCKCACACGGGAAGCGTCTTTCCCGGGCTTTCCTTTCCCGGGAATCCTGCTCGCTCGGACGGGGAGCAGCGGCAGCCCAAAGCGGCAGCGCAGATGGGAGCCGAGCGCCGAGCCGCGGCGCTCCCGGGCTCGGAGCGGGGCCAAAGGAGGCGCTTGCGCTGCGGGATGGGGCGCGCGGAGCGTCCCCGGGACGGCACTTACCGCGACATGGCGGGAGCGGCGCGGCGGCGGCGGCCCGGGCGGCGCTCTGAGCTCCGCGCCGGCGGCCGGGGGCCGCGCCGGGCCCCGCTATGCCAGGAATGCGGCGCCGGGCCCGCCCCGGCCCGCCCCGGCCCGGCCCGCCCCGCGGGCCCGCCCCGCCGCCGGCGCGCTCGTAGCCCCCCCAGCTCAGCCTGTCCCGAAGGTTTTCCCCGTCCCAAATCCCGGAGGGAGAAGTGGCCGGGGCCGCCGGCCGAGGCGCGCGGGGCGAGGGGCCGCAGCTCCCCAGTGCCGGGGGGCCGCGGCCGCTGCCCGCCAGCTGCCCGGCCCACAGCCCTTCTGCCCGGGGCGCCCCGGCGTGTCCCGGCACCGAGCGGGCCCGCGAGCAAGGAAGGGAAAAGGCTCTGCCTTGCCCATCTGCTGCTCCCGCCGCTCGGGCGGCCCGTGGCGAGCCGGGCGGCGCACAGGGCTGCTGCGGGCCTGGCTTTGCCCTGGCTTTGCCCTGGCTTTGCCCTGGCTTTGCTGCCCCTTCCTTGGCAGGTGCTCCTGGGAGCTCCCCACACTCCTCACAGCCGGTGCGGGGGGATCACGCTGAGCTCGGCCCCAGTTTTTGCCCCGGCCCCAGTTTTTGCCCCTGCCACCTTTCCCAGTTTGTGCCCCCCCTTCTCCCAGCATTGCATTGACTTGGTAATTTCAGGAATGTGGTGATTTCCTCTCCTCTTCCCCGATCTCCACTTCCCCGCACAATGCTGGGGGCGAGGAGGGGGAGCTGGAGGCAGCAATTTGCTCAACTCGAGTCAAAGATTAACTCCCTCCCCTCCCGTCCTGCTGCATATTTCTTCCCTTCCCTGTACCCCTCTTATCTCAGCAAGGGGGAATGGGGGGAGCCTTTCCTTCCCAGGCGGGAGACTGGGTCCATGGTCCTTCCAAGAGGGAGCTGCCGCCTCGGGAGCAACAGGAGTGCCGAGAAGCTCCTGGCCGTAACCATTCCCTACTCAGATGCTGGGCTCACCCTCTCTGGCAGTGCTGGGGCTCTGTAGGTTGTGATTTTGTAGGAGATGAACTCAGGGATCTGGAAGATCCCATGGGATCTGCCTTGGGATCCTGTGGGAGCTGCCTTGGGAATAGTTGGGTCACCCCCAGTGTGGCAGAGACTSTACGGGAGGATGGCCAACCTGGTGGTCCTCTTGCTTCCAAACCATGGAACATTGTCCAGCMATGTGCCACTCCTGGAGAGGGCTTGCAGGGAAAATAAGGAGAAATAAGGAGACTTCATATGCACAGACAAGTCTGTTCCCCAAGCAAGAATGTGAGTGATGCAGAGACGTGCTGGATAAGCCATTGAGCAACAGAAGAGCAACACAAGGCCCATCTCGACCTTTCCCTAGTGCCCTAGGAGTCAACTGGAAACCTGGTGGTCTCCAGATCAAGGTGYTCAAGTCATAGCCCAAAAGCTAATGCCAATGGGAGTGAGGTCCTTGGCTGGGCATGTATCCAGCAATGCCTTCCTCTGGGACCTTCCTCAAGGCCTGAGCCGTCCAGAAGTCCTGTGGCTCTTTGTGCAGGCCGTGGGGCTTGCCAAGCTGGAGGAGACTTTGCTGGCGGATWCATCTTGGGGATCAGCCTTAGAGAAGGCTACCCATGCTTCAGCCAGTGTCATTTTCCCTGCTTGAAGGGCTCCTGACACCATATTGCTGGCATGACCCTGTGCTGCTCCTGCCACCAACCGCCAGCCTCTGGACACCATGCCGCGCTGCTGGGACACCAAAATGATGTGACCGCGCTCACTCACCCGGAATTTTACCGGCGACCCTCACACGGAGGATGAGCTGCAGCTACATCGCAAGTCCTCCAGCCCCTGCGTCCCAGCCTGCTGCGGCGCCTGGCCTGTCTCCCAGGCTGGAGCGCGGCGCGGAGGAGCRGGCAGCCCCATCCCGTGACGCCTTCCCGTGGCGCTGGCGCGCACGCGTGGCCGGCAGCCGCTGCGGCGCGGCGCTCGCTGCTCGCCGCGCTCCCAGACGGCAGATGGTCAGAGGGGCTGCCGGAGGGGCAGGTGCAGGGAAAATTGCTAATTAGATACGGGCCATTAAGCTCCCCTTCTGCACAGAGAGAGAAAGAGAGGGACTTAAGCACCTTCCAGGCTCCACACAAAACCGCTCGGCCTCAGGCGGGACTCAGTGCTTCCGTGGAGACACCTCAGTGAGCCCCGTGGCTGCTGCAGCACCGAGGCTGTTTTGTCTCTGCAGAGAAAAGGGGGGGCTCCGGGGAAACTTGTCTGCTCACAGGGCCCTGGGACGGAGCCAAAGGCCCTTTAGAGTCTCTGTTTCATGAGCAGGTGGGGAGCAGCATCCTCCAAAGAGCCAGTGGCAGTGGCACGCGGGAGAGCAACAGATGCAAAGCCAAGACAGCACAAAACAAGGCAGCGAGTGCCCGAAAATCAGTCTGCTCGCCCCAGCGAGTCCTTTGCAAGGTCCTCACTGCACTGGAGTGGCCAGGATGGGGTTGGTTCTAACGGGTCAAGCCTGCAGATCCCTCCGTGGTGTTTTCCCTCTCCATGCCACCC
Source organism: Nothoprocta perdicaria (assembly GCF_003342845.1). NCBI lineage: Eukaryota > Metazoa > Chordata > Aves > Tinamiformes > Tinamidae > Nothoprocta > Nothoprocta perdicaria. The sequence goes on along the minus strand of NW_020455390.1, from coordinate 1,270,710 downwards.
TTCCCAGGCAGGTCTTTGCAGGAGGTCCTCCGTCAGCTGCAACGTTTAAGTTTCTGCCCTTTCTTCTTGCCTTGCCGTCTCTACTAGGGTGATTCCCACCTCCCTGGGCTGGCATTAATGCCTGGTGGCCAAGCTGCCTTGTGGCAAAAGCTACCATAGCTCTGAACAGGCATCGGCATTTGCAATGCTCCCACTTCAGCTTCATCTTCAAAAAGAAATCAATCGATGATTAAATAAAAAAATACATCACTCATGAAGTAAGCAACAGCAGCAGTGAGTTAAAGCCAGGAAAGGCTTCAGAGCTGAGGAGCCAGTGAAGCTGCACGTGGAGCTTGTGGGAAGGTGCAGGGAAGGAGAGGGACATAGTGCGGTGRGCGCTGAGATTTGGGGCAGATGCAACCGGATGGTTGTGACGCTGATGTGCTGGATCTGCATTCCTGCATGACAAAGGCCCTCAGCGTCCCCCGGGATGTAGGTGCTGAGCTTATGTTTAGCACTCAGGAGGCCACCAAGCAGTAAAAGAACTAAGAAACTAGAGCTTCCAGAGCAAATGTTTTCTCATGACAGGTCAAATACACCCAACAAACCCCTCGATGGGTGGAAATCAGCACAGGCCCGTGCAGAAAAAGGAGATACTCCCAAACCCAGCTGTGGGTCCGTTTCTCTGAGCTGTGACTGGTCCTGGATGGTGCACACAGACACTGCATTCCCATGTCCCCACGCTCATGCTAAGTTTGGAAACACATCCCAAGAGCATCAAGCAAGGTTTGGCCACCTCACATGGTCTCCAGCAGAGCAGGAGACTTCTCCACAGCCCTCTGCTCTTTGGGCAGGCCCAAAGCCATGAGCGGGTTGTCCAGCTGGGATGCAGCAACTCGGCACCAAGATAACCGGAGATCTGATGGAGCCGGCTTGGCTCCCTGTTGCAGCTCTTCTGGCTCATCCGCTGCCCTTATCAACGCCTGCGTCATCCCGTTTCCCTTCCCTTGCTATCTCAGCCGCGTTCTAAATTTGGCAGCAGGAAACCCCTCCTGGGCTGATAACAACAATTTGGAAAGTGATCTGAAGAGGAAAACCATCCCCTACTCTTATTTTTTAACCTCTTCACTGCACCCCATGCGTTGCCCCTGCTTCATAAGTGCGTACRTCGGGCTGGACGCCCAGCAGCAGGAGGGAAGCGGCCTTGGTAGCTCCTGTTATGCTCCTTTTCTCAGGGTGGAGCAGGAAGGTCTACGAGCCCAGATTTGGCTGGTTTCTGCGACAGGGATTCATGCTTCCATTTGGCTCAGCAAAGGAAAGGCCTGTGCAAGAAGGGACCATGTGGCTGGCATGATGCCTCCTCCTTGGCCATGTCCCCAATGCTCTTGGTGGCTTGGGATTGCTGACTTCTGACCGGGAGTTGAAGCTGCTCCAGTTTTCTAGTGCCCATCTCAACGCTGCCTCGTTAATGAGACTCAGAACATTTTCCTCATAGCCATGAAATTGTCTTCTCGATTCACCCAGAGAAATGCCATCTCTGATCCTAGTCTTCCTGCTTTGGAGGGGCTTTAGGGAGGAACATTGCACGTGGAGCATGGCTTTGGGAGATGGACATGAGGATCAGCTTCCACAGCAACGTACCTGAAAAAAGAAAGCGATGGGCTGAACTTCATATTTAGGAGAAGCAACCAAAACCCTCTTCAGCCCCAAGCCCAAGGCCGCTGGGGATGGCCAAGCGGCTCGGGCAGGGCGGTGAGGGGCACTGCTGGCGCGGCGGTGTTTGCGCCGGTGCGGAGGGCAGGCGGCTGCAGGTGGCCGTGCGCCCTGCGTGACACACTGCTCCACAATGCAAAACCCTCCCGCTGACCTCACCGCCGAGCCTTATCTGCAAGGCGTTGGAGCAAGATGAATGAGCCAAGAAAATACTCCCACAATGAGATCACCTCGGCTCGCGCCGCGGCTCCGGAGCGCTTCAGCCTTTGCAAGCCCAGAAGCAGAGCAGAGAGGCTGCGGGCACTGTGGCGAGGAGAGGAGGGTGGTTAGTGACCAAAAGGAGGTTGGCCGCCTGCGCTGAGCGTGGCTGAGTGCGTCTGTTTTGGTGGGGAAAGCGTGGCTCCAGCCAGGTGCCCGGTGCACGGCGCTGGGCTGGGTCATGGGATGCTGAGCACTCCAGAGTGCTCTGTGATTTTTCCTAGAAAGCTCCCTTTGGGTATCCAGATCCTTCTCAAGCTCCCGAGGAGGGGCACCTGGGTCTGCAAAGGCCGTGCTGGGGCACTTCTCACCACATGAGCGGCAGCCTGGTCTTGCTTCCCTCGACACAACTGGGAATGGGCAGCTGGCAGCCCAAGGATGCTCCTGAGGAAGAGCTGACAGAGATGGAGAATTATGGGCTTAAAGAGGCACAACTGCTTGAACCATGGAGGCTGCCTCCCCACAGCTCTGTGGCTGCCATGTTAGGCACTATTAATAGTCCAGTTGTTCGATCTCAGCTGCTTCCCTTGGGACACAACCCAGGGATGTTTTCAGCCTATGCTTCCTTGTGTACATCCCTAAGAGCTCCCACCTCAGGCTCCTCCAGGCTGATCAGTCCCAGCTCTCTCAGTCCTTCTACCTCTATGAGAGACGCTCTAGTCCTTTAGCCATATTAGTAGCTCATTGCTGGACCTTCTGAGGTCCCTTCAGTAGTATGTCTTTAAATGGCAAATACAGTAGTCTCCCAGATAATGTTTTTACTGATGTAGGGATGAAGGTTGCATGCAGCCTCCATGCTGTAGCATGCAGATTGGGGTGCAGCTCCACGTTAGTATCTCCATATCACCAGTTTTAAAATCAATGTGTGGTCCACAGATGTGGACATTGGCCCCTCACCCCCCTTCCAGAATTGGCTCCCCAGCAGATGGGCTTGTGTCCAGGTGAGTGATGTTTGGACAGGGAGGCAGTTGCTGGTCGCACCTCCACACTCTTGCCCCTTTTCCAAGCTCCTGGACATTGCACTTTGAAGCCAAATGCTCTGAAATGGAGGCATTGCAGTTTGGGGCTGCATTAGCGCCCAAGGGCTGGAGTGCCAGCATCCTCACCTGGGCATCTGCTGTCCYTTTGGTCCTGGAAACACCTCCAAACCACATCAGGCCTGAACAGGACTCTTCTTCCACATCCTGTGATATTGGTTGCTCTCCTGCAGTCCTCTCTGGGAGGTGCCTCATTTTAGGAGTATCTCAGCTCTGCCGCCAGCAGCAAGTGAGGCTGCAAAGTGGGGCCGAGAGAGCCCAACTCGTGGGCCTTTCCCAGGGCTCCCACGCGGCTGCTGAGGTCCCGGCTTGCACAGGAGCCTGTTCCAAAGAGAACTGGCAGGACACGGGTGTGAACGACTTCCCCTTTCTGTTTTTCTTCCCAGCTCCCTTGTTCCCCTTTTCACTGCTTGTGAGCCACTGACTGATAAGGCTCTGTGATAAGGGCAGTGGAGGAAGGGGAGGAACCATCCCTTCCAGTCTGATGGGAAACCCAAGCAGCTTCAGCATGAGCTCGGCTGGGGAACCAAGGTCCATAATGCCAGGGGGAGGTTGATGGGGACAGTCCTGTCCCCAGGACACAGCTCCAGCACGGGAACATCTGCTTTGCCTCTTGTGCATGCACCACAAACCAAACTCACCGCGGACTCCCAGTGGCAACCCAGCAGCACTCAGCAAAAACGCCATGCTGGGAAGATGATCACTAAAACCCAGTGCAGAAACATATAGGAAGGTGGGTCTCTGCAGGGAGCTAGGCTGTTTTAGATGTGGAAGAGAAATATTTAGGAGAAAAAAGAAAGGGTGAACCAGAGTACAAGAACGAACTGCTTGGCTGAGGAGTCAGGATGATCTGATGATCTTCCAGAGGACAACAAAGGAACTCCCAAGGAAATAGCAGCTTGTTCTCCTTGCCTTGGGCAGAGCTGGTGTCRGGCCTTGGTCCCCTCACAGGCAGCACAGAGACTTCCACTAAATAAGGGAGGATGCAGGGTCTGGCTCCAGGTGAGAGTCACATAAGGTTGGCTCTAGGCCTTTCCCTGTCCACACCACTATCTCTCTTCTCAACCTATTTCTTTACCTTCAGTCTCTGCCTCATGCTTCATTGGGGTATAGCCCAAACCTTCTCTTCTACTGAAAGCAAAAATGAGAGCAAATGTGTGCCTGGAGAGTGACATCTCTCCAGCCATCAAAGATGCCTGCAGCAGGACATCAGGTGTTCACTGGCCAAAACTGGGCTTGGCTAGATYGCATCTTCCAGGGACTAAGTCCTGGGGTAAGGAGTGTTCCAAATAGGAGACATGGGCCGAGCCATGACATCAGGAGCRCTATAGGAAATGCCAGGGACAAGGTGTGAAATTTTGACAAGGCTGTTAAAGGTAGGCTGGGGTCCTTCTCTTCCTCGTTTCTGCATTTCAGATTTCTGTTCCTGAGCTGAGTCATTTCCATTCCTGGATGTTAAATTGCCCTTTTTGCTGCTCCTTTATCCCTGGTTTCCGGAACGGAGCTCATTGCTCCAGGGCTTTATTTTCCGGTGCCTGCCCTGCGAACAAAGTGTTTAGCAGGAATAAAGGTTGAGCGAAGATGCTGAGAGCCATCAGCAGGCTCCAGGAGCCCCAGGGGAYGCTCCCTGGCATTTCCATAGCAAAGCATTCCGGCCACTTGCCTAGAATGGGGCCGTCTGGTCACATTCGAGGCATTTTCACTCATCCCTGAGAAATGCGAAGCTTTGGGTGTGATTTCCTGCCCGCAGGAGGGTGGGCAGGAAAGCCCCCGCACCGCTGGTGTGACAGAGCGCGGGGTCTTGGAAACGGCCCCGTGCGGTGGGAGTCCCCCCAGGGTTGGGGCATCTCCATCTGCCCGCTGGACGCTGCACCAGGGGCTGGTCACAGGCTGCAAGCCCGTGCATCCCCCATGCCTGTCTTTTATTTATTTACTTTTATTTTTAATAGGTCACGGCAATTTCTTGCTCCAGTCGTCATCCCAATTCCCCTGTGAGCTGATGTTTAAAGCTGGCCTCTAACTCTGCTCCCGATGCTTCCGAAACCCCATGTTTATCTTTTCTCTCATAAAAGTGGCCCAAGGACTTCTGCGTGTGCCACTCRGAGACCTTCCACCAGCCACAGCTCTGAAAGAGCCAACCCAGCTGGGTGCCCTCACCCAGGACAGGAGAAAGACCTGGGTTTGAAGCACCACRAGAAACCATTTTGCCTTGGCTGGCCCCACATCTCCTGTGGGAAGGATTGGCGCCGCTGACTGCTTTCCATGGAGGGCTTGACAAGGCTGGAAGGAGACTGGGAAGATCACGAGATGGAGTTTTTCTCAAGGCGGGGAATTGTTTTCGCTAGAGAACCAGAAAACTCTGCATGGGTTTTGATGACCAGGAAGAGACACAGGCATTTCTGTTTCCCAAAACCTGAAAACATTCCTTCTTCCCTTGGAGAAAAATGTGAAAAGTCAACACAACTTGTAAATAAGAGCTCTCAAAGAATCTTGTTGGCAGTTTTCTGAGGCAGCAAGTTTCCTACTTTGGCTGCCACTACAAGGAAGTGAAAATCCAGCCCAAAGAGGGCAAAAACTTTGCAATTGTTTTTATTTTGCATCTGAAGGGACTTCCTAGCAGGTCTCCTTGCAAAGCAGTAGAAACCCCAGCAGGAGGCTCAGGGGTCTGGTCCCCAGCCCAGCCCCGACTCCAGGCAGTGCCCATTCCCTATCCATGCAGTTGAAGCACATGCATTTCTGCTCACCATGTCCTTCCCCAGACCACCTTCAAGTCAATGTTGCTCCTTCCAACAACTTTCCATCATGGGTGGCCACTGGGCAAGAGAGGACCACCTTGTTGTGGTCACGACACCACTTCACCTCACAGCAGCTCCTCACAAGTGGGGCTGTTTTCTGGCTGGTCACAGAGATCCCACCAGCCTCGGTCCGCTCTCCATGGGCAAGCAGTGTTTAGATCAGTACCCTGCTTTGGATCTGCAAAATGCATTGGGGAGGTTGCAGCTTTAGGGGCAGAGGGACAGCATCCCTCTCRTTTCCCACTGCTCCCTCGTGAATATGAGAAGAAACCTGGATCCAAGCAGCTGGGCTCCACGCGAGCTCCAAGGCTTCTTGGCTATGAGCTTACCCTGCCAGGGACCCAGCCAAAGCAAAATCAGCTCAGCCTCGCATTCCCAAACGGAGCAGTGGTGTGAAATAGTCATCCTGGAAGAGCAGCCCTGTCTGAGTCATGCCGGGGGGACGGGAGGAGGGCTGCTTTTAACTCTTGTGCCTAATGATGCTGTTTTATGCTACACGCTGTCAAATAGCTCTGCAATGCATGAATTGGATAAGTGAATGTGGACTAAGAAATAGCTCTCACCGAGCTCCCGCTGCAAGGGCAGTGTTTGTGCTGGCCGAGGAGCCACTGCAGAGCCATTTCTCTGAATGAAGTTTCGGGCACTTCAGCAAATTCCTAGTGTTATCTCGGGGAGACACTGGGGCCACATGGATTTCCTTGGGAAGTGTTAGCCCAAGGTTTGCCTTTTTCTATGCTGCAAAGAAATTCATCTCTGTAAATCAGAGCCGTTCCCCTTGCATGACCAGTGTAACCAGCAGCAGGGATCTGGTTGTGTCCACTGGTGGCAGGAGGGAGGACATGGCGTTGGTTTCTAGTAGAAGTGTCCAAGTCCTGTAGCTTCCCAGGATACCTCAGGATTTGCAAGGGTGATTCCAGCAAGTGCTCTGGGACCACTGGGTGCATTAGGGCTGCTGGGCCACAAGGCAACCAGAAGCTTTACTTCTGCAAGTACAAACATGTAAGAACATGGCAGGGTGGCCAGAAACCAAGCAGAGCCAATGCTACAAGTCTCATTGGTCATGGGTAATATTCGGTCCCACCAGATCCCTGACATCCTGGCTGTGACAGGAGTAGAAAGCACCACATACTCTTTGGACTTCTCCAGACCCAGTGCAGGGAGCATACCCTGAGGCACCCACCTCTCCAGCTGCATTTCTGCATATCGAGGCATCCATATGGGATCCTGAGCTGAGAAATCATAAAGACCAATTTAGAGTGGACTATAGACTATATACATTGGGAGCATTAGGTGGATGTGTGGGAGGATGCATGGGTGGAAAGAAGGATCTTCCCCTCTCTCCCATTTAAACACTGTAGAGATTGTTGTCTTTTCTCTTCACTAACCACAGGGCCACCTTCCTCAGAGCTCTGATGACTCTTCCATTTCTTTGAAGGCTGCCTAGCTATCCTGAAGGGAGTGACAGTACCCAGCCCAGATGCAGCAGGGCTAATTGGCCAAGCAGGACAGGGGGTGAGCGCACAGACTGTGAAGCCCCACAGGCAGTGGGCACTGATGTTCGTGCAGACCGTGCTCCAGGACAGCAATTGCAAAGGCCTGTCCACGCTTCCACATGATGCATGCGAATGACCAACACCACCCTGGCCCAGAAGGGTGACCATGTCCTCCTGCCTGCCCTGCTACCCTTCCTCTGGAAAAAAAGAAGAAAGAGAGAAATCCTGGCGATGTGCAAATCCACTGCCCAGAGACTGGTTTTAYTGCTGCCTCTGCTTCCAGGTCAGTTTAAAGTTTTATTGGTCTTTGCACTTTGTCTAGCGCTGCAGGAGCTGGCTGCCTTGTGGAGCTCCGACAAAGCGTTGGGTTGCACAATGAGGGATGTGTGAGTTCCTGGGAACCAGCACGACATGGGAAATGCAGCCCTGGGCTGCTGAGGAAAGCAGCGCGGTGGCAGCCACAGCGACACACGCTGTCCGTCCGAGCACAGCACGTGAACCCCGTACCCCAGCGCTGCGAGTGGAGGGCTGGGCGTCCCCCCCGGCGCTGCGACGGGCTCCCGTGCGCGCCTCGGCCCTGTCCCTGGCACACACGCCTTCCCTGCTGCCCTGACTTTGAAGCCGGAGCCTGGCAGCTCTCACAGCCTGACTTTCTGGCACAGGCAGCACTGGAGCCACAAAGGCCTGGGATAGTCCATGTGTGCCCCTGTAGCTCTGTGACCTGTTAGGTTGGTTTCTTGTGGAGATGAGGACATCTCCACATGTCCTCATCATGCGGTTTAGGCAGAGGAGTCTCCATGCATCGATCAGCCCMTTCCCTCCAGTGAGGTTCGACATCATTGCTGAGTTACACCCAGCACCGTGAAGCTCTCGATGCTTCAGACTCCCTACAGATGTGGGGAAAGAGGGGTGCTGGGTAGGGGATGGAGAMCCCATGCACCGGCCCAGCTGATGCCACAACCAGGTTCTGCCTGCTCATCTGGCCCCCTAGCAGCRTGGAGAGCTTCCTGGCTGCCCTGTGTCCTGGTGACTTTGGGCACTGAGACCAGTCATCRCGGGACAGCCTGGGCTGGTAACACTCTAGGGACTGGTCCCTGCAGCATCTGAAAGGGGGGCTAGGACAGCAACTGTCCGTGAATGSTTTCCTCCTTGGGTTGTGCACCAGCATTGATAGATGGGCTCCAGGAGAACTCCAGCTCTATTCAACAGCTATCACTATTTACTGGCTGGTAGGACAAGAGCCTTGGAAGGACTCGGTCTCGGAGTAGGGTTCCCAGGCCAGCCCATGGAAGCCTCAAGTTCCTCCCCCAGCACCTGTCTCCTGAAACGGGCTCTTTTCTCATACTTTTCTGTCCTTGTGCTTTACTCCCTGTCTCCACAGTGGCTGCTGTTCCCCATGGCCCCGGGAACTGGAAGTTTGGGGCTGGTAATGGCAGGAATCTCTGTTCTTTGAAATTTGTCATGGARTCTTTTATTTATCTATTTATTTATTTTTCCAAGAAGAGAGAAAAAAAAGACGCAAATCTTCAGAGCTTCCTAGCWTCGCTGCAGCAGCCATAGGCTGTCAGCACTGAAAAGAAACAGCTTTGAGCACAGGAAAGGATTTCTGAATAGGCTGGCTCTGGTTGCCACTTTTCCTYAGCCTGGAGGTCTTCTTCCTCAAGCTACAGGGTTCGTGGCAGGCYCCTTGGTTCACAGCCTGTAGGTCTGCTTTGAGAGCCCTCTTTTATTTGCCAGGGTCTTGCCTTCTCAAACTCACTCAGCTTCCCCTACCAGACTCGTAAGGGCAGGTAGTGGAGAACCAGGCAATAGGAGATGAGGCTGGATGGGATCTCCAGCCTCTGGAGATCAAAGCTCACATAGCCGTCYCCGATGCCGGATCTTGCTGCACTTTCCTAATCCATCTGCCTCGATCGGTGCCCACAATCTGGTGTGCAGGGCAGTGCAAGGGGTCCCGGCCTTCTGAGCAGCTTCCTCTCTCACAATTGCTGCTCCCATGGAGAAGTCGTCACCTTCTTATCAGGTAAACATCACTCCTCCCCAGGCCAAATCAAAGCCCRCTAAGGACACAGCTCGCAGCAGAAGGGCCTGTTTTAGCCAGCGATGCTCTCAATGATACAACAGAAAAGGTCTCGGGAGCCCTGGYGCTCCAGTACATTTCCTTCGCTTGCTGGAATTTCCGTTCTTTTCTTCCTCTCCCAGGCTCTCACTGAAAGAAGAACAAAACGGGGTCACCACCACGTGTGTCCCCTCAAGAGGGCCGGGAAACGCGCTCTGCTGGCCCAGGACTTGTGTGCTGGGCATTTAGAGGGAGTGAGGTCCCCCCGGGGCGCCAGGCTGGGCTCGGCCATTCATTAATCACCCAAGGCGACTCTGCCAATCAGCCCAAGATTTACAAGGCGGGCAGGAAGCTCTTGTTTTTACAGGAGTGTCTGAAACACACGCACACAGTAGGAAAAGCAAACATTCCAGGCATACCAAGGGATCCACGGGATAAAAATTCCCCAAACAGCCGAGATTAAGAGACTTGCAGCACATGGAAACACTAAAATCTGAGCTGAAGGATTTAATTGTCTTCTGCAGCGGGCAGCCCTGACCACTGCTTGGAACAACCTGAACTGCATGGGAAAAGCCACTCTGGAGGGGCAGGGAGGGCGTCACAGCCACCAGRCCCTTCACACAATAAAGGTCAGAGCTGGCCCCCACCCCTCTCCTCGCTCCATRTGGTCACCAGAGCCTTCTGGCAGGATTTAATAGGAGCTTTCCTTTGGAAACCCTCAGCCCAGCACCTCAGCAAGGCAGGCAGGGGTCACTGGTTGAGCCAACGCAACGGTGGCTCCAGGCCCTTCCGAGAGGGAGCGGTTGYGCTCCTAGCTCAGCACCATGACCCCAAGGCTGAGGGTGCGCGTCGTTGCTCCATCCTGCCTGAGAAAGCCCTTGGAAACACTCCCATCCTCCAGTCCCACCATCCCAACTCGGGAGATGCAGCAGCTCTCCTGCCACCGAGATCCCCCTGAGGCCAAGCAGCGGCAGGGCTTGGCTACAAACAGAACCGGGCGAGCCAAAGCAGGCCAAATCCCATCCATTCCGACGCTATTTCTATGGAATAACCTACCAAATGGAGACCCAGGGGGTCTCCCCCCTCACTGGTGGTTCCCCAGGTGTTGACCTTTGGCAAACCAGACAGCAGCAATGTTTTTCATGTAGGAGCTTGCAAAGGAACTGAGGAAAGTTGGGAGGGAAGTAGCACTTGCACTTGGGTTGTTTGGTTTCTTCAAAAGAAAAACCCAAATTACATTCTTCCCCTTTTTCTTACTCACTTTTGAACTTCCCCTGTTCAATAGGAACGACTTTTCAACAGAGTTCACTTTTCGTCTGCATTTTCCAGAACTTGTGCCTTTTCCTCAAATTATTTGTGTAACTGATTTGTAATAATGCAGTAAGTCCTGACTGTGCGTTGTGCGATAGGCCAATCTGGATGTCAGGAAAAGCTTGGAATCTCTCTAGGAAAAGGAGGACACACTTCAGGACAGCAGTTAGACGGCTGGGAAAGCTGAAAAAAATCTCCTTTCTGAAAGAATCAACTACCTCCTAAAAGTTGCTTCTGATCTTTGTGCAAGTCACCCCTCTGGAGATAGAATTTGACCTCTTTTGGTTATGTATAACTTGCCCATATTTTTGTTCCTACTCTGGCTATCAGTCCTCACTGGAAGCTCCAGTTCCCACTCCCAGATGGGGAGTTTCTGGAAGAGCCAGGAAAGGAACCAACATGGAAATAAGTCCCAGAGTTAACGGCAGGCAGGTACTTGAGATCACCACAGAACGAAGGGCTTCTTTGCTTACTCAGTGAGCAACCTGCCAAGCACTGAGCACGTACGGATCACCCTGCATGTCTGCTCCAAATCCCGGCTCATCCTCACACATGAGGCTRGCTGCTGGTCCCCAAACGAGGCTGCTGGTCCCCTCCTGCAGCCGTGAAATTCACGGAGCTCCCTGGAGCCCTGCGGGAGCTCTGCAGCATCCAGGTGCGGGAGTATGACCTGAATTATCAAGCGTTTGCATCTCACTTCAATCATACTCTTGCTATCAGCAGCTTCCTTGTTCTTCTCCTCCCTTTCCTGCCTCCACGTATCACAGGCCAATGGCAGCAGGAGGTCTAAAGACCTTTTGCCAGCTAGCTCATGGCTTGGGGATGAGCGCGTCCTTCAGAAATGTGTTTTGTGCTGGTTAAATAGGTTGCCTTCAGCGTTGCTCCACATTCCTCCTCCTGCGACTGCATGTGTCAGGGCCGCAGCCCTCCTGCTCATGGCAGCTGCGTTGCACCGTGTCCCCCGCCAGCTTTCCTGCTCAGATCCTCTTAACACACACTTAGCTCCTTAACGTGGCCAGAGGTTTGTTGTTCCGCCTGCCGGCAATTCACCTGTCAGCACTTACCTTCTGCAAACAGAAAATTGGGATACCTTGGGCTTAGGATTTTATGGCTGCAAAGTTTAGCGTGTCACACACTGCAGGCTCTGCCCTTTGCAGGACTGGACCCCACCGGGGGCAGTTGTGAGAAACAACTGTATAAAAGCAGCGTTTTATTCCCGTGCCTCGGAAATGGCCGAGTACATTCAGTCACATCTGCACATTTTAATGAGAACAATCAGTTTTGATTTAGGTTTTTTTTTTGGTTAATTCTTGCTCGCTGCCAAGCCAGTACAGCTGCAGTAGGATGGGCTGGGGCTGAGTCTTTTCCAGGCTTCAAGCCCGGGTAGTTTCCTAAGCTGCAGGCAGCCCCGCCGAGGGGACAAGGGTGGCATGGGCTGCGCAGGGATCCCAGACAGCTGCTTGGCGGGGGCGTAAATGAAATGGAATGAAATAATAAAATAAAATAAAATAAAATAAAATAAAATAAAATAAAATAAAATAAAATAAAATAAAATAAAATAAAATAAAATAAAATAAAATAAAATAAAAATACTCCCAAATTAAAAGCCGGATGGCCCTGGCAGCCGTTTCCAAGAGTTCACCCGGCTGCTGCAGTGGGAATCCAGCCGCCGGTGCTCTATCCCGGCGCGTGGCTGAGCCCGGCTCAGCGGGAGCCTGGAAACGTGAGCGGGATGTGCCGGCAGAAGGCCATAATGCGGCGGCCGCGGCTGCGGAGCGGCCCTGGCGCCGGGGAAGCAGGTGGTCTCACAGAACAGCCCGCCTGTGTCGGGAGGGGTCAGGGATAAAGGCCCTGGGAGCACCGTGGCCATGAGGCCCTTTGTCAGGAGAGCGGCTATTGTCAGGCGCAGAAGGCGGCCGGCGAGCCGCAGGCCTTGACTAAGCGGGCTGTTTTCACGCCAAGACTTTTTTTATTATTATTATTTTCTATGTGAAGCAAGAGCTGCGGATCACGGATCACTCTAAGAAATGGGAGTTTGATGGGAAACGCCAGATTTTCTCCCCGGCTGCCGCTGGACCGCACCGATGAGGCAGCTGGAGGCGGCTGAGCTGGAAGAAAACGCGGCTCCCTCGGGACCCCCCTGCCTCCTTGGCGGCCTCCCGTTCCCCAGGAACAGCGGGATGCAGCGTGGGCAAGCTCGCGGCCTTCCCCGGAGCAGCAGCCATGTGCCAGGCTGCCCCCTTGGCCCATCCCGGCCAATCCTGGCCCATCCCGGCCTGTCCGGCCCAGGGGCACATGGGCCCCGGGGCCACATTCCTGGGCCGCTGTTTGTTGCCCTCCCCGTGGCCCGTTGCCATGGCGATGCGGATTCCAGGCGTGCGGAGCCCCATTCCTCCGGGTCTCCTTGGAGGAGAGCTGGGCTCCCCCCCCCGCTCCGCCTTCCCTCCACGCTGGCTCTCAAAGCGGGGACCCCAAGGCCCCGCTCGCCGCCCCCTGCCCGCTCCACCGCCCCCAAGGCCTCGCTCAAGATGGTCCCTGTGAAAATTCCCCCATTTCTCGGCCGCTCTGCATTTTGCCTTCAGAAATCCAATGCCGTGGATGTGGCCGGGGGATCCCCCTGCCTGCATTTCCCAGCTCCTCCTGAGCCCACAGAGCGGTGCGGGAGGCGATGGTCAATCCCAGCTCCATGAAACGCCAGGAGACGCCAGCCCGGGGGCAAGGAAGTGTCTTGGAGATGCAGCAAGTCGGGGCGAAGGGCTCCTAATTCACCCTTCATAGCCAAGGTAGGAGCTCAGTTGATGCCCTGCAACTTAAGAGCTGGAAAAAGGGAATTTAATGCTTGGAAAACACTCTTTATAGTCATTGGTGGAGACAAGAAACATGTCCCGCTGGCTGCAGCAAAGACGTGCGGCAATGGGCAGCCCAAAGGGGATGTGCTCACATTGGAAAGCCAAAAGGRATCCTAAGGAATTGGGCTGCAAACTGAACCTTCAGCTACACACACTACAGGGCACGGGAAACACAACTGAGGCAAACAGGGGTATAAATGCACCTTGGGTACAGACACCGGGTTATAAAGTGCAATCCTGCTGAATCAGGACGGGGAGAATAGCAAGCTCCAGCCAGTTACCCAGGGTGAAAATTATTCTTTTTCCAGCCACTCCTGCTGCCACACGATATCCTGCTCCATAGAGCGCCACTGCGTAAGAACGGGCCAAGCGGTCAAACGCGCGCTAGTCATAGGGAGCTATGTTGGCAGATTGAGTCACGTCGAGCGGGATCATCCCCCAGGCAAAGGATTCCGAGGGCTGGCGACCGAATGCGGCCGCGTGGGCTCGTCCCGCCGGTTTGGGAGCGCTGCACTCCCAGGCCGTGCTTTAAATCCCTCCTCCTGGCAACCGGGAGCCGCTATCGCGCGTTACGCGCGCCCTCTCCTGGCCTCCGTGCGCAGCTGGCCCCCGGGCCCTCCGGCCACAGCGCGCCCTCCCCGGGCCTCCTCCCCGGGACACCCTATTCTGCCTTGAAAAGATATTTACTTTGCATTGCTTTTTCTTTTACAAAATCAGGGACTGAAGGAATGGGACACTGCACTCCAAGTTAGACTGCGTCACCACCATCATCATCTGTCYCAAAATAATGAGTCAAGAGGACAAAAGAGAAAATGGATCTCTCCTAGAAGGCTGCATTTCTTCCCCACTGCCATGCAATTTACGTCAAGGCGTAGCCATCTAAAGCCASGGGGAAAGGACGCGACTCCTTCAAAGCGCGTTGAGTTCCTACACCCAAAGGAGCTCCCTTGGGCCTCTCCTTCGTGTTGATCRTGCAGSCCTTGGCTCTGAGCGCTCGGTTGCCGAGGGCCCCGGGTGTCGCGGGCGGGTGCGGCCCCGGTGCCGGCCGAGCTGCCGCCCGTGAGCTCACAGAGGGCCCCGCTGCCGCCGCCCCGCGTGGCGCCGCTTTGTGAGGTGCTCTGTGCTGCGCTGCCGTGTTTCACGTGCGGCAGATCGTGCTGGAGCGGCGCGGCGAGCGGTGCTGGAGCGCTGGGGTGTCCTGAACGGTGCCTTGTGCTGCCTTGCACTGGGAAGCGCCGCGGTCTCGCTCTGGGAAGCGCCGCGGTCTCGCTCTGGGAAGCGCCGCGGTCTCGCTCTGTGGTGCAGAGCACAGAGCTGCCCCTGCAGACGCCGCTCGAGCAGCTCCTGTCGGCGGGCTCTGGCGGGTGGTGCCAATGGGCAGCATGGTGGGAGCGCGGGGTGCRTCCACCCYGGGGCGTCMCCTCCTGCTGCTGCTTGGCCTCCTGGTGTCCCTGTGTGTGCGGGACACCTGGGCTGCTCCGTGGGTAGCTCCAGGCCCAGGTAGGGCAGGCAGAACGGGACAGTGCGGAGGGCCAGGGCCACAAGAGGCACCTATTGGATTGCAGGGCAGTGGTGGTGGGTGCCAGGCCCGGGGCAGCTCCCTGTGGCTCGTGGGACACAGAARGAGAGGCAATACGGGCTGGGTGGGATGGGTGCAGGGGCTGGGCCTAGAGCAGCACCAGGCRCTGCACAGCAGGACCTCTTGTCCCCAGATGTGAATCCAACATTGCCTGCTGGGGATGGTGATTCTGCTCCAGAGGCCTCCATTGACCCATCCCTGCACCCTGGAGGTGAGTGCTCTGGGGACGCTCCCTGCAACGCCTACAAGCTGCCRTTAGCTCAGGCTTCTGGGGTCTTTTTTGGCCATTTGCTGGATGGGGAGCTGCTAACAGGAGACCCTGTTTGCACCTTGGCTTCGTTACAGATTTGGTGTTTGTGGATTACCCAGCTCCTCAGCTGGGTGGTGAAACAGAACCTCCAGGTCTCCCTGAGGGTACGTAGTCGATTCTCCCTCCTCATAAAGTGTAGGAGCTTTCTTTGTGCTCCTTTCTTCACGTGAAATTGTACTTCCTACTTGCTCTTCAGATGGTTCTCGTGCTTCAGGGCCACAGGGAGACCCCAAGGGTGAGTTGTGAAGCATTTCTTGGCTTTGAGAGCTGCCTGCCAGGYGCAGATGCTCCYKGYCCCTCCACAGCTCTGAGATTATTGACCAACCTACGTGTCCCATKTSATGAYGTGACCACCCCTTCCATTCMYTCTAAACTGCTTGATGAAAGAGTTGGTASCATTTTGTATGCAATATTTCTTGCTGCTTTCAAGCATGCTGCAAAGTCCTCAGGCTTCCTGGGTAAAAGATCCCAGCCTGCATGAACTCCGGGGAGTCCTTTCTCCTGGCCCTTCTGTGGCTGCTGGTTTTGAACCCTTTCCATGCTTGTGTCCACTAAGAGTTTGCAAGGTGCTCCTACGTGAAAGGGTAATTCAAGGGCTCTTCTGTCTTTCTCTGTGTTATAATTTTATGCCTCCTGATCTTATTCTGTACCATTTAAATGCCAAGAAGCCTATGGATCTCCATGTAATGGGCTTCATTCTCATATATTTGATTACAAATATGGCTGTAGCTGACGGACAAGTGCCTTTCTTGATTTGAACCTGGAAGTGAGTAGTCATCAACTACCCCTTGAGCACTTTTTAGTTAGTAGCGCATTCCGGATGAAGCCAAGGTCTGCAGCACAAATCTCCTGAACAAAAAGGGCTGCAGAACAGCTGGGCGTAGCGCTGGGTCAGTCTTCCCCTGAACAGTAGGATCCTGCGCGTGAGCAATGTGGTCCTCCATGTGTAGGTCGTCTGTGTGTTTCTACCTCTGGTGATGGGTGGCTATTGCACAGTACCTCGAAGCTGGATATTGAGAGATGCCAGCCTGGCCCTCCTGCAACTAGGGACCTCACAAAGTACATGGGTGACCCCCATTCGCCTCCCCTTCAGGGCAGGTCACTTATGGAGATCAGTCACAGTGCCTAATCAAAACTTGCCTGTGTTTGCTTACAGACATGGCTGCAGGCAGTGCCCTTCCATCTTCCCAGSYSRWTCCCATGTCTGAGCCTCCGGAACCTGCCAGGAGTAAGTGGGGGAGATGGATTCCCTCCCADCAATGAGCCTTTTGTTTCAGTGTTTCATGCATAGCCCATGTAGGTTACATCCTTTTACAAGGCTTGCATGTCCAAAAGAGCAGCACGGGCTTTGGGAGGGCTTCAGGGATGTGCAGAGGGTGGCCCCCCGGCCTCCTCTAGCCTTGTGCTTCTTCCAGTGCCTACAGCAAAGCCAGAAGCCTCCTGGGGCTTGAGGCTACAGCTAGGCTGCTCTCCACCATGCSCTGGCACTTCTGGCCTGCTTAGATTTATACCCAGATGGTGCCCGTGCACCTGCCTGGTGAGTGTTTGAAAAGTACTTGGGAGAGAGAGGATCCTATAAGAGCCTGGTGTGTTGCCCGTCGCATTCACTACCATTCAACTCTGAAGAAACCAATGGAAATAGATAACTGGAGCCATTTCCATGTATTTCATGTTACAGATGTTCCCATAGGATACAGAGTTCTACCTTCTCATCTGGACTCTGATTTTGATTCTCTGGGCAGCCCTGCAGGTGAGTCCTCACTACTGCTTTATTCCCAGGGAGCCACGTCCCGACCTCAAGGCCAGAAGGTTTCTCCACAGCTCAGAGAACTCAGACGTACACGTGTCCCTGGTCATTTGAACATCTCTTTCTATTCACTGCACCTCCCTTGCAAACACGTACATCGCAACAGGCATTTCCCCCTTTTTATCCTSTGTGTGCAACTCCTGCTGTTCCTGGAGGCAGCACTGTTTCAGCTTCTCAGAGGCTGGAGCCTTTCGTTGACACTCCGAGACGTTTCAAGAGCAGCTATTGTATTTTCCTTGACCTTCTTCTATTCTCTTCTCTTCTCCGTCCTCTCTTCTCTTTCTTTTTTCTTTTTTTCTCTTTACTACTTTCCTTTTACCTTTTTGTTTTCCTTTTTTTTCCTTTCTTTTAGGAGTATTTCTGAATTCTTGTTTCTTGTTTTTGTATTTGATTGCTCCCTCGGTGATTCTAATATTCCAAATATATGTGCTCACCCTCAAGCATTGAGCTACACCTAGGGGTAGTGTTGGCTCATGCATTTGGGGACCAGTGTCTCTCATGACAAATGTAAATCAAGACAATTGTCCTCTAGTGGAAAGATGCTGGAATCAGTGATCAAAACGCCCAGGAATCTAAAATAGTCTGTGATTCCCAAACCCCATGAGATTAGGAATACTGCACAACCCACTGTTGAATGGGATTGTCTCCTTTCCTCCAGGGCTTGGTGGTGACAATAAAGAGGCTGCAGAGCCTAAATCTCTTCGAACATACTATTTGATCTTCCCTGGTGTGATCTCAGGATCCATGCTGTTTGGGATAGTGATGACTTGTCTGTGTGTTTACCGGAGGAAGGAGAGGAAAGCGTAAGTTCCTTTCTTTGCAACATTCTTCATATTTCCTATCTTTTAGCAAGCAAGCGTGTGATACTGTACTGTGGAGTGCCTGGCATGCTGTTGGGAGAAACCTGYTGGGACATCTGCTCTGAGCWTTCCTAGGGGGACTCTTCCTTGCCCGCGAGGACTCCTTCCTGAAAGCCATTCTTGTCTTGTCTTTGCAGAGSAGCAGTGCCACCCAATCCTGCCGCTGCCTCCAATGAGGAAGACCCCACAACAGAGGAAGGCAGAGCAAAGGCAGGAGCACCAAAAAGAAATGATGAGCTTGTTACAGAACATGAAAATGTCAGCAAGAGCTCCAATCAGCCTCCAGCGCCTCCTCTGAAATAAATCAAGATTATGTTGTCTAACCTGGTGCAAGCYCTTGGCTCTTTGGGATCTTTGTGTCTGGGTGCAAGGCACGGTGATTACGGGATGAGGGAGAGGAGGTGTCAGAGAGTTGCCCTTCATCAAGGGTGCCCTTTGTCCCATCATCAATGCAGTTTCACAGCCTGGGCTGTCATTAAGGTTTCTCCCGTGCAAATGGGGAGTGCAGAGGGACTCACTGGGACGGCTCCACTGAAGGCTGGTGGATATTGGCACCGAGGGAGGAGGAGGGATGGCCAGGCAGCACTGAGCARTGAATGARAGTAGCACCTAGGTGGGAGCAGAGGCTGAGGTGGGGGGGAGCTCAATGGTCTTCCATGCACAGAACCTACAGGTCTTGAAGTAGGGCAAAGCCAGAGAGGGTTGGTTAGGAAAGAGCAAGAAGGACTCTGCCAGCCCCACATCCATGGATGGGCTGTACCCAAGAGCGCTGAGGCTCCTGGTGGATGTTACTGCTAGGCCACTCTCCATCRTCTTAGAAAGGACATGGAGAACAGGAGAGGCACCAGAGAGCCGGGAGAAAGCCAGTGTCACACCAGTGTTGTTAGAAGCTCAAGAAGGCAGCCCRGGCACTTCCGGTCAGTCTCATCTCCACCCCTGAATAGGTCCTATAATCCTCCTGTTGAGTCCTACCATCCTCCTACAATTCCGTCCTTTCCTACAATTCTCCTGTTGAGTTCTGGAGGGACAGAAAGCTTGAGAAATCCACAGATTGCCTTGCAATCACATTCAAGGACACAAACATAAAAATAAAAGCTTTTTAATTTCCCTTTTTTTTTTTTTTCTTTAATATACCTTCACAAGTTTTCTGAAGTTTTGGGGTTGCAAACTCCAGGCCCCTTTTGTGTAATGTGAATAATGCCACAAAAGCCTGAAGAGCCACTCTGTGCAGTGGCTTTGTTCCTCTGCCACCTGTGGGGTAAACTACCTCCCTCCTCATTGCCTAGAGAACGACTCAATGCACATATCTGCTCTCAAATACCAAGAGCAGAGGCCAACGCCCAAGTCACACCGTTTCTCTGCAGCTTTGCAGCCATACGTGTGAGCAGGAGGCTCAGGGCTTCGGCCTCTGCTTCCATATGACTCCATCTGACTGAAGATGGTCTCCATGGCACTCCCCACAGACTGCAGCAGCAGGGCCTGGACTCCAACTTGCACCTGCTGGGGATGGAACAGGGCACTCAAAATCCACTCTTCCTCTCCCTCTCCTTGCTTCAAAGATCACTCAAATCCAGAAGGTCTGAAAGTATGCGAATGGCCTAAATCAGCAAGCGAATGAATACTAATTTATAGCAAATTATTCCATTCATTCCACAAACACTCAGGATCCAAAACCTTGGTTTATTAAATGTGYATGGACAAGTAAATAGCAGAGTCTGGAAGTTGTTCTCACTCTCCAAGGGCAGTAGTGTGTAGTCCATTCTTTCTGCTGTGTTCAGGGTGATATGTAGAGAAGTAAATTCCCATGTTCTACCTTTCTTATTTTTTTCCCCAGAGAATCACAGCAGTAAAAGGAAAGGGAAGGAAGAGGGGAAGGGAATCTGAAACCTTCCTCGGAAGCTTCTTCTGTTATCCCATTTTAGG
>NW_020455390.1:1242633-1245447 GCF_003342845.1 Nothoprocta perdicaria | reverse complement strand
ACTGCTTTATTCCCAGGGGCCATGTCCCAATCTCAAGGCCAGAAGGTTTCTCCACAGCTCAGAGAACCCAGACGTACACGTGTCCCTGGTCATTTGAACATCTCTTTCTATTCACTGCACCTCCCTTGCAAACACGTACATCGCAACAGGCATTTCCCCCTTTTTATCCTCTGTGTGCAACTCCTGCTGTTCCTGGAGGCAGCACTGTTTCAGCTTCTCAGAGGCTGGAGCCTTTCGTTGACACTCCGAGACGTTTCAAGAGCAGCTATTGTATTTTCCTTGACCTTCTTCTATTCTCTTCTCTTCTCCGTCCTCTCTTCTCTTTCTTTTTTCTTTTTTTCTCTTTACTACTTTCCTTTTACCTTTTTGTTTTCCTTTTTTTTCCTTTCTTTTAGGAGTATTTCTGAATTCTTGTTTCTTGTTTTTGTATTTGATTGCTCCCTCGGTGATTCTAATATTCCAAATATATGTGCTCACCCTCAAGCATTGAGCTACACCTAGGGGTAGTGTTGGCTCATGCATTTGGGGACCAGTGTCTCTCATGACAAATGTAAATCAAGACAATTGTCCTCTAGTGGAAAGATGCTGGAATCAGTGATCAAAACGCCCAGGAATCTAAAATAGTCTGTGATTCCCAAACCCCATGAGATTAGGAATACTGCACAACCCACTGTTGAATGGGATTGTCTCCTTTCCTCCAGGGCTTGGTGGTGACAATAAAGAGGCTGCAGAGCCTAAATCTCTTCGAACATACTATTTGATCTTCCCTGGTGTGATCTCAGGATCCATGCTGTTTGGGATAGTGATGACTTGTCTGTGTGTTTACCGGAGGAAGGAGAGGAAAGCGTAAGTTCCTTTCTTTGCAACATCCTTTTTATTTCCTATCTTCTAGCAGGCAAGTGTGTGTAGGGATAGTACTGTGGAGTGCCTGGCATGCTGTTGGGAGAAACCTGCTGGGACATCTGCTCTGAGCATTCCTAGGGGGACTCTTCCTTGCCCGCGAGGACTCCTTCCTGAAAGCCATTCTTGTCTTGTCTTTGCAGAGGAGCAGTGCCACCCAATCCTGCCGCTGCCTCCAATGAGGAAGACCCCACAACAGAGGAAGGCAGAGCAAAGGCAGGAGCACCAAAAAGAAATGATGAGCTTGTTACAGAACATGAAAATGTCAGCAAGAGCTCCAATCAGCCTCCAGCGCCTCCTCTGAAATAAATCAAGATTATGTTGTCTAACCTGGTGCAAGCTCTTGGCTCTTTGGGATCTTTGTGTCTGGGTGCAAGGCACGGTGATTAYGGGATGAGGGAGAGGAGGTGTCAGAGAGTTGCCCTTCATCAAGSGTGCCCTTTGTCCCATCATCAATGCAGTTTCACAGCCTGGGCTGTCATTAAGGTTTCTCCCGTGTAAATGGGGAGTGCAGAGGGACTCACTGGGACGGCTCCACTGAAGGCTGGTGGATATYGGCACYGAGGGAGGAGGAGGGATGGCCAGGCAGCACTGAGCARTGAATGARRGYARCACCTAGGTGGGAGCAGAGGCTGAGGTGGGGGGGAGCTCAATGGTCTTCCATGCACAGAACCTACAGGTCTTGAAGTRGGGCAAAGCCAGAGAGGGTTGGTTAGGAAAGAGCAAGAAGGACTCTGCCAGCCCCACATCCATGGATGGGCTCTTCCCAACAGTAACATCCTAGCAGTAACATCCACCTCTGAGGCTGCTGGTGGATGTTATTGCTAGGCCGCTCTCCATCATCTAGGAATGGGCATGGAGAACAGGAGAGGCACCGGAGAGCCGGGAGAAAGCCAGTGTCMCACCAGTGTTGTTAGAAGCTCAAGAAGGCAACCCAGGCACTTCTGGTCAGTCTCATCTCCACCTGTGAATAGGTCCTAGTTGGTTACTTGGCCCATAAAATGTGTCCCAGTACAAACATTGTCAGGTCCAAGACTAACATCTTGTGCTCTTCCAGGGTGAGTGTTGTGAGGGAGGTGACGCTCCTCCCGTGCCCAGCCCTGCTGAGGCCACTCCTGGGTGCCACGAACAGCTCCGGGCTCCCAACAGGGAAACAGGGACGACCTGGAACTGCAGCAGAGAGTCTAGCGTAGGGCTAGGAGGATGATGAGGGCACTGGCGTATCTCTGCTATGAGGAAAACCCTGCTCAGCCYGGAGAAAAGGACGCTGAGAAGATGTTACCAATACATACAAATAGCCTCAGGGAAGGTGTCAAGAGGATAGGGCCAGAATTTTTCAATGCAGTTGAGACACAGGACAARAGGTAACAGCCTAGTACCGAAACAGAGGAAGTTTCATCAGAAATGTGGGAAACCTTCTTGCTTGTGAGGGCCACAGTTTGAGCGCCGGAGCAGGTTGTCCAGAGCTTGTGGAGTTTTTCTCCAGAGATACTTAAAACCTGTCGGGAGACGATCCTTCCCACCAATGAGACACCCGTGCTCAGAGATGTCCTTCAGTGCTGTTGGTCTTTCAGTAACCCGCCTTCCTACTCTCCTATTGCTGCGACCTTGGCAAGGCAACTGACAACTCCACCGCACTCCACTTGACACGCACCAGGTCTGCACTTCTTTATTCTTAAAATGTGWTCTATTATCAAGCTGTATTTCTCGGGGGAAGGGAAAAGTGGAATCCACCCGTTTAAGCCAGTCGGTGTTGGGAAACCAGCTGCAGCCCGGGCGAGACCCACCGGCTGACGCTAGTGCCCGACACCACCGGTTATTTCTGCTCCCGTGAGAATTTCCAGCCTCCACCGGTAACTTCTGATAACAGAATCAGAGAAGGGTTGGGCTGGAAGGGACTCGCTGGGATCAGAG
>NW_020455390.1:1119493-1240916 GCF_003342845.1 Nothoprocta perdicaria | reverse complement strand
AATGTATGGCTTCTATCTCGTCGAAGGGAATTGAGAGCTGAAAGAAAACGCTTCCATAGAAATTAATTTAGCCATAACCTGTTTCTGTGCATCTGTTGCATGCCAGGGATAACAGGCAATGGCTGAGAGACTCAAAAGACTGCTGGTGAACACAGAGTAAAATTGGCACCAAGATCTAGTTGTTTCCTTGCTGTCCTTGGACAGTAAGAAGGTGCTGGGGTGGGTGCTCCCGAGGATGAGGACGTGTCCCATCCCATGTGTGATGGGCTGGTTGAGCCCCCCCTTTTCTCCTTGGCAGSTGCTTGAGCACTGAGTGTTGCTCTCTCCTTCTCCCCTCGCTTCTCAGGGAGCTGAGAAATCCCAACCCTTGGGTATCCCTTCCCCATCTTTTGAGTAACTTGCATCTTCTGAAGGTCACATGAAGAACATTCCCAGAAACAAAAATCTTAGGAAGTCTCTGTGTCTTAGTTAACATCTGAAATTCTTCCCCCTCAACTTTTTTTTTTTTTTCTACTGTTCAATAACTATTGCCAACTCGGTTCCTACCTTGCATCACAAGATATTTGATTCTGCTTTGCCTCATATTATTTGTAGCTCACTGTTATGGTCTTTTTGTTGTGCAACTTCTTTGGATCATCCGTTCCATTTATGGACATATCCTCCCCTTCAGATCCAGGTCTTCTGGATTCTGTTCTTGCTACTGTAGCAGATGCTGCTACTTTGAAACCTGTAGAGGAGACACCCAGAAGATGCCTTYCCTTAAAGTTAGACTGTCTAGGGATCTGATAGGATTAGTGCCCCTGCAGAGTACAGGGGAAAAGGAGGAACAAATGAGAAGGGCAGATTTGGCTGTATTGGTGACACTCTGTATTGGTGAAGTGAGAAATGCTGAGACTGTATCTTGTGTGGCAGTAAGGAAATCCCACATGATGGTTTTGTTTTTTTCCTTAATATGAATGGGTGGATATTATATAGCCCAGTTTAGGGTATAACATCTGTAAAAATTAATAGATAATTCTGCCAGTCCAAGATTCAGTCAGAAAAGGTCTTCTTTTGACTTTGGGGTATCTGCAAAAGGTTTTGAACCTGGAATGAACCCATCCTACAGTGAGGTGGGGAGAAGGAGGTTAAAGTCCCATCTGAAGTTGTCTGTCAGAGGTTTTGCCAAGTGCTCTGCAAAATTCACTGAAAATTTTTGCTGCCTGAGATGTGCTGTTTTCCCTGCATCCTGGCTGGAAATACTAATGACCTAGATTTTTATTCTGATGGATGGAACTGTATGAATATTGAGGACCAGAAAATAGGCTGCCTTGAGAGGGTTTGTTCCTGCAGATAGTCTTCAGGTGCAGTAGTTCTGTTCTTTACCTAGTACTAAGGAAACTGAAGAGGATAAATTGAGTTTAGGCGCTTTATTGCCTTCTTGTATRTTATAATGAAATCCAACTTCTCAATTAGGTTCTATGAAGGTAAAACTTAGCTAAATATTTCTTGAACTTGAAAATCATGTCAATCCTCTTGCAGCTTGAGAAGGCTGAAAGGATCTGAATTACCAAATCTCTTATTTTCCTTTCCTTCTCTTTTTCTTCCTCCAGAAATGAACTCCTACCTGCCTAGGAGTCTTTTCCTTTTTCTCTTCATGGGAAAACTGAGGAACTGTTTCACTTTTATCTGTTTTTGCTGTACGTAGCTCCACTGATGCWATTTCAAAATTCTGAGTTCCGCGCAGAACTTCTTTGCATTGTTTCTGCCATCATATTCATTTGAGCTTTAATAGTAGACACCCTGGAAAGAAGCAAGTGTTTGTACCCACCAGTAAATCATTAGTTTTGGTTGAAGTTTTGAAATGTTGGGAGTCTTACAAGGATGCCCRCAGGCTTTTGCTCTTCCTGATTGAGAGCTATTGCAAATGCTTAAGGCCATTTCTGCATATCCACATCTGTATGGAAGTGTAACTCTCCTCATCACTGAGCCAGCTTGCTGTAGATATCAGTTCCTTGTGTAAACCTAAGTGTTACCTTTGCTTGTGCTGGAGAAGTTTGCTCTGCGTCTACCTAGGTGTGTTTCTAACTTAGCTTTCACATGCTGTTCAGCTTCCACATACTCTTTTACAGTTCRCACTTTCTCCAAACAGACTTTTAAAGCTGCATTCTGCAAGGCCAGCAATTGTGTCAGGTATGTGGCTAGTGAATACCTTCAGTACTGCCAGTGTGTAGGTTATTTCAGGTGAATATTGTAGGGAGTTAAATACTCTGCCCTCCCAAAAGTTCTCTCAAATGTTTGGGCRCTATTGGCAGAACAGCAGAACACAGAGAAGTTGGTGGGTTTCTCCTGTAGGGTAAAAGCTTCATCTATCCTAAGGTTATTGCTGCAGAGGCATCCTTTGCAGCATAGCAGTATTTTTATTAATTCTAGGTGGTGATCTTTAGGCTGGCATTTGCTTTTCATGCTTTCCAAAGCTCGGGGCCACTTTGTTTACATGCAAGAGTGATACCTATTTTTGTCTGCCCGTTTCCTTGCTTGTCAAAAGCTTTTTTAAGGAACTGTTTGTCATGCTTACGGGTAGCCTGGTGTCTCTGAGGAGGTGATCCATCATTTCAGCCACGTAATTCCATCTCAAGGGCTGTTTCTGCAAGGAGCATTCCAGGCAAATCCTGCTTCCTCAGGATCCCAACTGCTTCTCATTGCACTGATCCTCACAGTCAGAGAGGGTGCCAGCTTTCAAGGCTTCCACTTAGTCAGCACCCCACTGCTCTAAGGATCCCTGTGCTCCTGTGGCTTCTCTCTGTTCCAGATCAGCTTTATCCAGGCAACTGGAGCTGCCAGATCAGCATTTTCCAAACTTGGGTGGGCTGCCTTCTTTCTCAGGAATACCAAAGACATCCTATAGAAATGCCACTGCTCACGGAAGAGCCCATTTTAAAGCATATGCCCCCTTTTAAAGCATATTTTCCCTTTGAGTATGCCCACTGGCTGTAGTGGGAATACAGGTAGAGATCTACCTGCATATATACTTTATATATGCTTTTGGTGATTCTGAGTGTTTAGGAGTTAATGTTGATGTGAAAAGTATAATAGTTGGAACATATGGACCATTTTGTATCTGGCAGCCCCTGCTTTAGGGTCCCTGCAGTCTCTGCTTGGAGACCTTTTAAAAGGAAAGTGATTTCTTGGTATAACCAAGATAGAACTGAGCCATCCCAGGACACCTTTTTGTAAACTTTGAATGTAAAGTTATGTATAAGCTAAAAGTTCTCTGTAGGGCCGATGGATTTATACTTGACTGAGGATGCTCTCTGCTGCCTGTTGATTTCTGTCTTCAGATAGAAGACACAAAAAAAGGTAGTAGTAAAACAAGAGGAAAAAAAAGAGATGTTTTCATGTTCAAGTAGTAAACTGCTTTCCCAGAATGTGTCCTGTATGTCTTTCATAGTTGGCTGCTTTGAGATCACTTGGGAACACGCCACACTGGGAGCATGTTACATGTAGCTTTTTAGTGTATTCTTGGAGTTGAAAAAACTTTCAGACACTTGTTGAGGTGATTGTATAGTAGCATCTTGTGTTTCCCAGCTGTGGCAATGGGGATGAGAGCGTCAGTGCAGTGTTCGTCACATGCCTGCAGGGAAAGCTGTGTGAAATGTAAGAGGCAGCTTCATGGAGAGGGAAGAGAAGAAATTCCCATCTCAGTCCTGAAGGAGCAACAGGTACCCCCTCCAGATAGTTATACAGAGGCTGCTTCCACCTCTTACTCTTTGTGTCCTGTTAAACTGCTCTGACTGAATAATGRCAACGCTTGTTCTCACGTTATGCATCCAAAATACATGCAGTCAGTGTCATAACAGACACTTTCGGAGCTCTGTTTGCTGTAGGAGCCTTTCCTTGTCCACAGAATATTCCCGAGTCTGAGCTTCCAGCAGAAGGACCCTGTGGAAATGGAGCAGCTTTTAGAGGATTGTGGTACTTTGTGTAGTTTTCAACCCTTCTGCAGCCTCCTAGGGCTGGTGCCTTTTAGTAAATACCAAGCCTTTCAGGTGCAGTAGGGAATTTCCAGGTGTAGCTGGCCGAGARGTGGTGTAATATAAAAAAGTGCTATTTATGTGCAGCATCATTTGTGTGCTGCAGTGTGTCAAGTGAAAACCTTTTCTTTAGGGTGGCAGTTCCACCAGAGAGGTTAGAGCAGCTTTAGGTGTCAGTGTTTGCTGCTTTCAGCCTTACACTTGCCCCTCTGAGCACGTGGCAGCCCAAGGTTGGTTAATTAATGGAATTGTCTCAGTGCTTCTTTTCAGGGGGGTGTGAAGCCACTTTTCTTTGAAAGCCCTGTTTGGATGTCAGTGCCAGAGCAGTAATACTGCAATTCCAGGCTACAATCAGGATGAAGAGGGGAGAAACGGCTTTTCAGAGGGTCCCRGGCGTAGCGGGAGGACATTGATCACACAGGTCTCAAGCTCAGAAGTAGCAAACTTCAAACTCAGCACAGATAGGAGACAGTAATTCAGAATTTAATATCTTAATCTAAGTGACTGCAGAGGAGAGTTGATTCTCTGTGGAAGGCATGTAGCAGGCAGAGGAGTGAGAAATGGTCATTATGAGAATCCCTGAGATTGGGCCCGAGACCAAAGTGTGTCATAAAACCAATAATGACACAAAGCCTGTGATTCTTAATATTCAGAATCTGATTTTTTTTTTTTTCAAAGCTGCAAATGGACCAGAATCAGTAAGTTTGATCACTTTCTTTTCAAAACCGGATCCCTTTCAAATCGCAGCACGGAACTATGTTCTTTTAGGCGACCTTCTTAATGTTTCTAGTAACATTCAGGGCTCTGGTTCCCTTTACGTGCCTTTCTCCACTCTACCCTTAAAGCAGTTTCAGTAGTATTAAAGAAGAAAGTTGAGGCTCAGGATGGAGGCCGGTGGCTCATCTTGCTTGATGGTTATTTGGAGCTAAAGATCTGAGACTCTCCTGTTACATAGAGAAAACTTCATAACCTAATGGGTAGTAGCTGTGCCCAATAAACAGCTTTTGGGGACCTTTCAGTGACAGGGTGGAAATGATGCCATATAATGTAAARTTTGTGGGAGATGCTGCTAAAAACTGGAGGTGCTGCTTCATCCTGGGTAAAGTACCCATGATTTGAGGGGAAGATGATGCCCGAAAAGGGATGACATAAATACTTATATTTGGGTCATTTGTCTGAAGTGGCCATGACAGATTCTATTCTCCTGTGGTCTGGGTGCTTTGGAATAGCTGCAGGGGGGGGAAAAAAAAGTAAGGAAAGGACTCTCTTTGTTGTTGTTTTGCTTTGTTTTCCTGCTGTTTGGGGATGGCATCTAAATTGTAGCACAACTGGCAGACCCTGTGGAAAGGATMAAGGAAAAAAAGGGGCATGAAACAGGTAGGGAAAAGCAGCAGAGCTGAACAGAGCAAGAGCTGAAGCGTCCACCAAAGACTCAGAGAGCAAAAACTGTCAATAGAGGTGTAATATAGAAGAGTAGCATGTGAATTGGCTGCTTTAAACACCCAGAGAGGAGAAAAAAAAAGTCTGATAGGAGAGAGCTCCTCATTCTGCTGCACACAAATGCACCACAATTCAAGGAGTGTGTGTGGAGGGTTAGATTTGGTGCTAACTTCTAGTGTGACCTGCATTAAGTTCTACTGCTGTGTTGAGCAGCATGTGCCTCTCATTCCAGCTGTGTTTCCACAGCACACTCTCCTGCTAGCTCCCTGCTGTGTAAAATGTTACTCAAGCTGAGTAACAGTACAGTATCTCTGGCTGTTACTTTCTTTTTCTTTTATCTCTAGAATTATCTTTCCACSGATTTCTTGAATGGGCTGATAAGAAGCCTTGAAACTTTCCTTCCACACCTGCTAATCAGCTTAAAAAGTAACCTGATTTATTATTTCTGTGGTTTAGCGGAGTTTGGAACATCTTTTAAACATTTCCTTCACTTGGTGAATAATATTGGAGCAACATTAGTAATTTTGTTAACGCCAATATTTCCTCTTAAAGGGTTAAAAACAACTCCTATATTGAGTACTCAGGCTGTGCTAGTATCTGGATAAGACAGTTACTCTGCTGGAATAACTGGGAATATTTTAACATGCAGAATTTTCAGTTAATGCCTGTTGTGCTTTGTTTTTCCTCTGCACATTAGACCAGGAGAGGGAGAGTAGTGGGGAAGGAAGAGGAGACCAAAGCTGTAGCAATCAGAGCTGCAGAGGCCCTAGCTGTGGAGTCAGCTGCTGATCCGGGCGCAGCCGTTCCAGGTACCGYTCCCTTATCCGGTGCTGGAGCTGAGCAGCTCTCCTGAGCTGGTCTCCGTCGGGCTTTGACTTTAGCTGTGCCTTTGCATCAGATATCACTGCCTGAGATGTTTGCATTTGAGTTTCAAGAACCTTTCTAGAGGCGTGCTTTGCCTTCTTCTCTTGCTTATGTTTTTATCGGCCTCTGACAGATAAATCGGATCAATTTTAGTCTGAGAAATCCTTTTTGGGATGCTGCTTCTGTATATTTAAGCCTCGTGTACCCTTTTGTGGCTGTGGCTTAGTGAGTCAAAGAAGTGACCTTAGATGTCTGGGGCTACCTTTTCTCAGGTTCATTCGTGTTTGATGCTCTTCTGTGGGTAGCAGCCTCTTAAATATGTTGCCTCGTCCATTTTCCAAAGACACAAAATGCCATGTGGGCTGTTCATTCCTCTTCCGTGCAATTCCTCCTGCTTCCTCATCAAGTCTCTATCTTCAGAAGGCTCCTGTCCTTCATGTCAAATTTCTGAGATTTCTTATATTGGTGCCTAGTTTACAGTATTTAAAACTGTGGATGACAACRGGATTGCATCGGGGGCCCTGTGTGTCCTGGTTGCTCCTCAGGATCTGCTTTGCGGAAGCACTGGAGGCATCTGCGGTTGCTGGGAGCCTTGCAAGGGGGTCTGCAGCTCAAAAGCAATTCTGTGAATCTCTTGAACTTGAATTCCTGCTCCTGGCAACTTAAGCTGCTTCCGCAGTGATAATTGACGTTGCCAGACGGGCAGGTTCATTTTCTCAGGGCTTGTCCTTCTTCATCTTCACCTGCTAAGTTCATCATCGTGACTTGCCGTCTTTCACTTGCAAATTGTTGCTTTTCCTATTGTGTCTTGTTTATCTAGAGAGCTCTTTCTGTTACTTTTAGAAAAAAATATATGCAGAGAGTCAGAATCAGCACATAACTTTGTGTAAAAAAAAAAAAAAAAGAAAAAAAAGAAAAAAGGTAGATTATATAGTCTTTAAGCTTTTGTCCATATGCTTTTGTCCATGTACATTTGTATGTAAGTGTACTTAATTTTTTTTTGCTTAAGCATCCTTATGGTGCTAGTACTGAAACAAGATTGACATGCCTTGTGCTTAAAAGCCATTATTTATGTTTTTATTTTATATTTATCTCAGCAATATAGCTGATTGCTTCCGTGGTACTGTAATCCAGAAGCTTGTTAGAGCTGATAAACCTGCCTGCTCATAACCTTTCTTTCCCCTCTATTTAGATTTTGAAAGAAGAAATCTTGGTGCATTGCTTGTTTCTAGTGAGCTTCATAACTGTAAGCTGAATGGTCACGGGGCTTAATAAATAAGACCATATCCCCGCTATTTCTTCAGAAAGCAATAAGCAGTGGGGAAAAAAGCTGACTTAGCACTTCAGGAAACCATATTTCCAAGTGCTCGGTTAGGAGATTTTCTCCATTTTTCCTTGTTGGCAGCCTACACATCCTGCTGGAGTGTCTGTAAATTGTTTTATTGCATTACTGCAAATGTAGGCATAAATATCAGTTAGCAGCTTTTGAATCAGTGCCTTAAGAATAGTAATTCGAGTGATTTTATTAAACTCCTCTGAATTTAATTTGAATCTGCTTTATCAYGCTTTACTATACGGGCTGTTATTTGTCTGCAGAAAGAGAACACCAGCATTTAAGAGCACTTGCTGCATGAAGGCTTCATCGTTTGTCTCCTGGCTGTGTAGGAAACTGCTCATTCAAGGACTTCTTTTCACTATAGAAAATGATACACAGAAGTAGCAGGAACTACAGGTTCAGCTGAAAAAATGTGTGATGTTTCTCCCTGTGGTTCACATTAGTGCTCCTTGCTCATGTTCCTCCTTGGCAGCTCTCTTGCCCTCCTGGATCTGAAGTCTGTCAAGCACAAGCTCCTTGTGGGAAAGGGTATTTTCAAACAAGGGACTTTTTTCCAAGTATATTGTTCACCAGGGTCCTGGCAGCTTTAGCATGTGGCCCTTCTTCCTATGGATATACAAGCTTTCTGATTAGGAAAAAAAATAGCTTTAAAACCRTTTCTGAGTAGATGTTTTTTGTTATTATTAGTCTTTCATTAGAAATACATAATTAGGGCGGGATTCATTTGCCTAAAATGAGTATTTGGTGGGGTTTTTTTTTGAGTTCCCTATGGTACTGCATCTGATCTCCAGCAGCTGCTCCAAAAAAACGTCGAGCCTCTGCAGGTCCTGTGTCATATTTGCTAACTCTCCTCGAATCCCTTGGATGCTTTAGAGCAACTGGATCTTATCCCAAGTTTGAGCTTTCAAAGCATTTTTTTTTTAGCATAGAAAAAAAAGCGTCTTTTTTGTCTTACTTTAGCGGTTGTACCTTTTTGAAGAGTTCATTTAGGGATGAAGGGAACCCTGGAAAAAGCAGATTGCTYATGAAAGAGGTAATGGCAAGTTGCACGTGGTTGTCAGGAATCACACCAACTAAAGCAGACACTGCAGCTCCCAAAAGATTTGAAGAAATCAGAGACTGCCAACAATCCTCTTGTTGATAGTTGTGAAAAGAATAAATTCATCAGGCCATGTATTTTGTGGATTTTTATTTTTATATATATATATATGTGTATATATATAWAAATATATWTWTWTWTTTTTTTTGTAAAATTAATCTGCAATCAGCCTGGTCTTGTTCCTTGAATTTATAAAGGTTCTTGCTTGGAGCATTTCCTAAAAGTGTCATCTTGACTTTCTGAAACTGGTCCAAAATGTTAGTTTTCTTCCAGGTTTCCTGGTTATTCACGCATGTTGAATATGATGGGACTAAAAAAGAAATTAAGGAAAGCAAGGTGTGCTTTTTAGCACGCAGCAGCAGTTTTATGAGCACCAAGACTGCCAGCTGTGCATTTCTGTAGGGCTTGGTGGCATGCAGAACCATTGCTGTCTTTCCAAACGCTCCCTCATTCAGCTTCTCGACTGTGAATGGATTTAATGCATTTGCCCTTACATGACTCTGAGGTGGGATTAGTTTCCCCTTGATTCCTGGGTATTTGAGATAGAGATGCTCCCATGTCCTGCCTGAAAGCCCAAAGGAAGCCTGTGGTGAGGAGGAGAATGAACCTGTGGTCTCCTGAGACTGCAGAAAATTCCTATTTCTTCCCTCTTTATCTAATAATTTGTCTTTTCCTGTACCCACTGGAATACTCAGTTAATACTTTAKGTTGTCCATACTTGATTGCCAAACCAATGGATTTTTGTCATTATTATTATTATTTGTTTTAGAAGTCTAGTGAATATATGGGCCTAGCGAACCAGACTGGATTTTCCTCAGTAGCGAAACTTCTTCCTGTGTAGCTGCATGCGAGAGGCCTTGGGGTTTTGCTCCCTTGCATAAGCTGGGGCCCAACTGCATCCCAAAAGCYGTGGGGTATTAAACCTCAGACTATGGAAACTGGGCCCCGAGGCAGCATTTGCTCGTGTAGGTGCAGCATGGCCATGTGGAAAGCCTAAGTGCTAAAGCTTCGTGGGAATAGTAAATTCTATAGATTAAGCCCTCAGTACCTCAGCATAATTTACCAGGGTTTGTTTTTCTTTCTGGATTTGCAGAGATATGAAAAATGCTGTAATTGGAAACAACAAACAAAAAGCCAACTTGATTGTTTTGGGAGCAGTTCCAAGGTACGTCCTTTGCTACTCTCCTTTTCACTGATGCACAACAGGTCTGGAGTAACCATCTGTCAATCACTGGCACTTTTCTGTTTTATCTTTGACTGCAAACTTTCCTTAATGTAACTGAGAGCCTTGAAATATCTGTTAAACACAYGTGTTTCAAAACAGGCTGTTGAGTAATGCTTTTAATTTGAAATTTCATGGAATTCTCTAAAATAGCCTTGGTGATTTGTGTTAAGTTTTATGAGCCCAGGAATGAAATCTCTTTTCCAACATTGTCAATGTTAATGATGGATGAAAAGTGGTTGTGTCTCAGTCCTGTTCTCCAGCTAATGGCCTGGTGAGTTCACAAGAGCAAATGTGTAAAATTATATTAAAAATTTAATTTGAAAATATTAATAAACACTTGAGATAATTTGGCTTCTCTTTTCCACCTGCTTCAGAAGATAAAAATCATTGATCACACTTTACTGCTGAATTACTACTTCAGCTGATGTTAGTATTGCCTGGATTCTGGTTCCACTAGTATAARTTTAACAGATAAATTAACTAGAGCTACTGGATTTGCTTCCTAAAGTTTTCATCTCATCCCTCATCTCCATTTTTTTTCAGCCACAATTTGCAGCAAGGGAGGAAGAAAAACATTGAACATGGGAGTCCTCTCTGATGCTTTTGCTTAAATGGCAAGTTGGCCCCAAATTGTCCTGCCGGAGGGCAGGCTTGTCAAAAAATGCATTTTTTTTCCCCAGTCTTTTCATTGGCAGACTGAGCTCTCCATCAAGACCAAGCTCCTAAATTCTCTAGGGATTCGCCGGGGGCTGGGGAACCCTCCAAAATCTGATGGAGTATCTTCTSTTCTGACCAAATGTAAGCAGGACAGGAGGACCTCTGAAACTGCAAGATTGAAGTGAATTTTATGCAAAATTTGCAGATCTTTTTTTGTGCAGCAGGTCCTGAGAGCTTCTCTTAACTCCCTTTGATCCTTGTGATTCCAATTTGCAGTGCCAGAGGATCTGTAGCTTCACAATCTCGATGCCACTTTTTCTTCTGAACTTTTGTAGGACTCTGTCCTACACCCTTCCTGCTTTTTGCTGTTACCTGTTCTCTGCCCAGCTGTGAGAATCCATTTTTACCCCCCGCTGTTGATACCTCTGGCTCAGGAAATAATATAGGGAATTGTCATATGGGGGAAATCTGGAAAGGTAAATGATCCTGCTTGCGTTCAGGACAAGGTGTCCCCCAAAGGACAGGAAATCTGATGTCAATACCTTTCAGATCAGGTATAGGTAAATTATCTGGGGCAACGTAAGGGAAGAGGGTTCTCGTGGCTAAACCTGAAGTGGCATCCTGAGGCACAGAGAAACAGAAGATCTGCTCTTAAATGAGTTAACAGGGCCGGCCAATCTCTTGCTGCTCATTGATGGACATCTGGAGGCTGTGGAGTCCTTCCCTTGCCTATGGGCACCTAAAGGGGGGCAACTTTTACTTGCCCACAAACTAWGTTGAAGCTCCATTTAAGGCCACTGAACGAAGTAATAGTTTAAGATACTTGCATAAGTGGAAGTTATCACTCTTAAGATGTGTCTGCATTGAACACTAAAGATYATAAGCTCTGTCGCATGTGGAAGTGGATGTGTATGAAACATTCCAAGAAATGATCATGAAAAGAGTCTGCTTTGATAATTGAGCTTTGCAGTTCGCTGCTGTGCAGAAGAGCCTGTGATTTTTGTTGTTGTTGTTGTTGTAATCGCTAGGAAGCGGTCAGTAAAACTTTATGGTACTCTGAAAGATAAGATATTCAGTGATTTGGAATCCAGTTATCATTTGGAAGGTCCAGTTAATATTTTCTCTTTCTTCTGCTAGGCAGTGGAGGCTCAAGAAGGTAATGGTATTCTTGAGGCATGAAGGTAGCTTTSTCTTCCAGGATCTTGTAGCTACACAGGAGAGCTCTGGCCTATACTATTTTTGTCAAAAGTTTTATCTGAATCAAATTATTGTTTAATAATGATTACTGAAAGTTTAATGCTTAAAATCTATTAAATTGTCGAGCTAGTTCCTCTTTAAGTTTAGTCTTTCTCTTACAGAAAACAGAATTTAATTCAAAGTCAAATCATAAACCTGATCATCCAGGAGTGATAACAAAAATACTAAATCAGTCTCTTCACAGACCAGAAATACYTTCTAATTTCCAGCAAACTGTTGCTCTCCAGAGCCTTATGGTAGAAAACACTTGTGYGGAGAGGTGATGTTATAAAACACTTTTTCCAAAAGCCAAAGGTCATCCCTAGGTAGGTCCTCCTTCGGGAAGTTCATACAGGTATCTCAAAAGATGGTTTTGGATGTGGCATTGCCTGGCAAATACTTGGGAATTAGAGCTGAACTGGTAAATTTAAGTRCAGGAAGCAACAAGTCTGTGGTAGCAGACCACAGCACCCTGTGGAGCAGCACCCTCTGCATCTCGAGAGCTTTTATCCTGGGATGTGGATGGAGCATCGTGCAGGTTGTCCCGCTACGCTGATCCACGACTACCTGCTGTGGCTCCAGCTTTTCTGGAGCTGCTCAGAAAAACATCAGATCATGTCCCAAGTCAATTAGTTTACTGCCGAGTGACAGATCAACAACAAACTTTGTAGGCTTGGTTTTATAGGGATAAGACTTGTGCATACAGTGACTTTTTTTTCATGATGCCAATCTAAAATATGACCATTAGTTTGTGTCCTTGAAAGTTTGGCCCAATAGCTGGAATACCGTTCCAGCTGCTGTCATGGACCCGGCTTTGAGCAGGGCG
This sequence comes from Nothoprocta perdicaria, assembly GCF_003342845.1. Taxonomy (NCBI): domain Eukaryota; kingdom Metazoa; phylum Chordata; class Aves; order Tinamiformes; family Tinamidae; genus Nothoprocta; species Nothoprocta perdicaria. The sequence goes on along the minus strand of NW_020455390.1, from coordinate 1,228,220 downwards.
TTGGACCAGATGATCTCCAGAAGTTCCTCCCCACTTCATCTGTTTTTCTGCAATAGGATTTTTATGACAAGCTATGTCTTATATTTGAGTCTTCCTTGGGGTTGTTCTTGAGTTTAGGTGCTCACTTTAGGAGCTCTTTAAAGTTAATTAGAGGAAACACTTCCAATAGTGTTTCTGGTAATGTGACTCCTAAAGGATTGGCCATCCCTTAGGTGTAGRAATGCCAGTGTCTGCTTGACAGGAGCATCTTCTGCCCAGGTGGGACCTGATGCTGCTAAATTTCAGCAAAGAAAGGAAATCACATCCTTATTACGCAGCAGTGACCTAGGATCTAACTTGGATAGTTCTGACATTACCTTTTTTTCTGTATAGCTGGTGCAGTAAAAACATTGAATTACTTCAGAGAACAAACTCGGCCTTCAGCTTTCAATACGGTCTAGGGCTAAGTTGCCAAAGAGGTTTTAGAGTTTAGGTTTAGGCCAGTCGGTTTACTGCTTTCTAGTTGCTGATCTTAAATTAGCCACCAAAATAAATTCTTTATTGGAAAAATTCTGGTATTATAATGTGCAGAGGATCAGTGAATGATGGAAGCTGCTATAGGGAATAACTAAACTTTTCCCTCCTTCACATGTTTCCTTTATGCAACTCTGAGTAGAAGGGGAAGAAAACTGAACCGCTCTGGAGTGTGAGAATCCCAGAATGGTTGAGGTTGGAAGGGACCTCTAGAGATCATCTAGTCCAACCCCCTGCTCCAGCAGGGACACTCAGAACACGGGGCACAGGGTGGCATCCAGGTGGATTTAGAAGACCTCCAGAGAGGGAGATTCCACAAGGAGTCTCCTGCTTCTGAGAAGACATGTCGCGTCCTGCAAGGCTCTCCTGCAGACCTAGGAAGGAGGGTCACCCCTCGGACACTCTTCACCAACTCACAAATGTTGGTGAAACAACTGATGGAGCTGGCAATGTTAATATTTTCATTCTGTTGTTAATATTTTTGAATGATAACTTAGGCTTTCAGATTGAGAGTCTTGATATATGTCTAATGATGTCTAATGGGATCCTTGCTTCTAACAGGAATGAAGAGAGTTGAGAAATAAAGCTGGGGGAAAAAAAGATGGAATTTTAWATTTAATAAATTTTAAACTCTGAAACTTAGATCCTGAACTAAATAATTTAAGCTCTAAAAGAGACCACTTTTGACTCTCAGATTTGGGTTTTTTAACTCTCCTCTCTCCCCCTAGACTTTAAACACAGTGATTTTTTGAGATGTTTTATTTATAAGTATCCAATTGCTTTTAGCAGAAGGGTAGGAATCCCTGAAGTTGTCCTTGCCTTGATTTTTGTAGGGAACAGAAATATTTTGAAGCTCGAATCTAATACTTCTGAAGCAATATTGGTTTGTTTATTGCTCTAGCAAATCCATGGATTTACAGATCCTGTATAGGAATTGCTTGGGCTAAAGCTGCAAGAATAAGAGTAACGTATATTTTCTCTGGAAGAGAGACCTGCTTGCTTAGTGCAGCACAAAATATTTATGATCCTTTGTCTTGTTGCATCATTTATAAAGTAGCTTTTGGCAAGACCMCATCTAAGAGCGGGAAACGTTGGCATCTGCTCAAGTTGTGATCTCCAGTTTGCCAGCCAGTGAGAGCTCTCAAATTTGCTCTGTGTTAGGAGGAAACCATTTGAATACCCAACGTAAATGTGATTTGGGATGGCCCAAATGTGTTGGGAAGTCGGCTCGGAGATGAGGTTTTTGTTGTTTCTGTTGGGTTATGTCCTAAATAGGGCTACAGGAGGTGTCTCCTCCTCACCAGGTGACGTTTGCTCTTCCGCTCCCACGTCTTGACCAACAGCACCTCAACAAGAAGCGTTTTCCTCTCTCCTTCATTCCTTAAGCATTTAGGACTGCCTGCAGTACTGCATAATGTGAAGCTGCTGCCTCACAGTGTCATGAGTTTCACTCTATTAGCTCCTGTAAAAAAGCTAAAAGCCCCAGAAATGCAGTTAGAAAGATACATGTCTGCATGACCGCGTTTTTCCAGTTTGCACGTGGGCCTTGGTGCTTCCTGCCTGGCTTTAGGCAGAAAAAAAGGGAAGCCCAAGTGTTTTTCTTGCCCCRAATCGGGAGGGGCAGCCTTGTCCCTAATGCCTCAGTGCTCCGCTGCAGCTTGGGACTTTGCATCTCCTTCCTTGCCTTTGGTTGACCCCAAAACAGCAGCCTCACAGAAAGCAGCTACTGCTTTCTATGAATGGAAAAATGAGGAAGGTGAGTGAAAAAATGAGTAAATAAGTGTGAATGTGGGCACAGAGGCGGCCCCGCCGCGGTGCCGTACTGCTTATCTGTCCTTTTCGGGGCTGGGAGGCACTTGTGGGCAGCACTGTGCTGAGCATTTCCCAAGGAAATGCTGCTGTTTCCAAGGTCCTTGCTCTGCTCTTGGAGCTTTGKGTGTTAGGTACTGCCTGTGAAGGACTGGAGGGCATTTGTGCCCCGTCCTGGTGATTTGTGCACTTGGTGAAGGAGCTTCAGCGGTGACGCTCGTGTTTGTCACCCTCTGCTCGTGGTGCTGGAGAGCAGAGACCCTAGCAAGGCTCCCATCCATGTCCTTGCTTTGGTCTTCAGAGCAGTTTGGGAATAAGGACCTGCCCAAATCTATCATTGCGCTTGGTGCAGCGCTGTGAGGAAGAGGTGTTAGTGGAAGCAGATGCTCTGCTGAGTGGAGGCCAAGTCAGCCAGCAGAGAGGTCTCAGGGCAGCTCTGGGTTGGAAGCTGGGCAGCGTCCTCCCTCTGAAGCACCATTTGCATGAGCCAAACTGTAGTCGTCCATGGGAGTCGTGCTGCTTGTGCCACCCTTGGAGTCGTGTTTTTCAATTAAAAGCTTAATCTCCCATTAAAAAAGACAGTCATGCARAAGAGCTTTATGATATTTCCGAGTATGTATTGCTGAGGAGCAGTAAGAGTTGAAAGCTGTAAGGAGTACCCAGAAACACCCTCAGCAGCATCTTTCACGTGGAAAATGGTCAGGTGGTCAATGAACTTCACCCATGATCATGGTGCTTTGCATCCTTAGGCAAAAATCTTCCACATTTGGGCAATCTGAGCAAAGTAACTAGTTGCTTAAATGACCACGAGAGTGTCTGAATTAGTGATGAGGGAAATATTCTTCCCTATGCGACTGGTGCATTCCTGGGAATGGTGCCCAAGAGCTCTCAGTCCTTGGAGGTGTCCCTGGTTCAGCTGGACAAGGCGCCTTGGCCTAACCTGGACGTAGCTGAGCTGGCAGCTCCTGGGCAGGTTGGGGTTTTGGAGGTTGCCTTCACTGCTGGATTTCTTTGGCTAAAGGCATGAGAAGGGCTCGTGGTTTTGAGTCAGGATGCGTAAGAACCTAAAAATATTTGATTGCATTTGTCACTTCAGACTTGTGCTGAAATTATTTCATGTGCTTTCAGAATTGATACTTAGTTCTCTCCTTGGGGAAAAAAATTCTTATTCTGCTGCTTGGAAAGCATTGCTGGTGAGTGATTGCAAAATTAATACCAAGTTCTTAGGCCTGTGACAGTGTTTCAGAGGGCACCAGAAAACTCATATTTCAGCATAATACTCAGACTTGCCAGTCTGACTTTGCATTCAGGTAGATATAGCTGCTGTGTAGGCAATGAAGAGGGCATATTATAGCCATGAAAGGGTCGTGGCTTTGCTTTGCTGCCTAGGGAGGGACATGGAATTGGTGGTGGCTTCAGGATGTGTGGTGGCAATGTTTGGTTTCTGACCTCTCCAAGGAAAGAGAAGCTCCTGGATGTGCATCCTGCTAGTTCTACCCAKGCTCCGTGCTGTGCTTTTGCTTAGATTGCCTGGATGCCATTATTGATAGCTGAGAAAGAGGCTTGAATCCCTGCATTACTCTTAGAAGTACAAGATGAAACGGAAGAATGGGATTCTACAAACACGCTGGAGAAAACAGCTTGAGGAAACCTCCTAGAAGCTTGAAAGGTTCCAAATATTGCTGTTTTAGCTGCAACTTGACTTATGAACATCAGCAGTCCTGTGGTTAGTCCTGGGGCTCCTGCAAGATGGAGCTTTTTGGCTTTATTTCCCTTTCTGTCCCATTGCGAAGAGCTTTCCTGGAGAACTGCTGGCTAATGAGTGAGCAAACAAGAGAAATAGGACCTGTTTAGTATGATAGAATCTCTCTCCTAGGCTTTTGATACCTTCTGGTGCTACCAGGCTCTTCAAAGCTGAGCTTGGGTGGTTCCAGCAGAGCCTTGTCCCAGTGATGCTCTGGAGATGGTAGGAGCAGGATGGGAGCTGCTTCAGCCGCTCTTCCTAACAGCCTTTCCAGCAGCACTTGGAACTGGAGATAAGGGAGCCACGTTCATCAGGAGCATCTCGCTCTTGAAAACACAGACCATGAACAAGAATCCTTGTATTTTCCTCAAACTTCTGTGTTTTTTTCTTTTGTTTTCTTCCTAAATTTCCAAGTTAACACCTTTCATTTCCTCCCCCTGCATGTACGTACTATTTTTCTATCTTTTAATAAATCCCACAGATGTTTGAATTTGCGTATGCCACATTCTGGAACCAGCGAGCCAGGTTTGGTTGTCCTCTGTCCCCCAGTTTCTTGGTTAATAAAAGCACGTGGTCCTTGTTCTCAGCGTTTGGAAATAGCAATGCACGGGTTTATGTTCCTCAAAAGTACATGGATTCCACTTGCTTCTAGTTTTTCATACAGTTTGTGATTTAACTTCTTAATTTGCTATGAAATTTGACGTCTGTTCACACCTTAAAAGAAGCTTTTGTGGAGTGGATGCCTGGTCCTGTGCAAAACTGCAGCTGATGTACAAGCATATTTCAAAGATATAGAAAAGATATGAATGTTTCAAAAACTTAGCCTGTGTGGAACTGAACGTAAAGTTTTGATCTTTACTAGTTATAAAGCTTATCTGAGTGCCTCTATTTTRAACATACCAAAAAGTTGTAGGTTATTGTCAATGTGTTTCGTTTTCACTCTTCGGCATTAATTTAGCAGTAATATCTGTTCCAAATGTGGAAGGCTAATGGGAAAGAAAATAGCAATCATTTTCCTTGGAAGAGAATAAACTTTAAAATTAAGGTTGCTTTTAGATTTTTCTAAAAGCTTTTTTAAGAAATAAGCAAATTATTTTTTTAAGAAATGAGTAATTTTTTTTGAAGGGAATATGACTTCTGGCAGTACAGTTAGGAACTCTGTTGAAAACTGTTTTGGAATGTGTTTCTTCACAATACAAAAATGGGCAGTGTGAATTAGGAAGATTGAGTGAAGTTGAGACAAAAATAGGTTTATATGACATTGCAATTAATGATTGTCTTCTGACATGCTCATGGTAATATCTGTAGAATTATTTTTCACAGCATGGAGTTCTTGCAGACATGCTGCAAATATTGGTTAGTAGGAGAGGAAGAGATCAGGCTTCCCATATAGCAGCTCAACAGCTTTTCCAAGATGAACTTTAGCCAAGATCACTTGGTCCACATGTTCTTTACTGAAGAAGCTCCTGCTTTGTGACCCCCCTTGCCTGAGCTAGAGAACACAGAACAAAAGCCTCTCTCTATAAATAAGTACCATAATGGAAGGTGGTTCTGTCCCATTAGGGTTGGAGGTGGATTCCTTCTTTTTGATTATCTTGCAAATTTTGCATAGCCCTGATTAGGTGGTTTGCTTCCTTTGTAGGCTTCCAGCAACAGCAGTGACCTTCCCCGTGCACCAGGGCAGCCGGTGCTTCAAAGAAGACACTGCCAAAATGTGTAGCTTTAGAAACATGCCATTTTATTGCCTCAAGAATAATTTTAGTTCCTTTTCCAGAAGTGAATCGCATAGGTGCAGTGATTTGGCACACAGGATATGAGCTCTGCTTTTGTAGAGCAACTGGTAACATGAGCCTTGTCTTGTACACCTAATTCCAACAACATTTAAGAGGTCTTCTCCAATCTCCCGTAGGACAGATAATGGCAGAATTTTGGCTCTTCCTGCAGAAGCATTTAGTATATTGGCTGAATTTCAGAGACCTATTTAAACTAGAATACTGCAAAACTAAATTGAGAGTGTTTCCACCTCAGCCCAGTAAAATCTAAAAAAATTGGTATGTTTCATGGATGTGAGAGAATTGTGTTTCAATGTCTGAGAGAGTGTGTCTATATATGTGTGTATATATACGTGTATAACTTAATATATTAGTTTTCAAGCACTTACCTTCTGGGCTGGTATGAGAGAAGAGTTTTCTTCCTCTCTGGGTTCTGAGTGTGACCCAAATTTAGACTAAAGAAGTTTGGTRACATCTGCTGCAGTTCAGGTGCTACAGATGTAAGCTAAGCTATTTTCAAAAAGCTTTCCTATGTATCTTAATATTGTATAAAGCAACACTTTTGAGGCCCAAGACATGTTAGACAAGAATTCTTTTTTTTTTTTTCCAGCTCAAAATGGTCCTGTTTAGTTATAATTCAACTGCCTTCCCACGCATGAAACTTATCTGGATTCTTTTTTTACATTAGTGTATGATTATTTCTTAATGTTAAAAACTCAGATCACCCTCAATCCTATTTTATGCTTCATGATGGAATCATTTTGCAACCTTAACATAGCAGAAGTCACTGCCACAGATAAGAGCCGTCACAGTAGTGGTAACCGTGTCCCTAGATGTTAGGGGAGATGCACAAGGTTCCCCTTCCCTTTGACTTCAAACTGCGGATTCATTTCCTTTAACCAAAATTTGGGATCTTCCCAGCATCCTGAAAGACATCTTCCTAGATACTGACATTGTGGTAAAACATGTATGCTAAAGCAGAGCCGTATCTTCCTTCCTGTAATGATCAGTAATACCTGTGTAGCCGTGTTCTTATCAGTAAAATGTTCATTAATGCTCATCTTGCTCTGTTCTTCCATTAAGGACTTTGTCCTCTTTACGTAGCAGAATTAAGGTGTCTTTATMTGACTTACAGATTTTTCTTCTGTTAGAATTTCCACCTAAAAACAACTTTTGTTTCCAGGTTGCTGTATTTGCTTCAGCAAGAGAGCTCCAGCACCGAGCTGAGGACCGAGTGCGCCGTGGTCCTCGGCAGCCTCGCAATGGGCACCGAGAACAACGTCAAATCCCTGCTGGACTGCCACATTATCCCTGCCTTACTGCAAGGTACCTCTCACCTGCTGCAACCTCTTTCAGTGAAGGCTTCAAAAATGGGCAAATAARCAAAGATAACAAAACTGAGCAGAGTTTTTGTATGTGTTTGTAGGGTTATTGTCGCCAGATTTGAAGTTTATCGAAGCTTGTCTCCGGTGTCTCCGTACTATTTTTATCAGTCCGGTAACTCCAGAGGATCTGCTGTACACAGTAAGTTGTAAGCAGCTCGTTCTGACCTTTCATTTAGACTGCTCTTCATGCAGCAAGGGGTGGGTGGCAGTGAAAGGTCCTGATGCAGTTTGTAATAATAGGGAGGACTTTTTTAACCAGCAGTGTCAGCATTTTCGCCTAAGCTCGAGGCATCTGAGTTGCAAAATGTTTGTAGTATTTTTTTTGATACGAGGTGGTTTTGTGGGGACTTTGACTTCATGCTTCCTCTCCACTTGAGGAGCATCATTACCCAAGTCRGGAACGTTGTTACCCATCGTTACAGCTTGGTATTAACAATCCTCAACAAACGCTTATCTTGAGTCTGTMCAGCTGTTACTTATGTTGTAGTGATGACTGTTTTGTTCTCTGGTTCCTTACACTTCTTTCCTGAGCAGCAATAGCTACTAGAGCTGTGTACCTATTTTCCATAGACTTGATTTTTAACATGCATCTATTGTGAATTTCACCTACTAGTTGGCCTATTTTGAAGTTTTCCACARCTGTTCACACTGGACCATATTTTTTACTACATATAATTTATCAGCAAGCTCTGTATTGTCACTGGTCCCTGACTTTTTCCAGATAATTTCCGAGTCTAATGTAGAGTGGGAAGATAAGCCATGTCTTTTCCRGGGTGAATTGGGAATTTCTTTGATGTGTAGCTATTCCTTTGACTCTGCTTTCAACTCCCAGACTGATATTATTTATATGCAGTGTGAATCCTGACCACATCTGACGCTGCATATATAGGCCTGCCAAAGTTCATAGCCATAAGGACATCCCTTTCCTGATCCTAGCACCCAAAGCTAGGCTTAAGATCATCATCTGCACTAACAATCCCTGCCCCTTCCTCAACGGAGACTTTTAAATGTTCCTTGTTTGGAGATGTCTCATATCCCGAAGCCAAGAGTATATACAAAAGTGTTAAAGGATCCCCTGCATTATGCAGACAAATGTTAGAGCCCTCAGTGAACCATAGCTAGAAGAAACTGTCCTTGCTCATTAATTTCAGCTCCAGTTGGACACCTGCAAGTTAAGGACTTTGTGGCGGTGCCCAAGGGTGTTCTTCTGGTAAGGCTTCCTTTTGGCTTCTCTTGTGGGAATACCCAAGCCCATGCTTTGCAAAGTAATAAGCACAAATCCTTTGAAAAGAAAGCCTAAGCTTTCTTGATACCCCTTGGGAGCTGCAGTCCTAAGCTTCTCTGCTGCAATATGTTTCCTGATGCAGAAATGAGAAAGTTATTTGCCGTCAGTGAAATCATTGTGGGCCCAGCCAATACTATATAACCCACTGCTCTTTCAGCATTGAGAGTAATAGGAAGAACTTGAGTTCTTCTTTAGCCATGTTATTCCTTATTTTTTGACTTGTCAGCACCTTCAGGCACTTTTTGAATGTATTCAGCATCTTCAGGCACTTTTTGAGTGTATAGAGCTTAGTCAATAGCCTGTGTGGTTCTGTCTGCAAGGTGAAGCCATCAGAGTGTCCTTGGCTGTTCARTTTTGCCTAGAGATTCTGGAGAAGACTTCTGGAAAGCTGGTTCTCAGCTTGCATCTTGGAGAGAAACTTTTCTGCTAGAGTTCTTCCTTTGCATTGTCTTTCATACAGAGAATATTATCTTTAGAACTTTGCCCGGAACTGTTACAGGGAGAAGAAGATATTACTTATCATCTTTAGGGATGTTGCAGTAGCTCTGGAGGCCCTGTGGTTTCAGAGGGCCTCTTTTCAGATGTCTTAAGATACACAAACGCTTTAAGGAGAGCTGTATAAAGGATCTGGAGAATAAACAAGTAAGTTTTTGCTGGAAAGGAGCAGACTTTAGCACCAAGAGCCAGATGGAGGCTGTTCTGCAACTGAAGATGGCATGGAGTGAGTCCCAGCTTGATAGCTGAGACACAGATACGCATGCAGACMTACATGTGTGTCAGTCTATCATGTAACTATATGTTGAGAGATGATTCTTAGTGATGGGAAATGAGCTTGACCAAGTTGGTCTCCAATTTTTAAGCCAGTGTCTTCACAGCTACCACWATTGCATGAAGTGCCATACCTGCCTCCAAGAGAATGTCAAGTAGTGAAGCTGCCACTTGCTTTTATCTGCTGTTCAATTTACATGAGTGGATTGGCAAAGAAGGCAGCCTCCAACTTGAGTTCTTTGAAAAATGCAGCAGATCTGAAATTAATTCCAGCTTCCTTCCAGTTTTCCTCAGTGTGCTAGCTGGAATACTTGCCCCTAGGGATTTGACAGCAGAAAGCTGGCACAGGGTTGGTAGGAACCTTTTTAAATGTCCAGGTGCCCTTTACAGATGAGCTGGGTCTTAGCATTTTCCTGGCAAACCTGGGCAAACATGGATTTCCTCCCATCTGAGGATTACTGTGCAAGTGCAATATCCCTTCTGGTTTGATCTTTACTTCCTCTTCTGCTGTGTTGGGATACCAGGCACTTGAGCACTGATGTGCCTTGTTTTGCCTGAAGAAAAAGAGACTCTTAGGAGTCCAGGTGATCTGTCCTGAAATGTTCGGGATTATGACAAATGTTTATTCTGAGAGCAACGTTGGCCTGTTAACTGCTACTGTTTGCCTTCTGGTGGGTATTTAATGCACAGCACTGCAAACTTTCCCTCCATCAGGCACAATCAAGTAGCTCTTCATGATGATGGTGACCGTGAGCATGACTACAACATACCAGAGGATTTGGTATCTGATATTGCCCTGATCARTTCCTTGGGAGTGGTTGGGTCTCTGAAGCCGAGAAGTTATTGATGGGCTTAGATCCAACGTGTAAAGGCACAAAATCAGATAGAGTTTCTGCAGAGCAGACACTAAGGAAACTGCCTGAAATCCAGCCACTGAGCCTCACTTTTCCCAAGCACAGAAGTGTGCACCGAGTACGTACATATGGCCAGCGTAGCTGGAAAAACTACAGTTTCTGGTAACTTTCTCTCTGTAAGATTGTGAAGTGGCAAATAAGTCTGTTCCCCATCGATCCTTTCCAGCTATTGTGGGGGAAAAAAAATCATGTTTTAACAACAACAACAAAAAAATCCCCAATTAAAAGCTTCATGCTAGTGAGGCTGTAGTCATTACTACCACCTACCCAGCTACTGCTGCTTTCCCTACCCTTCAAAGCTAATGAAAGCTTTAAAATCTTATCATTTGCTGACTTAGTATAGAGCTTAAGTAGTAACTGGGAGTGTTTTAATGAGAGAACTACAAGGAAATGGCTTTCTCCTGCTGGTGCCTTTATTGAGTTCTCTGTGGTTTACATCGTACACTGCATTAGTTTGAATCTGTGACTTCAAGGCAAGGGAGACTCTTTGCTTGTCAACCACAAAGCTAGTGACAAAAGGCTCAAGGTCAACTGTGCCTTGGGCCACCCAGCACCTTCTTCCCCTGCCTGGACTCTTTTGCTCTCAGATGAAGGAAGAGGTAAGTAAATTCTGGTTGGAGTAAGCAAATAGTGAGGGAATTGCTTTCAGTAGCCACTCTTGCAGTTAGAAGTTTTTTTTTGTTTTCTGCCAAAGCCAGTCTTTTGGGGCAAAACCTCCAAGTTCTAAACTGCCATTGATTTTTATCCACCAGAGTTGTTCTCCAAGATGTCTTGTTTGTTTGTTCGCTCCCTTCAAGTCCCTCCTTTTACTTCCATGGTTTACTTCCATGTGTCCACACAAGCCTCAGCAGGAGGGGGAACCTCCATGTTTCATTCTGAAATACTTTATCTGCTAACACCACAAACTGTGCTGAAATATAATATTAATGCTGCTTTCTTTTCTGCCTTGTTTCCAGGATGCTACAGTTATCTCCCACCTCATGGCCCTGCTCAGTAGGTCTCGATATACACAAGAATACATATGTCAGATCTTCTCACATTGCTGCAAAGTAAGAAAGAGAATGCATGGTCTCTATGAAACTTTTTACCAGTGTATAGGAAATTGTATAAGATAGGGTTGCCTTTTGCATCTGGGTCATTAAGAGTGATTGCATTKCTATTGTGCTGCACCCAACAGTCTAGGCAAAGATGAACCCTCAGTATTACCAGTATAATTTTGGAAAAATCCCTTTTTCCCTTTGGAAGGCTCGGAATGGTTTGAGCATGTCTTTGCAGATGTCTTGTATCTTGTATCTTTTAAGCCCAGAGGATGTTTTCTGAGGGGCATTGTAGGTTGAGAAAGACAAAAATGTGCTTCTCAGTCCAACTCTGCCAGCTACAGGTTGATGCAGGTACATGTTAATTCCTGCTACATAGCACAATTTCCTGATATGGTAAAACTTTTTCTAATTTAAAAATAGCAAACCCCCATTTTGTCTTATGCCAATAACATTGTCATTAAAAAAAAAGTATAAAGCTGATGAGATTTGAATTAAAACATTGAATTAGGTTTGGGGTTTTTTTTGTTTTTTTTTTTGAATTAAACATTGGCAAGAAAACATTTGAATAAAAACATTGTCGTCTTCTTTAGGATCCTTTTCTAAATTGAGAATTAAAGCAAGTAAGATGCTGAAACGTTTTTTAATTAACTGTTGTAATTGAAAAAGGAAAAATTCCATTAATTTTCTTCAGAGCAAGAAGTCCACCCTGCATGGTGGTGTCCTGGAGTAAGGAGAGGTGGTGTAAGGAGGTGGATCAGGCAGTGGGAAAAGAGTCAAGTGTGGAATCTGGGCTGGTTGTTCCCTCGTGGTACTGCCTTATGACACAGGGATTGCACAGGAATTTCCCCACCTGGAAAATGTTCTCATTTTTTCCCCCTTGTAGCTACATTAACTCCTGCAGATTTGTGTGTGAAGTGCATAGTTAACAGACCAAGAGCCTGCTAATTAATGAGAGCCAATTAAGAAAGGTCTTAAGAGTACACGATGCTGCCATCAGTATATCCATCACCAAGCAGAACTTGTAGTGATTGTTTGGTGAAACGCAAGCTCCTGGGTGGGGAATGTTGGTGTTGTGAACAGGTAGAAACACGAATCCATGGGAAAAGGAAACTGCGTGGGTGTGAATAATAGGAAATAATTATATTTATAAAATGACTACTGGCAGCAAAGAACAATATTTGAGGTTGAGAGCAAAGAAAAATATTTGAAGTTGAGAGGACGTCATGAAAAACCCAAAATTGAATCAGAACTTATTTCTGTCRTCTCCAAGCCAACACAGCTGTTGAGAGAAACCCTGAAATGCTCCTTTTTTTATTTTTTGGCTTAATCTTGGGTTTCAAATCTGGTAACCAAGACCAAGATCAGTTACTATTTCCTCAGATATAACAAAATAAATAGTTCTAGCAGTGAAGCTGAGGGCGCCCAGGATGTTCTAGTTTACACGGACAGGTGATGTGTGTTTTTATCACACACGTGCTCCAGAAGGCTTCAGTGTTTGCAGCACTTTTAGTGAAGACCAAGTCTTCAAAAGACTGGTCGAGAGAAGCTTTCTAACCCTTTTCCTGAAGAAATAGATTAAGTTTTGGTAGGTAGGTAAACCTTAACATATAGGAGATGCAGAAGCTTTTATTTTCTTTTCCCTTGTTTTAATAGATTTTTGGTTAAACTTAAGGTAGCGAACCACAGCTTTTGCTTTCCTTATTCCTACAGATTGCTGTCCCCTTGCTTCCCTTGCATGTTGTTTTTCTTTTCCTGACCTGACTTTCAATTGAGTTAGGYCCTTCCAGTTCCCTTTTTCCCTCTCCTGTTCAAATTTCCCTGGAAAAACTCAGCCCGTTGCCCGTAGTTAGGATATCCTATATTGAAGTTCTTAGCATATTGCTGCTGTTTTCTGCTTGTGCTGCATACTTTTGACTGTTCTTCCCTATATTTTTAGAGGAAAAATGGAAATGATCAGTGGAAAATGTTGACCATGAAGGAAAATCATGATTAAGCAAAGGGAAAGTATTTATTTACAGGGAAGTGGATGCAGGTGATTCTTAAGAACTATGCTGAGTAGAGCTGAGTAAACTGAAGTCAGGTTAACATGCACTGTGTTTGAAAATCAAGTCCAAATTTGCTCTTTAAGATTCTCAGTGCCACAGTTGATTTGTTTCCAGAGGAAGTGCTGTGAGTAGCTAAACTTTACAATTTAGATAACAAAATGAAAAATAYGAGGTTGTAGGGGACACACGATTGCATGAATAATTTGAAGAGCTAGTGCTGGATGTTACATGGAATGTAGAGGTATCTCYGTGTAATTAACTTCTGAGAACCACAAACTGGAAATTAAACCCCCCCTTTCTGGGCAAGCTCCAGGATGCTGCCYGTAATCGAGGCAGCTTCTTCCCAAGCCCTGTTCTAGGAACGTTTTCTTGTGTGATCCTAGGCTTGGTGCTGGATCCCTGAAGAAAGGTACATTTGTATCTAGCAATCTGTTTTGAAAATTTAATGAATGAATGAATCATTACTTTTTTTCCTACTGCTTTCTTGAAAATTGATTTTTATGGAGAAAATCCTGCAAGAACTGTGAGTTCTTTCTGAAATAATACAGCTGTCAGTTATGTCTGGAGGAAAATACCATTCTTATGGAACTGGCTGCTAGGCCTGTCAGTATCTTACCGGGTTTAACCTGAAGTAGAACAAAACCCAAATGTGCTGCTGTTAAACTGTGCCCGAGATAGCTGGGGTAGAAAAGGAATGATTTTATATTATATATTCAATGAAGGAATGAGGTTATATTCTCAGGTCTTCATGTTTATATTCAAAGCTCGCCCTGCTTGTGGGTTAATGCTCAATCACATCACGCAGCAGGACGCTGGGCTTGTATAGGTGAACACTGCGTGGGCAGAGTGCATGTGTTTCTATAYACATCCACATATGCACTGAGTGCACCCAGGTGTCATCTCCGTGCGTGCGCTGCTGCACTTTGCACATAGGGTTACATTTGCATCCCRTCAAAGGTTTGGCTCCAAATGTCTAGACAAATAATATTTATGAGCAACTAAAACAATTTCGGTCTCTATGACTTATTTTACTTTAATTTTGTTCATCTTTTTCACATATTTTAATGTCTGTTCTTCAGCTCCAACACTGGCATAGCTGCGGCTTTAAGTCATTGCCTCAGCCACTTCTGTGTGCCAATGTAAGTTGTTTTCCTCCTTCAACCATGCTATTTTAATTGCATTTTTTTGGATAGAAAGCTCTTGGTGGCAGTAGCAGCTGAAGCATCTCTTAAAGCACCAGATATGTTGCATCCAAAAGTAATTTTCAGGCTTTTCTTTTTTTTCTGTAGCAGTAAAGGTTGGTCTGTGAATGTTCTTTTGAATTTARAAGGGATCTAATTTCGTGGGATCTAATCCCATGCATTAAATGGGAAATGTGAGCATATAGAGTTGTCCATTAGACCATTGCAGGTGGCCCATGTCTTAATGCCAGTGAGACTATAGAATGTGAATCTCTACTTTTTATTAAAGAGACATTTGTAAGTAGGATCAGCTCAGATATCATAAACTATTGCAGATCCTAGTAGGATTTCATGTGGTTCTCTGACTTCAGGGAGCCTTGTCACACTATAGGAGTTCTGAGACCTTTGTTTTGAAGAATTCAGTATTWGCGTTAATTCCAAATGCTTTCATTTATTTATTTTTAAATATTGGTGTTTTGTTGTTCTATTAAATCTTAAAGTCAATAAAGGGRTGATGGCTGACTAGATTTGGGGTCAAATATGTTTGCAACTAAAATACTCTGTAGGAGGAAGGCRAGTCTGCTCTCAAAGCACCGTCACATTCTGTCTGGAAACGGTTTCAGAATTAATTGTCTTGCTTCTGGAGCTAGAATTGTTGAAAATGCTTAGCACTGCCAGTGAAAAATCTGTTAAAATCACTGGGGATCTTTTACATGATTTTGCAGAGAAAATCAGGACTTTTCCAGTCTTTATTTCCAATATGAACAACAGCAGATGAAGCACACTATCTACATTTTAATACTTGTTAAGTTTCCATTAACTGCATTTTGTTTGATTGTTTTTGCTCTTTATTTTCTTGGGGGAAAAAAAAATCACCTGTTGTCTTTTCCTTTGCAGGGTCCAGATCACCAAACAATCTTATTTAACCATGGAGCAGTTCAGAATATCGCCCATCTATTAGTCTCCACCTCCTATAAAGTAAGGCTTTAAAATTATTGATTTATATCAGCTGATGAAAGCGATCTCAGTGAAGGAGATAAAACTGTAAATCTGTGTGCTCTGTATATTGTAGAATACATGTTGGTTTTATGGCAAACCAATATTTATGAAAGTGAGTTGTATAGTTTGGAGTGTTCTGTGGAGTTAAAACTCCGTATATTAAGACAGAGTTGGTATTTGTTGATCTGCATAAGAATTAACACTCAACAAACCAATAAAAAGTCAAGAAGGTTGTTGAAGAAGACAGGATGAGGGAAACTGAGCAGGAGYGAAGCAAAGAGGAGCTGTCCTGATGAAAAGTCCAACCTGTGACAACCCAGGCATGGGACGTGTGAGGGCAACCAGCTACTGCTGAGATGTGCTCGCTGAACCCCTTGAATCCCAGCTCCATCCCRTGTCATCTTGTGGAAGGCTGTTCTGGATGGCGAGGATGCCAGCAGGGAAAAGGCCTGCTCTGATGTGGTACTTTCTCCATGTGCCACCTCTGGAAAAGCTCCGTTTTGCAGTCAGGTYGTCTCATGTAACTTGGCGTGGAGGGTCAGCTTCTCTCTCCAGCCTAAGGCCAAAACTGGCCAAAACTGCAAATCCTAAGTCGACCCCGAGGAGTCCCTGCAGGTGAGCAGACAAAATGCCTGAGTGCAGGAAGATGTTCACGTGCTTTCTGAAGCTGCTCTTGCAGTTGGTTGTTAGGGACTAACAGAAATGCCAACATTTCTGAAATCCACCTGAGCCAGTCCTATGACCTCCAAGCAGTTGAGCTTTCATGGCCATTCCTATGTAGATACTCTTTATCTTATTCTGAGTTGKTTTTTTTGTTGTTCACTTGAACCTTTCCTAATTTTTGGACAGCTGTTTTAAAACTAGGAGGTCAGAGCTTGGTAAAGTTGCAATACCAGCTCCGTACCCTCAAAGAAAGTACTTGCCATACTAATTTTCATCAACATCATTAATAGAACAATATCTTTTAAAACAGTTAACTTGTACTAGACTTCTGTTGTTCTTACTGGGGAACTTTCCCACTCTCCTCCCAGCATGCCTGCCTCTGGCAGGAATACAGCTCCTCGCGTGTGGTTTGACTCTTTTCAGGGCTTTTCAATACAGGATCTCAACTTCCTGCTGCTTTGAAAAAACCACTAAGTTCATGAGATTTTGTGTGAGAAGTAAATGGAGGAGTTGTCAAACAAGGCTTTTGTTCTGAAGCCAGATGGCCTGCTAGCCTTTCTCCCAGCTAAGACTTCATTGCCCCTGGTGAGAGAGAACTTTATATCTAATCGCAGCCATGGCATAGAATTAATAAGCAGAACTTTGATCTTTACAGTCGTCATCTGCCACAGGTCTTTCATATTTCTAGGAGTTTTTGTTGGGGATAGGCAAGGGACCTGAACCTGGCTTGGAGTTACCTCGCACACTTCAATGGCAGGTAGGGGTGGATCAGATTCTGTAGCTGGGAAGCAGCGAAAGAAGAAAGAAAAAGGAAAGGAGAAAAAAAAAAAAAAAAGAGGTTAGGTTATATCAACTTCATAGACTAAGGTGGATAGGCAACCATGAAGGCTTGTCTGACAAACCAGGGCTTAGTTTTGGCTTGGAGCAGGAAGATCCGGCATGAAGAGAATTGAGTCATTTGTGTGTAGGTGATGGTGAGGTTGCATAATGGCAATAACATTTATGGTATATGTTATATATGGTACGTAAGATATATGGTATATATATTCCTTTGGGAAGGAATATATACACCTTAGGGTCAGTTCAACTAGACTGCTGCTGTTAGACGCTTTATTGAACTAACCTTTAAAGACTGCAGAAGTGCAAGTCCCAAGTCCATGAGTTTCCACCTCCCTTGGGAACTTCAGAACTGTCCTTGGAATAATAGTGGTTGGTGTTGGCAGTCTGTGGAGCATCACAGATGTGGGGGGTATCTCTGACCCTCTGGTTCCCACCTGCTAGGAAGGTGGGAGGTGTCAAGCTGCATCTTGAATTCTTCCATCTGCCTTTTAACTGTCCTCTAAATTTCTTACTGGTTACACAGAATTATTTCCTGTAAGCTTATGCATTGGTACGGTCTCATTATTTTTAAGTTAGTAGTTACAGTTACACTTCAAAAATTATGTTTTCACACAGGTTCGAATGCAGGCATTGAAATGCTTCTCAGTTCTAGCCTTTGAAAACCCCCAGGTATCAATGACTCTTGTAAATGGTAAGCACGAAGCACTGGTTGCTACTCGGACATTCATTTTGTTGCCTGATTGAACTGGAATCATTTTCTGAGGTCTCTTCCATTGTTTGCAGTGCTGGTTGATGGAGAATTGTTACCACAAATCTTCGTCAAGATGTTACAAAGGGACAAGCCTATTGAAATGCAGCTCACATCAGCCAAATGGTAATTATCATCAGGAATTAGGAGGAAATAGTTTGCAATTTGTTACAAACTTTGAACTGTTCCTTTTTTTCTTGTAAATTAATATAAATGATATCCAAAACATTAAGGATAATGATMTATATATTTTCTAAATTTTTGAAGAGTTGTTTCTTGCCTGACAATCTTTATAGCATCATATTCACTCTTTTCTRTACGTAGGCAGGAAACAAAATGTTGCTGCCCAGCAGCATTATCGGAATGTGTCCTGGAGCATGTGCTTTTTTTCATAAGCTGGACTGCAGCTTTTAATAATAGCTTGGATTTTTATGGCAAGTTTGACCACAAACTTTTCACACTTCATCTTATGTTCTTGCAGAGTCAACTAATAAAACATGATCATGTAATAGCAGATAATGTAGTTGTTACAATAGTGTCCTGAGGACTCGCATCATGGGCTGGGGCTGGGATGYGTTGAGTATTAAATGCACCAAGATGAGAACAGGGAGAAGAGCTAGACCCAAGATTTTCAATTAAAACAGGTTAAACTTGTTGTGCTGGTATAGCAGAATCGGTGTTGCTAAATAATATTATATATCACTTAAAACTTTCCCCTTCAGCTTGGGTATGTTTTGACACAGTCACATAAATAATATATAACACAGTTGACCATGTTTCAGAGCTGTAACACTAGGGTTACTAATTTCATAAGCTGGGGATTGATGCATTTGAAGGCCCTTTTCCTTCTATTGTGTTGCTAATGATGAGATAAATGATTTCAGATGGTTAAAGAAGAAAAAGATAATCTGTCACTGTAAGYTTCTGTGATCAAGCATAACTCCAGATGCCAATCACTAATGTTTTAATTGGTTTAGACTCGTTTAATTCTCTGTGTTGAAGTCCCTCCCCTMGATTTTGCTGCTTTATTTTTGACCCGGATCAGTTCTTTGATGCAGTTCACTCACTGAAAGCTTTGGCCTGCACAGTCTTGAGGTTCTGGGTTCTCTGCTCTGATTGATTCTGTGTTTCTTGGACAATCCAGGGAAGAGCTGCAGAATTACAACTGAAAATAAAACTAGTAGCAAGACATCTTTTCTGGTGGTCTCAAACTATGAGTCAGTTGATAAGTCWTGAATGTTTCCCTGCATTCAGTGAAGTAAAACTGCTTCCTATTTAAGTACTGGCCCATCCAGCGTGCAGCTTTTGTATCAGTGAGTTTTACACACATAAGTGTGTTGAACTGAACAGTATATTAGTGAGATATGTTTCGCTTATACAGATATTTTCAGTGTCTTACTAATGTGCATAAAAGACAACGATGGGTGAATGCATGTTTTTATTATCCCATTGCAGCCTTACTTCCATGTGCAGAGCTGGAGCAATACGAACAGACGACTCCTGCATCATTCTCAAGGTGAGCAGCTGAACCGGTGTTCTGGGTAGCACAGAAAGCACTGATGTGGATCTGCCCCTTCTTTTATATCCCGTATTTCCCTTTCTCTATATCCCATTTAAAAAGTTTCAAAGAGAGGTTTGTTATACTGAAGATTTCAAAAGCACTGAGTTCTTCAGATGTTTATTCCAAAGTCATTTTCCTTATTTCCCTTTGTGTCTTAGAGCTTTTACATCAACATGGCCCTTTTAAGAAACTTTAAATAAAGAATCCTACCCGGAAACCTGTATCCCAGGTACAAATACCCCAGAGTTTGGCACATAGCTGCCTTTGGTGTTTGTAGTTCAGTCGTCATGTGTAAGTAACCTGCAAACAACAGTGGCTTGGTCTCTGTGTACAGMGAGCACTAATTTCTCTTTCACCAGTTTATTTCACAAGACTAGTCGTCACACTCGCACAACCTGTAAGTGGAGCCTGTCATATGGGCAGACCGTGTCTTGGGTTTCACAACACTTGTAGGTTTATCTGAGCATTGTTGCTTCATACTGAGGCTGGGGAGCTTGCTTATWAACAAAACCAGGTCACGTTCATGCTGAAGGACTGGATTAGATTTTTATACCCAGCTAACTCTTAATAAAGGCAACTTCCGTGGATGATCAGGAAGCACTTGCAGTGCTTGTTGCTCCTTGTTATATTGAAGTATTACTATGATAGTGAAGTAAGACAAGATGTTTGCTTCCTGTAATAGCTACAGAAGAGGAGCCTGGCAGACTCAGAGCTTTCTTTGGTGTTTTTTATTTTTGAGAATCCATCATCCCAGCAAATCATAGACAGGGCAGAGATCTGAAATGGGTGTTCCTGGAGTCAATCAGTTATTGTCAGTGTTCCCTGGTCTTGGACCTAAACCCCACTAATTTTAGACAGCAGGCACGTGTCTTTGGTTATGAGGCCTCTCCGTGGGGTTGAGCTCCTCTCGTGACCAGGCCACTGATAAGGGATTGTGACCACAGGGCCACAAGCCCGTGACAMTGCCAGTAGCTGCACTTAATGCTTAAAGCAACAAACATTCTCTCCACTAAAGGCTACAGAAGGTACCACTGAGTATCCTCCATGGTCTGGTGCAAACTCCTGAGGGCTCCTGCAAATTTATCTTTTAAAATGGAGAGCTGTCACCAGAGTCTCTGTCCAGTAGTGTCCCTAAGGCAGCTTGGAGGGGGAGTAGGTTGTAGGGAAGATACAGGTAAGAAATTGTATTTTTCCGTTTCACTTGCTACAGCGATAGGATCTGGCATAACTAAAGCTTTCCTTAGTGGGATTTTGGTGTCCATCATTCCAGATGATGGCATACAGGTGTTGACAGAGGCAAAGGCCTCTCCCTGCAGCCCTTTTAAGCAAGGAGGTCCAGAGGGCAGTGCTGCTGAGGGGACTTTTGCCCTACAGCAAYAGGGAAGGTTTTCCTTATGGAGACTTCTTTGAAAAAACTGAGAGTAAGTGGAAGAGTGGAGAAAGGAAGAGGCCACAGTTTCTTGTCGTCTTATTCTCATTATTCAATTTACTTTCTTAATTCCCTCTTCCCTCCTGATGGTGATTCCAGGAACTTCTTTTGAACTGTCTCTCTGTCTCAGTCTGGTAAATCAATTGCAAATTGTTTGACCGCCTGTGAACTGCAACATCAAATGTCTCCTTTAGTTCTCAGAGAGAGCTGAAGAGTTTTGACCCTCTGTAGTCGAAATTTCTCCGATTGCAGAAAGGTCAGGCCTGTGCATTTCCAAACTGGGTGTATTTTTTGTTGCTCAGCTGGAGTAGTGCAGAAGTTGCACATCTAACATGTGAAAAACAAGTCTGTTGGGGAGGAGAGGGGAGCAGGAAGGGGGTTGGTAACTAATGGGGATTTGCCTGGAATAGAAGTTATTTCTCTGAAATCCGAATAATGGAAGGGAGCATCTGTCCGGGCAGCGTGACTCATCCTAGGGATGGGCTGTGTGTGTGTTAAATGCTCTATCATTACAGTCTCTTTTCGGAGAGCATTTCAGACCTTAACTGGTGGCCAGGAAAGGTCAGGTGGATTTGCAGTCCTTCCTGTTAGGCTTCTAACGTGGTATCCTAGTTATCCTAGGATGCTTCTATCACGATATCCTACTAGCTCTGTGTTACATTGTACAGCCCCTTAGGTCTAATGCAACAGTTACTGTGTTCTTTGGAATTGCTCATTTTTCTTAATTTTAGTCTGATGGCATTGTGCAAAGTTGAAAGAGACTGAAATTCATGTTTCTCAGGTACTTGCAGCCCGTGACTTGGCAATATCTAGCCTTTGAGTTTTGAAATTCAAATTTTGCTTTCAGTGGCTTAACTGAAAGTTAAGTTGCTTCATAGTTGCTTCTATGTCTTCCTTCATTTCTCACCTACTTATGGCATGGTTTGAAAGGGTGCTTTAGTGTCTCTACTTAAATATTTTGACTTTCCTCTTCATYTCTTCAGCATTAACATTTTTTAAGGAATTTAAAATTGCTCCTTTCCGACTATTTGACACCAAAGAGAGTTGGGAAATGCAGTCCCTTCGTGGTTCACCTGTAATGGCATTCCACTTTTTTAACCAACCTGAATGTCACTTGGAATGAGACCCTATGCTCGGCTGTTCTGATAGTGCTTGTGCTAGCGTGGTTCAATATCCTTTATGCCAGCTCAGTAATTGAAACCAACAGTATTTAATCATTATGGGGGAATTTGGAATTACACAGCCAAAAAAGTATCCTGCCAATGCAATGCCTGAAGAGTTGCAAGCAGGGCTGGAACGAACTTGCAGATGTACTGGAAATCTCACTTTTAGAAATGAGATGTTTTTGGAGGGGTATTGAAGTTTTTCAGCCCTCACAAACTGTCTGCTCTGTTTTAAAGAGGTCTAATTTGCTAAGGAAATGGAAGGTCCTTAGGTGCATCTGTGCTGTTAGAATTGCTTTTCCACTCTTCAGACTTAACCTCTTCATCATTTCAGGTATCTGATGATAACCAAACGTTAAGTGAAAGATACACAAGGAGGTGCTTTGCTTTGTTAGATCACCTAGAAGATGCAAAAGTGTATAGTCATCCTTGTGATGACACTTCTAAAAATAAATGTAGACATCTCAACTTTTCCTTCTTTGTCTGTGGAATGCAGTTGTACAAGTTATATAGCGGAGTTACACAAACAAAAGCCTTGGCTGTATTATTCCAGATGGATTTTCATGAAATTTGTTAATCCTTTTATCTAGTAATGTCTAGTGAGCGGAGCTGAGTCCGACCATTGGTAAGTTGGTCTTTACAGAGCTAAGTGCCTGTTACTGAGTTTCAGGCAAAGAAATATGTTATTGGTTTTAGTCTTTACAGCAGAGAAGGTAGGACAAAAATGTTGCTCTGTGATTGTAGTAACCAAGGTAGGGGATGTGTCAGGACGAAGGCAGAATAACAGACCTGGATCCCAAGTGAATCTGGCAGAATAGTAGACCTGGATCCCAAGATCACTTCCAGTTCAGAGCTACTTCTTAGGGCTCTTGGCAACCTACATGGATCAAGGAAATTTTCCTACAAGGAAATCTTGACATTGTTCTTAGCTACGGAGTCCTCAGTCAGCCTTGGATCATAAAATTGCAAGTGCTTCTTGATGGSAGCTTGGGTGTTTTTAAATTTCCTTTGTTTAATTCAAATATGAATTATCAAGTGGGTTTCTTAGGTATTACTAAGCTTCTGAGCAGAGTCACTTTTTTGACTTTTCAGACTCTGCCATGCTTGGTTCGAATGTGCAGCAAGGAGCGGCTGCTGGAGGAGCGAGTCGAAGGAGCGGAGACCCTGGCCTATTTGATCGAAACGGACGTGGAGCTGCAGAGAATCGCCAGCATCACCGACCACCTCATCGTCATGCTGGCCGACTACTTCAAGTACCCCAGCTCTGTGAGTGCAATCACTGATATCAAAAGGGTACGTTTCTCCACCTGGTTCCAAACCTTCACAAGTCTGTACAGGCAGTGACGTGAACACGTGGCCACTTAAATGCCCAGGCTGTGTTTCTTATTCCTTTTAAACCTTGAATCCAAGTTGCTCCTCAGAAAGGAGGCAAAGATCCAGCAGGATTGGGTTGCTGGTGCATGTAATTCCTGGGTCTTCATGCACTTGCTGCTYTTTCTGGAGCTTGTAATATCCGAACTAAGATCTTTATGTATATCTCGTCTCCCCACCCTGTAAGCAGGATGCTGCTGCTATTCTCTGTGGAACAGAGATGGGTACTTGGACATAGCTTTTAGTACAGGGCTTTCAGACATTTTCCAGGGATAGTAAGAAAGCACCAGACTGAGACATCTGCCGTGTTTCTCCTTTGCAGAGTTTAAAAGGCTTATCTTCAGGAACCAGTGCATTTCAGCTTCATAGGAGATAATAGCCCATGTGATGAGAGACTGATTTCAATTCTTAGGTCAGGTTTGTGAAAAAAATATTAAGTTCAGAGACTGTTCTGTTTGGTTAATCAGAAAAACACCTGAATGGCGTGTAGTGTTTTGTAACATGAGTTACCTGCACTTGGAAATAGACTGGGTGAACAGATAGCAAATACATCTCAGAGACTGTTTCTTCTGTAGGGGTCTCTTGTGTAGAGCCTTCATTTGTAAACCTATTTGTTTCCAGATTTGCATAGTGTTTCCAGAGCACCCCTGAATCAGTCAACCTCAGATATTCCACATAGGGAATCACCCATTGCCAATTCCCTTTCTTTGCTACAGTCTGATATCTTTTTCAGTATCCAAAAACTTGTCGTAGAGATTTTATTTTGTTTTATTTTGTTTTCTCTCTGAGGTTGCCCAAGGAGCGAACTTGCTCCTCGGGCTCCTGTAGAGTGGGATTGCTTCTGCCCTTCCACATGTTTGGAATTCTAAGTAAAAATGCAAATGAAATATAAAATACTGTTAGCCACAGTATAAAGCTAAATAAGCAGAAGAAAGTTTAGTAGCTAGCAGGGAAGTAATGGGCATTGGCTACAGCAAAACATCATTGGGTTCTGAATATGAGAGTAACAGTTATAAACATTATGACACTGGTTTGAGTGTTCAGAAAGTCTCTAAAAATAGCTGGTGGTGAAACCAGGATGCCTACCTTGGAAGAAATGCATTGAATTACACCCTATACGGTAAAAACTAGAGAGAGGACTCTGCAGAACAGATTATAGACTTCCATTTCAGATGCTTTTAAGAACGACATAACACCTTTTGCTTTAATATAGCTGCACCAAAGAGAATTACTCAGCTTAATTTTTGACAGTTCTTCTATTTCAGCTCTTTGCTGCATAATATTCTCACTTTTCTGGCAAACATTTTGTGTGGAGTTTAAGTAACACTTCACGGTGCTSTTTGGTACAGAGTGTTGAGAGCAGTTAAAATAATTGTGGCTGGAAGGGACATGAGGAGGTCTGAAGTCCTAATCTTCTGTTCAAAGCAGGGTCAGTGCTGATCTGAGCTGAGGTCGCTCAAGATTATTTTGTCCAGCTAGCTCTTGAAAACTACTAGAAATGGAGATATCAGCCAGTCTGAGTAATTTGTTCCAAAATTTGACTCTCCTCCCTCCAGGTGAAATTTTTTTCCTTATACCCAATAATAACCTCTCTTTTGATCTGACTGCTGTCTGTCCTTCTGGCTATGCATCTCCATAAGGAGCRAGGCTTCATGTTCTTCTTAGTCTCATCGTAGGTACTGGAATTCTGCTCTCAGGTTCCCTCCACAGCCTTCTCTTTTGGCTGAACGAGCCCAGCTCCTCACAGGGCAAGTGCTGCAGCCCTCTGCCCACCTTGGTGACCCTTTGCTGGACTCTCTATGGAGTCTGGGGTGGGGGGAACAGGGCACAGTTTTCCAGGTTTACTCTAATTCACCTCCTGGTGAATGTGTGCTAGCCTACAGCTATTAAAAAAAACATCACTTGTAGCTTTATTTTCTTTTTTTWAAGTGTCTAAATGTGATATTTGTGCTTTATTTAAACAGCTTGACCATGACTTGAAGCACGCTCACGAGCTGCGCCAGGCTGCTTTCAAGCTCTACGCTTCTCTCGGAGCAAACGACGAAGATATCCGAAAAAAGGTGAGCCTGGGAGAAATGTGCCAAGAGACAGCTGAAATCCGAACAGGAATTAATGTAACAAGGCATAAGATTAAAGCTGATTTATATATTAGTCCACACTGATGGTTGAACTAGAGTTTCTCGATGTCTTATCTTAACATATTTTTTTCTGCATGTAAGTGTGCAGGATATTGTTATGGCACACAAGTCTTAACATTTCTGAAGCCTTTCTTCTGAGGCACAGAAAATACCCCTGTTGTCATGTGTCCTTCTATAAAGCAAACATTTGCTTGGAAATAAACCCTGGCAAGTGAAGTCATCCTGACAAGCAGGATCGTGGTTTGCTCTGTGGCTGTGCAGCAGCTGCAGGGCTGGGCTGTGCAGTAGGGGCCAACAGTGATCAACYTGAAGGAGAACAAATTCTCCCCAGCACAGGGGGCTGGGTTACATTACACAAGGGGCTGATTTATATTATTTCATCCTGAAATTAACTGCTTTTTATCCTAGTCTTAACTGCTAGGACTGGCCCTGTCTAAATATGGAAGATGAAGTGCTGTGTACTTCTTTGCAGATGGTTTCACAGCATGCCTCCCATCTGTAGCTTGTGTGTGCTGTGTGGACTTGTACAGACCGCCTTGTATTTTGCTATGGCATTGGGGTAAAACATATTTGTAACTGTCATCTTCCTTGAGTGATAAAACTATTTTAAAAGCAGTAGTAGAGCAAAGTGGGTTGTTTTCTAAGTAATATGTGGTTGCACACTTTATTGCACTTAATCTGGGAAGATAAATCTGTTTAAAATGTACAAGGGAAAAAAAAAACTACATAGCCCGTAAGTACCTATATATTTTTATTCTTATAGCATGAATTCCCTTTTTTGTTCCAGATCATTGAGACTGAAAATATGATGGACCGTATTGTTAATGGCTTATCTGAATCCAGTATCAAGGTGCGATTAGCTGCAGTCAGGTAGGAGGCTTTTCTGCTCTGTACAAATAATTGTGTCTTGCTGAGGGCTGATGCTGCACATGCTGGAACGTCTGCTAATCTTCTAAAAGCTAAAACAAATTTGGAGCCCTTTCCCCTGTTGGGAGACTCACAAGGGAAAAAATATATTGGACTGGAGGAACAGTCTCCCTTCACTATTTATTGTCTATTAATTATCAAATTCTAAACTAAACTAAATTCTCTATATGTAGAGGCCATGTGTGTATATTATAGAAGCGTGTAAGTGTGTGCTTACAGTGGAAGTTTCTTTTCCATTGCAGATGTTTGCACAGTTTGTCCCGTTCTGTACAGCAGCTCAGGACAAGTTTTCAGGATCATGCTGTATGGAAGCCTTTAATGAAGGTAAGAAAAGAAAAGCCAAGTCTCAGCTACCGAAGTTGCCACAGATAACACAAAGGATATGAGGTCTGTGCAGTTTGAATATCTTCCTGTGGAAGCATAATAGAAATTACGTAGAAATCCAAGTTCCTGGATCCTTTCTTGGAGTCATAAATCAACCAAAACAAGCAGTAGTGAGGAATGCCATGGTCTGTGCTGGGTGGACACTAGGGGGACTATGTCCTTTCCTTTGGTTTTTAGCTCACGTTAGGTGGCACAGTTCAGACTTCAGCTATAAGCCATACGAGGGATTTTAGATCTATGTTTCTTTCCGTCATTGTCTACCTTCTAAATCTCACTGTGGATGCTATAACTGAAACCGAAGATCTTAGCAAGACTTTTTAAAAAACACTTTTTATAGAATGCAGTTATTCACAGCAAGATTAAATAGGATCAAAATGTGGAAATATATGGCAKGTCATGTCTTGTGATGTGACTGTCACTAAGCGCATATAAATAAATYTAGCAGTTTTAATGTCTTTGAGGCCTTGAAAATGAGGAGCAGGGTGAGTCTGATAGCAAAAAGAAACCCCTAAAAGCTTAGGCAATATAGACATCTGTAAGAATCAGAAAAAGAATCACCTGAAATGGGCCTGACTCGTTTTTATTTCAAAGTAATCCCTTATTAACCTGCTAGCTAATGGATTCCCTGCTCTTCCCTTTGCCCTTGCAGGTTTTGCAGAATGCTCCAAATGAAATCCTGGTAGTAGCATCCTCCACACTATGCAATCTTCTTCTCGAATTCTCTCCAAGCAAAGAGGTCAGTATTTGCCCGTTGTCTCTTCTGACTTTTGGATAAAAGCTGCATTAAGTACAGAGGTAACTTAATTGGTAGTCAGGACTTGGGAAACTTTATAGCTGGAATGCTCAGCAGAACAATAAATAAATAATATACAGTGCTGAGAGTAAAATGTAGTCAAATAATTAAATATGGTCTCTGATAATTGTTGCAAAAGGAAATGCATTTTGACATTTATACTCGTTAAACATGATTGTTATGTCTAAAAGACTCAACAAGAAAACTGGTAATTTTCTTGACAATATAATCCGGCGCTTTACAGAATTTCTGCTGTAATCTGGAAAATGCTGGTGTGGTTCAAGCCTTTTCCTAGGTTTATCATTGTTGGATGAATGATGCAGGATGTCTGTTTTGGGGCCCAGCAGCATATCTCTACTTTATGTAGATCGTATATATCAATACTTGATAGAAACAGAAATATTCCCTACATCTTAACCATTCTGCAACTGCAGAACACATTTGTAAGGCTGTGGTCCACGTGGGCTCCTCTGGGGCAGTTTGCATGACTCTATTTTGATCATTTGGCCTTATTGCTTTTAGTTCTGCCTGCACAGCACCCATAGGGCCCTTAAAGAAGCCCTCCTGTAGCTGAATAAGCAGCAGTTTTGGAGCAGCTCCTTCCCCTTGCCCTGGTGCAGAAGCCGTCCCTAGAAGCCGACCGGCTCCCCAGCAGTTTCCTGCAGCCCCCGAGCTCTGGCACAGGCTCTTCCCCAGCTCGGGTGCAGTCTCAGCTCTTTGGGGCTTAGAGCTAGAAACCTTCCAATTCAGTTCATCCTAAAAGCAATTGTTCCAAATTCATTAATTCTTCTGTCGCTTAGTGAAGTGGTGGTGCAAGGTTTTACATGTCCAGAGCAGCCGTGAGTTTTCTTTACTCTGGTAAAACATGAGACACTTCTGTGCTCTGTTGCATTTATACTTGCTCTCATTAGCAAACACAATTAAATGGAAAGAGCAACCTGAAGCAGGTTTTGTTGTCCATAACCTATCACTTTATACGTCCCACTAGATCCCAAGCAGAAATGATTGCTCACAGGAAGGTGGGTGTTTTCAGAGAGAAGTCCCAAAGTGAAGGTTTTTGGGGAAAACATTTGCTGTGTGTCTGTGACAGATGGGTGTGTAGTGTCACAGCAGTGTGTGTGTGTGTGTGTGTGTATATATATATATATGTACACTGAAGCATACAAGAATCATGTCATGTTGAAGTCAGTTTTTCTTCATAAGAACCCACCTTTAAGTGCTCAAAAAGGTAGGGTAACCTTGGAGGATATGTCTGAATGGACTGAATATCAGAACAAACATGAGCAACACTTTTAATGTGCTATTTTATGTATATTTGTGTGTGTATGTATATATATTTATATATGTGCTATTTTATRTGTTTGTATATATGTCTAATTATGTGGGGTTTAATTAATTTTTTTTTCCTCTGCTCATTGTAGCCTATTTTAGAATCAGGAGCCATAGAACTTCTATGTAGTTTAACACAGAGTGAAAACCTTGCCTTGCGGGTGAACGGCATTTGGGCTTTAATGGTAAGTAAAACACGCTGGTGAAATTCTGCTTATAATTTCACTCCTTSATCAGTAAGGATGTATGCTTGTAGGCAGTAGAGGTCTGTGAAGASAGCACAATAAAAATTTAAGGTAAAGAACTGAGCAAAAGTTTTCTGTGTCTTTCAGAATATGGCATTTCAAGCAGAACAGAAGATCAAATCCGATATCCTGCGAGGTCTGAGTACAGAGCAGTTATTCCAGTTGCTTTCTGATTCAGATGTAAATGTTCTGATGAAAACTTTGGGACTGCTCAGGAATCTTTTATCTACTCGCCCAGTAAGTAGATCTGCAAACATACAGACTGGAAATGGCAACTAACTGTTAGGACAAACAAGGACAAAGATTTTGGCCAAGAATGCTACTTAATTTTCCTGTTTAAGATTGCACAAAGCCTCTACGGTGCATGTATTGCATGCTGTGTTTTTGCCGTAAAAAGGTCCCTGCCAAAAATCTTTCCACTTTTGTACTCACAAAGCTCAGCGAGACTCACAGMAAAGTAGCTTGATCTTAATGTGAAAATATGTTTTAATAACCAATATAAACTTAGCAGGTGTTCTCACAGCTAAGTCAGATATTCACATACAGTGCTGTAGCTTTGTCCCCGTTTCATCTGCTTGTAGTAATTTTATAGCCAGAACCAACCATTTTAATTCTGTGCACCAAACTTACTCCAGAATAACTCATCCAGCAGCGCTTGAATAAAATCTCATTTAAAAATTATAAGAAATTTTGAGAAATCTCTTTTAAGAAGAGCGTGTAACATCTTAAATAACCACCTGATTTCTTATCTTACGATGCTCCCTCAAACAAGACCAGRCTTCAGAGGAAGAGGAATAATACAGAGAGTTTCTGCTCTGGTSGATTTGTGTTTTGGGGAGATTTCTCTAGAAGCTACAGTCTTTTTGCAGCATTGCTCCTCCTTACCTAGAGTAATCCAATTCGGAAAAGCAGTTCTTTTTCTGGAAAATCACACTGACTATTTCATCATTGCCTTGACAGCACATAGACCATATAATGAGCACTCATGGGAAGCAAATCATGCAGGCAGTGACCCTCATTCTGGAAGGGGAGCACAATATAGAAGTCAAAGAGCAGGTACCTTTTTCATTTCTTATTGTTGTGATGCAATAAAACTTGAGGAATATCTGAGAATTTATTCTTCTCAACRTGCCAACTTTGCATAGGATTGCATTGCACTGGGAGTATATTATCAAGAGCTAGGTCAATAACAGTTCTAATTCTCCAAGAATGCTTCTTTTTCTGTGCCTATGGAGTGTTGCATGGGCCTAGAAATGGAATAAGGAATGTTCTCAATGTATGTATGTTAAAGATGATGCTGTGCAGGACAAGTTTGATATTGCTTTGGAGCAGGTTAGGAGAAGGGTGACAAAACAGCATTAAAAAACTGGCTGTAATGACAAAGCTAAATCTAGACTAGTCTAAATCTATGTTCAGTTATTCTTATTTTGCAGGGGCAATGACTTTTTTTCCCAGGGCTGTCCAGCCCCAGTTGTTAACTCCTTGGCATTGGCCTGGGTTGTAAGCAAGCTATAAAGTCCAGCCTAAAGTTATTAAACTAATTAAAGAACTTGCCCGAGCCATTGAGGAAAGTGCATAATTCGTGGGATATGATCTGTATCTGGCCAAATAGCTAACACTGTTTCTCTCTTTCAGACATTATGTATACTTGCCAATATAGCAGATGGAACTACAGCAAAAGAATTAATTATGACCAATGATGACATCCTGCAGAAAATCAAATATTACATGGTATGGGGAATTTCTCTAAGGGTCTTATTTTAGTCGTTTGTAGCAATAGAATATGCTAGAGAGACTTCTCTCGTGTAAATCGTGATTTAAAATCATGCACTTAAACATAACTGGGTACTCTAGGGGTTAAGAAAGCAAGCACTGCAGTCTGCTATGGCGCTGGTGTGCTGAGGTTGAGGATCTGTTTAAAAAGCAAATCCATAATTTTACTGTCAAATAAGCAATACTTGTAAAAATCCTACTTGGAAAGCATTTTGTGCCCTTAGAAAAGGTGCATTTTTTTTGTAGACCTTTTAGTAAGTGTTTGGAAGAAATTTAGTAAGTGTTTGGAAGAAATTGAAGTTGTAGTCAAGTGTTACATTGTCTTTGAGAGAAGCTGTAGATAAGAACTGCTCCTGACTTCACTACCTCACTTATTACAGGATGAATGCCAAAATGTAAGTCTGAGAAATTGCCACCCTTCTCTTCTAAATCTGAGTACTATTTTTCTATATTTAGAGTCATTCAAATGCTAAACTTCAGCTTGCTGCCATGTTCTGCATATCTAATCTCATATGGAATGAAGAAGAAGGTAAGAAAACATTAATATACAGCTAAGTTATTACCAATCAAAAGGTCAATGTTATATAGCTATCACTATTTGCCTGGGACAGCACACGGTGGGGATCCAAAGCATAAAGGGAGACTTTGGTGTAGGCAGAATATGGATGCAGTGAGTGTGTTCAGGAGGAGAAGTGTTGGAGGGAGAGCTGCAAAGGAAGTTTGTCCGGCTTGGAGGGCTCGAGCTGGGCATGGACACGAGTGGTTCTTGTGGGCTGAGCTGGTGGGAGCGGGGAGACATCCAGCAAGAGGAAAGCTGGAGCAGTGGGAGGCACTGAGGGGTTGTTGCAGCAGGGGAGTGTGGTGGGATGGGACTGAGGGGGTTCTTCAGGGCTGGGTTTTAGCTTCAGCTCTGCTCCCTGCCCCTCTTCGAGCTAGCTGATGCTGCCCCTCCTCCTTTCTCTTCTCAGTGCACTTGTTTTTAATGGATTTTCCAATACGGAATTTCTCCTTGCAGGTTCACAAGAGCGACAAGATAAACTACGAGACATGGGAATAGTAGATATTCTACATAAATTGAGTCAGTCATCAGATCCAAATCTGTGTGACAAGTGAGTATTTAAAAAAAATAAAATCCCAAAGCAGTATTACTGGGATTTGGTTTTTTTGCTCATAACAAAGTGTCTTGTTAATAACCTTTTGGTTATTAAATGTCTGCATGCTCCCCCAAAAAAACTCTCTGCTGTTGCACCGAGTACTACTGTGCATGTTAAGAAATTGTGATGAATACTTATTGAGTATTGGGTCCTATATTACTTGGGAATTACGTAGGAATTCCTTTTTTATTGCTTAGGAATAAAAAGTCAGGCTTAAGGTCTCGATGCTAAAACTCACAACAGCAGAGACCCTGTTTAATCTTTCTAGTTCATGGTGTTATGTGGCTGTTTGGAATTGCTCCTGTCCAGGAGTTGCTCCTGTGCTTCTCTTCACCCCACTGGTTGATCCTGTCTCTGCAGCCACTCTGATGTACAGTCCTGTACATAAAAAGCTGTTGATGACAAAAACCAAACCCCAGCAATTAACCATTTTTTTCCTTCGTTGCAGGGCGAAGACAGCACTCCAGCAGTATCTTGCATGATCAAAGACTAATTGAATCTATGGACACCCCTCATGTCTACTTAAGGAATAGCAGGAAATATTCCTGACTCCTTGTATTTGCACAAGTCACCTTGGGCTGCATTTTTCTCAGGTGCAGGGAGCTGCTTTGCAGAAACAGTTTAAATGATCAGGTCTCCAGTGCACTTGAGAATCTTCTTGAGGTAGTTTCTTTACTCAGAGGACTCTTGGGGGGTTGTTTTATTATTATTTTTTTTTTTCCTGAGCTACCTGGACTCTTGAATAGAACAATCAGTCGTCGTTTTCCTTTGGGCCTACAATTTTCTGCTTTTGCTGCAGCCTGCGTGTGTGGGTGTGCGTGTGTTTGGGTGTGTGCACGTGCTCGGGTGGATGTGTGTGCGTGTGATACCTCAATTTTGGTTTTCCTTTATTTTTTTTTTTGAGTGTGAAAATCTTTTTCTACAGGTTTTCAAGGGTTAACCATTGTTTGCTGTACGAATACTTCAATGAATTATATACAGTTTGAATGAAATGTTATTTAAAAAAAGAAAAAAAACAAACTGTTGTAACCCATAAAGTTTATTTTGAATTTTGAACAGATGAATGTTTTTAAGTAAAATATATGCATTTCTGAATTTCAGCTTAATTTACCTTATACTTGATTTTTAAAGAGGAAAAGAGAGGGAGACAGTAGACCCAAATTACAAGCAGCAAATCCTGTGCTGTGAGGAGATTTACAGTGAGCATTTTCCTGCCACGCGAGGTCAGCAGGTCCTGATGACAGAGCCTGGCTCAGCTGGCTGGTTTGGGGGTTCTCTGCTTTTTGGAGGTAAGGGCTGTACTTGAGTTAGTGTGACTGGCCTTTCTGGAAGGGAGCAAGCGGCTGCAATCTCAGCAGGCCTGTGCCTCTTGCTTCAGAAGACAAGAACTTGCTCGGATACTTGCTGGAGGAGTAGCTGTTTTTCTGTATCTGTTAATCATCATGTTAAGTATCACTAAGATTGATAGGGCAAAGAGTATGTTGCAAAATTTATGCTTGCAAGAGACCAGAAGGACCCGACAAGTGGTGGTGAAGGGGCTGTTCTGGCTTTGCATCATGTCCAGGTGAAGTAACTCACAAAGTATTTCCATAGTAGAAATATTTCAGCTGGGTGCAATTAGGTTGGGGAAAGGAGGAAAAAATGCTAGAGTTTTGCTCAGTAATGTTGCTGCAACTTGTATGTGTGTGTGCACATACATGCTCGTGCATGGACTTGGACACGTGGATAATCAAGATGGGGTTTTACTGGATTCAGAAGCTTAGGGTGTCCAGAGCTTGTCCCTAGCTCAYGTTCCAGAACTCGTGCCTGCAATCCTGGAGGAAAAACTGTGGCTACAAATGAGGAAGACCGTGCAGGGTTCAAGGAAGGTGCCAGGGAGTCAAATATGCCTAGGAACAAGGGAGAGCTGCAGGGAGCTCTTTCACACAGTGCAGAGTTTGTTCATTCTTCCCTTGTCGTCTTTTGGATGTCAGTTTAGAGCAGAGTTTTAATAGTCCCAGTCTCCAGACACTATATTTACCTAGCACTAACGGGCACACTAAGGGTTGCAGCCGATGTCTTAAAACCAAATCTTTCTTCTGTTACACTGACTTCAGGAAGGCTACAGCTAGAAGAGAGGTCTGTAACTTTGCTAACCAATTTTGATAGCATCTTAACCG
Source organism: Nothoprocta perdicaria (assembly GCF_003342845.1). NCBI lineage: Eukaryota > Metazoa > Chordata > Aves > Tinamiformes > Tinamidae > Nothoprocta > Nothoprocta perdicaria. Next base: position 1,194,088 of record NW_020455390.1, on the reverse strand, counting down.
TTCCTTGCTGATTCAGGGGTCAAATTGTGACAGCCTTACTTTATTTCAGAGGTAACTATTTGCGTCAGAAAATGTGACCACATTTTGGCCTGGAATTTGAATGTTCTATTGTATCAGATAACTGTTATCACTTGGTTGCAAAGGAGAATATATACATTTAATGTAACTTCTTCCAATCTTGAAAGATAAATAAAAGTGAGCACCTGACACYTTTTCCCCCCGCCAGGCACTGCAGTAAGTGACTGGCCATTTTTTAATGCCCTTCTGCAAGTTCTTTTCATGATGGATTTTTAGGGGCTGAGCAAAAAGGGAAGTGAAAATTAGCGAGGACTTGATAAATGGCAGTCCTCAGAAGTGAAGTTGTATAAAATTAATCAACTTTTACATGAACTGAGGAAAGGCTTCTGGGGCAAATGCCAGAGAGGTAAAGCTGCCTTATAGCCTGCACGTGGCTGCTAACCCCGCGCTCCCACGACCGACCTCGGGAGCTCAAGGTGCTGCCCGTCTCCTTCCCATTCACGTATCTGAAATCGAGTCTGAATTGGATCGTATAAAACTTTGGTGCCTCAAGTGCTCGGAGAAAGGTGAGTAAATTCCTGTCTGCTCCTTTTGAGGTCGTTTCTCCAAAATCTACTGGGGAAAAAAATAAAATGAATGCTCAGACAATCTGCTGCAAGGGAATAGCTGACGTTTTCCATGGATATTACACTGATAGGACAGTCTGGATGAGAGTGTTTTTACTTTCACTTAAGCTTTGTGAATAATTTCTGATGTTACTATAGGTATGTAAAAAAAGAAGAAAGTGAATACTGTAAATAAAAAGAACTTTACCAGAACATCTAGGCTTTACTGAGCTTCATGGAGACATTTCTTTGTGCCATCTTCTGTACAGACTGAGAGTTTCTCAGCTGAGATTTATGCTGGGAAYGGGCTTGTTTGCTGCCTGATCAAGTCTTTGTGAGCTTTACTTGGCTAGAGGCATCTTGTGCCTTCAGAAGAAAAGCAAATATGACTGGTCTGGACCAGGATACCAGACCATCAGGATTTCTTCTCTTCTTGTACCATTTCTCTTTTTGCAAACCAATGCTAAGCAGTTTGGGTAATTAGCTCCCCTCTTTATCTCTTAATTCGGTAATTAGCTTTTCTGTCAAAGGTTACGCATGTCCAAAAGAGATCACCTTGGCTCCAGAGAGCWGGTGCACTGGTTGCTCACCCCTGTCTACACCAAATGTCATTTCTCCTGCGCAAATATCATGTAGAATTKGGCTGTGTTTCTGACCACGGGTCCACATCACGTAGCAAAAGAAACTCTGACCTGCCCAAAAGCACCTTGTGTCGCTGTGTTCTTGGGGAAACATCTGCTCTTTTTGGATTCTTTAGGCACTTGTTTCATAGCTACTTATGGTGCTTYTCAGCCTGTCGGAGTTCTAGTCCTGAGGCTAAAGCTTCAGCCTCGCAGCAGCTGCTGCAGCTCAGAAATGCAGCTGGACTGAAGCAGAATAACCAGGGCGGAGAGGCACTGCTTGAAGAAATGCTGGTGGGATTCCCCAGCACTCGGAAAACACGTGAGCTTGGGGTGGGATGAACACCCAAAACATGAGTTACGCTGAAGATCGTGAGAACTTCACTGAAGGCTTCTCTTTACGAAACACCAGCTATTGTAGCTTTTGAATGTATATTTTGTGTGTGTAATCCCAACTGTGCCACAGAAGGGGATGGACAGGCAGCCTATGTCTTTCCTGCAGCAGCCGGTGCCAGRGAGCGGATTCGTGAGGAGAAGGACGTGGACATGGAAGGTAAATGGTGGCGGGTGCCTGGTGGGAAGGGAATTCCAGGGATTCCCAAGGCAGAGCCGACTCATGCTGTGCTCCCAGTGCCGGCTGCTGCTGCTGGGGGTGCTGGGCAGCCCATTCAGGTCCTTGGCCCCAGGGCCTGGAGAAGCCTCCGTGTGCGCACGGGGATTGGGCACCGCTGTCCCTGGGGCCGGCAGCGCTTTCCGCGCCCCGGAAGGGCCTCGCGAGGCTCCGGGAAGGGGAGCGGGGCCGGMGGCCGCTCCGCCCGCGTTGCCTGGGCTGCCGGAGCCKCTCGGTTCCAGCCGGCGCGTCCGGACTCGCCAGAGCGACCAGGACCCCGCGGCTGCTGCTGCCAGATGGCTGCAAAGAGGAAGGAGCTGGTGCTGCAGGTCAGTAGGAGCCTGCTGGGGTAGAAGCGCCTTTTAGGGCATCCCACAGGCTGAGAGTCCTGGGTGCTGGGGAATCTCTGCCTGCCAGGCTCTACTGGGAGGTCCCACTGCTGGAAAAGCACTTCTAAAGGTGGATGGGAAGAGCTGGCAAGTCAAACTGGTCCCCAAAGCAACGTTTCCTCCGGGGCAGCGGAGTTTGCTTCTAGGATGCAGGTTGATCTGCATCCATCCTGGGGTCAGATTGCTGCTTTCAGCAATCAAAATGCACCCGTGTTCACAGGAGGTGTGTTCAGAGGACATTTGGATGTAGCAAACGGGGTGCTCGCCCCTGAATATTGGGTGGCTGTCATGGGATATACCTGACAAGGTCAGACAGTTACACATCARGTGTATCTCACTTGGAGAAAGCTTGAGATACAAGAGCAGTCTGAAGGCTGAAGGACCTTCAGCCTGTGAAGGTGTTTCACAGGGCCATGCAGAGGGGTTTTCCTCTGCTTACATCATAGAGGTGATTTGATAACTACCTGCATCAGGAAAGCATTTCTGAGGGCAGTTCATTAAGCCAAAAAGTTTGAGGTTAAACACATTGAAAATGAGATGCAGGCGCTTAACTGGCACAGTCAATAACCAGAAGGGAAAAAAAAGAAGTAGATCATGAGCTTGCAYTCAGTTTTGAAGAAAGTTCAGTTTTCTCAAGAGAGAAAAACACTGCAGGTGATTTTGGACTGTGTAACCCTGTGAARTTTGTAAAGCTTGGGGTAAAAATGGGGAGGGTTTGTGTAGGATGAGAAAGATGGGCCCTCTGTCAAGGTGGAGACGCTGCTCTGCTGCTGCACGTCCCACCATGTCCCTGCTTGATGGAGAAGTTACTTCAAGCGGAATTTGCGCTTTTGGCAACTCGATGTGTGCCCAAACGTCACTGCAAAAAGGTGACGTTTCCAGGAGTAGATGAAAGCMGAGCTTCATGTGGGAGGCAAACCCATGTCCTAGAAAATTTCTGGGAATGCTAGAGAGAAGCCAGGTCTCTCAGCATCCTCTGGGCATCCACATTAGCAAAGCRCTTTGTGCAGTGTTGGTGCAGCTTGGAGTCCATCAGTTGAACTCGTTATCACGAAAGATTATCGTAAATCAGTTGACCTCATTAACCTTCTGTGAAACACTCCCAGGGTGGTCCTAGCACTAGGAGCACCTGAGATCATTGAATTGCTACTTCTGCAGGTGTTCTCAATAAAATAAAGAGGTTTGGGGTTACCTGCTRAACAAGAAAACAGCTGGAGGTGTTTGGGTAACTCCCTGCTCTTCCAATGAGGCAGGAAGGCTGCTGCACGATCTGCAGGATGATTCTGAAAGAGGAGCTGTAGGCACGAGCCTTGCTGGAGTTAGTGCTCCAGGGAGGACTAAATATAGTTAATATTTTCACTTTTCAGAAGGAACCAAATAGGATCCTAACTTTTTGAGGAGTCTTTTGTTAATCTGGGCTTTCTAAGTGCCAGCTAAGAATGAATGAGCTCCTCCTCGCTGCTGCTTTTGCACAGYTGATGGGCGGAAGCCCTTGGGAACAACCGCGCAGCGGCCTCGCAGGGCTGCATGTGTGTCCTCCAAGTCCACAGTTCCATCATCCAGCAGCCTGGGAAGGACCAGTCATCTGCCAGCAGCTCCTGCAGCTTCTAGCTGCCACCAGAAGGAGATTTGTTGCTGCAGCTGCAAGAGGGCACCAGGAGGAACCAGGGGTTTTAAGGGCTGTTGCAGATCCAACTCCCTCAATTCAGCTCTATGTGCATTTCTTGAGAGACGCCACACAACCTGATGACTTGCTGTTGCTCTTACTGTGTTTTTATATTTTCATGTAGATGAGCATCAACACCCAGGAGCTTTGGGAAGAAATGCTGTGCCTCAAAGGACTCATTGGTAAGGGCTGGGCCAACACAGATTGCTTTTGTTCAATGTTAAGAGGACTGCAGCAGTTAGGAATCAGTTACTGCCAAAACGGAGGTTCAATTGGTCCTCAGTTTCCCTGCCATATTCCAAACAGAGGGAAAGAGCGGCAGGTTGTGGCTTGAGTGGTTCAGTTTGGACATTAGGAAAATCTCCTTCACAGAAGAGGGGTGCAGTCCTGGGTCTACAAACCACGGGTCTCCAGAGAGAGGGATCTCTATCCTTAAAAGTTTTTAGGATCCTTTTTACAACCTTTTACAGAATCACAGAATGGTTGAGGTTGGAAGGGACCTCTAGAGATCATCCCGTCCAACCTCCCTTTCTGGCACTAACAGCCTTTGGCAGCCTCCTTCCAAATGATTCGGTTGCAAGGTGGAAGAGCCCACAAGCCAACTTATTGGTGCATGGCGTGTAAACTGATTTTGGGACTGTCCATTTCTGCAGTTGTTGATGCTTTTCAAGCCTGGTGTGGTCCGTGCAAAACAGTAGTGGATCTTTTCCGAAAAGTAAGGAATGAAGTTGGCAGAGACCTCCTGCATTTTGCAGTGGTAAGATCTAATGTGGTGCTGCTTTAAATATCCAGTCCCCTCGTATTAGCAGGTAGCTTAAGACTGAAATCACCTGTTTGCTGTATGGAGCTAAAATGGTAACAAATCAGACTTTTAATTGCCAAACCTTCAGATGAATGAAGCCAAGCACACCTGATAGTTCTTAATGCTTAATTCTCATGTATATGTGCTCCCATGGAATAGAAATGGCTTTCTAGAAACATTTTTTCATTTTTTTTTTTTTCTTTACATTGAAATCTTTCATTTCTTTCAGGCTGAAGTGGATTCCATTGATGCTCTGGAAAAATACAGAGGAAAATGTGAGCCAGTCTTTCTGTTTTACACAGTGAGTGGAAATACTTTTGCAGTAGTTGCATAGAGCTTGACCTGCCCATGGGAACTGTTGTCACCTTGGATGCTCTTTTTGTGTTTTCACCAGTTTTGTTTGCTCTGTGTCTGCTAATATCTGCAGATGGTCAAGTGCTGCATGTGTAAAAGCATACATCTGGGCTTTACCTTTAATCCCTTCTGCCTTGCCACCAARCAACAATAATTTAGCTTTATTATATACTTATATACCTTCTGTTTATTCATAAATAACTGTACAAGAGAGAGTGAAGATATACTATAGGGATGAAGGAAAACAATTTAACTGCACAGGAGAATTAAACACAGCAGAAGGCACCAATTTACAGGAAAACTCTAGCTAGGGGGTGTCAAGTTGATCTGGGCCTTGGTTGGTTGGTTGGATGGGTGTTTTTTTGTCCATGGGGAGGTTTGTGCATCCTGTGATCAATGGCTGTGTTTCTAGGGCCTTTTCCCCTCCTTAAGAAAATGCCCCAGTTGTGAAAATCCATGATTTCCACACAGAGATCCCTGTAATGTACTGGRACACAGGTGTCCACAGGGTCTGGTGAGCAGTGGGTCTATATGAGGAGTGTCCTCACCATGTGGGCAAGACCTCGGGTCTTTCGCTCTTCGCACAGTAGGCGTAATGCCACATGCAGTGTGGTCTTCTGGAGGTTTGCAGCGTCCCTCCTGAGAACATAGTGACTGACTTGCGTTTCTTGACCTTCAGGGAGGACAACTAGTCGCTGTTGTACGCGGAGCAAACGCCCCGTTGCTGCAGAAAACCATCCTGGAGCAGCTGGCAGCGGAAAAGACGGTTTTGGAGCGCGGAGGAGAGCGCGGGCTGGCAGCCAGACCCTGAGCTCCTGCAGGGGTGCATGCCTGAGGAGAGGCTCAGCTCCCCATGCCAGCAGCCCTTTGGAGCAGGTTAATCCCTTGCAGGAATCCCATCCTTCCACCTGGGAGGCTTGCAGGTCTGGTTAATGCACCATGTAAGTCTGCACGGAGCCACGAGTCCTACTGAAAATTTTAAAAAATTAAAAAAAAAAAAAAAAAAAAAGAGATGTTTATGTTCCCCAAAACCTCTGTCCCCTGGGAAAGAGGAAGATGTGGTGTCCTGCTTTGTTGGATGAAGGATCAACATTGCTGGAGCGACATGTGTCTGATCTGCAGCTGCAGGGAGCTGCTGCCGGTGTGTTTCTGCCCAGCTCTTTCCCTGTGAACACCCTGGAACGGTATCCGTGAGACCGGCCCGGTGCCCACCTCGTCCCCGACCCGCTCCCTCCCTCAGCCTCCCGCTCCCGCGGCACCTCCCACCCCGCTTCCCGCTTTAAGGCGGCGCCTGGCGCGCGGCTGCGCCTGCGCAGGGGGCGGGAGCGCCGCGGGTTCGAGTCCCGGCGCTGCTGCTTCCCCCGCCATGGAGGCGGCGGAGCAGGCCGAGCCGGCCCGGCCGACGGGCCCGGAGCCGCCCGCGGCCCGGCTGAGCGCGGCGGCCGAGCTCGACCGCGAGCTGGACTCCCGCAGCGAGCTGGTGCGTGCCGAGCCCCGCGCGCCCGTCCGCGGGGACCCGAGCGCTGCGGGGGGGAGGCGGGGAACGTCCCTGGCGGCGGAGGGAGCCGCGGAGGCCGCCCCGGCGCGCTCCCGGCCCGGCTGGCGAGCGGCCGTTAGAGCCGTTAGCGGCCGTTGGTCCTCGCGGCCCGCGACGCCCGCGGCTGCGGCGGGAGGCACCTTCCCCGTGCGGCTCCTGACGCCGCTTTTTGCATCTTGGGCCTCTTGTTCTGTCTCCTAACGTCGTATTGCAGAGAAAACGTTTTGTGTAAGGCCGTCCCTAGCGTACGGAGGTGGCTTTTCGGTAAGAGAGCAGGTTGGAAGGGGCAGGCGCGTAGTTCCTTTTTAATTTTAGTTGGGGAGAGGGTTGGAAGGCGAAGCGGGCAGCCTGGGCTCACTCTGCACTTTCTGTCACCCAGATCGACGACAAGGAGTTTGACATCCCTCAGGTGGACACCCCGCCGACGCTGGAGAGCATCCTGAACGAGGTGCGTGGCCCCGCGGCGCGGCAGCCGTGCCGGGACGTGCCCGGGGGTTTCGCTGTGTAACTTYGTGATTTCCTCATCTCGTGGCGGGTAAAGTGTGTGTTTGGTGGGGTAGCTGCTGTACGGTGTGTAACGCTGGATCAGAGCACCCATGACTGGAACGTGAAGGGTTTCCATCAAATTTAAGCAAGCTCAGCTGTGGGTTTGGGCAGTTGTCTCAAGACTGCRTTTTATCCAATGTCAGTGCCCTCATCCGCTTCACATAAGTGGTTAGAGTAGCTTTCTGCCCCAATGGTTGGTGTTACTGGAACCATCCTATTGGGGAGAACTGAATTTCAGTCTCTTACATCTATTTTGGTGCTTGCTTTACAATAGCTGGGAGAGTTCACGATCTTTGGAAGGAAAGGAGGGAGGGCAGCAAAATAGAGACAAACTCCGAAACAAACAAACTTTCACAAGCTGAGCGAACTGGGACCTATGGAGAAGCCAGTGCTAAAGAGAAGAGCAGCTTGGGAGACCTGGTGGATCCTTAATAAACGTGGTATTGAAGATGGAGATATAAGTGTCCCAAACAGTTTGATGTAGGCTAGCAACTAGTGAAATAATCCTCAGTGGAATGGGTCCGCCCCCCTCCTGTATGGATGCTGGAAATCTTAAACTGGAGAGGCAATCCGAAGTAAATTCAGTTGAATGAAGATAAAAACTTTATTCTCGCTCCTGTGCTGTTCACCTTGGTGAAACAGGTAGGGAATGACTGACTTCTTCCAAAAAGGTGTGATAAGAGTAAATCATACCTGCTGAAGGAAAACTGAGTAACTTTACTTCCTCCTGTGATGCATTCCTATGATTATTGTGAATTCTAGATTTTCTGTACTAACAGTTCAGTAAAATAAGAAATAGTTCTGTCCTTGCAGTTGGGAAGATCTCTTGCATCCCCTTTACTCTGTTTTATTGACGGACTCGTGCTAATGTTTCAGTTAGGGTGCTGTACAACGTGAGTGCTTAGCTGTGGCGCTTCTCTTCCCTCAGACCGATGATGAAGAAGAGTCTTTCATTCTGGAGGATCCCTTCCTCTTGAACGTTGACAACACGGATACCCACTCCTACGACACCTCTTCCGTAGCAAGCTCGGACAGCGGGGACCGCACGCACCTGAAAAGGTACAGCTGGGCTCATACCATGGGAGGCTGCATGATTTGTGAAGGAACCAACCCAGACTGACTTCATGAAAATCTTTGAGTTATACGTGGTGACTTCCAGAGCCTGCAAGCAGTTTATAGTGGTTTTAAAGGGTATGTGTAACTGTTGTTACTCCTATAAATGGAATCTGAATCTTGTCGTTTGAAAACAGGCTGGGATGTGGTAGTCAGCCATAATGCTGCTGACTCGTCTCACTAGTTAGTCAAATTACAGCCTGATCCTCCCCTCCGAGCACTCCCACGGCCTTTCCGTGTGCCACCAGTGCCAGGTGGCTTTGGCATCTCCTCAGCTGTGACTGTTCTGTCGTTAGTCATTGCATAGGGTGTTGCTGTGACAGTGTATTTTGGTGTGCTGACCCACTGCTCCTTCTACAAATAAGGTGGTTTATATTGAATGAAATGTAACCTGGAATTCTGGAGTATTTTCCAGGCTTTTGTACAGAGAGACACCCAAAATTATAATTGTCATGTTTGGGTGAAACTGCACGTTTTAATGGGTGCTCAGCTATAATAACAGCAGCAGACAACATATTTTTGCAGCCTATATGAGAGGCACACATTTATGTGCCTCTTGAGACAGGAAACAAATGATTCTCCCTGTTAGTTTTGCAAATTTTTCTTTCTGGTGCTGTCTATTTGTCTACGAAATTGCAGTTTCTCTCCAAAATTTCCATCTATTGTGTCTGTGTTACAATGTGCCAAATATTCCTTCTGAAAGTAGCTGTCCCCTGGACACTATTYGCTTTTTAAAGACATTTTCCTCCTAAACAGCAGTGTTTACCTTTTGTATCAGATCAGCTGTGTTTTAATTAGATGCTGTTCTTAAGCAAATGCCTGTAGTTTTCCCAGAGGGCTCTGTTTCGCTAATGAGCCATGTTCAATTGCATGTTTTCCTTACCTTACCTCCCATTAAAAACTGAGACTTCCTGACTTGCTGGAGGAGGAATTAATGAGCTCTTAGCCTTTTATTTKTTGGCTTTTCAGACTAAATGCTTTCAGACTTTGTTAATAAACTAAAGTTTCCAAATATATGTTAAAACTGAAATTTTTTTTGAAGGATTTTTTTTTAATTCCCCTCCAAATACTGAGTTTAAAACAAAATTTATGCAGGCACCGTGTTGCATCTCAGGCTTTGCTAATAATTTCCTGTCCCCTTGGCCCCTATGGCTGTTTGTCTCTGGTGAAAGCTGTGTAGGTACTATTGGTGCATGGAGAATTTACCTTCTGCTTAAGCTGTGGTTTAAGCAAGGTTCTGAACTTCTAGTCCACTGTAATGTGTCTGTTTTTTCTTCTTTCCTTAGAAAGAAAAAACTGCCAGATTCTCTGTCTCTCCATGGATCAGTTATTCGCCTCTCACTTCTGAAAGGAATTTCTGCCCAGATAGTGTCTGCAGCAGTAAGTCTCTTTCCCCATGTCCATTAAATATCATTAAATGAAAAGGTAATGTGCTCTGGTGCAGAGGGCTGTGTGTGATCTCTTTCCTCTGCTACTAGTTCTGGTTAATACTAGCAGGTTCAGTGCATAACCTACTACTACTAGTATCTAACCTACAGTGAATTGAGTATTACCTGGCTTTGCTTCTTTTCTTTTACTCATTGCTTGTCTTTTCTCTCTAGGACAAGGTGGATGCTGGCTTGCCTACTGCAATAGTGAGTATTCAGGCAATTTCCAAATATTTCGTAGTTAGTCTTCATATAAGTATGTTTAAACCTGTTTAAACAATAATTTGACAATATTTTAAATATTTGACAATAATTTAAACAATAAATACATCTTTCTTCTTGTCCACGCTAAAAATTCTTACTTAAGAAAGATGGGGGAAACGGCATGAAATATCTGGCTTCTGGGTGCAGTTGATTACATCTATAACCTTCTAAATCTTTCATTTCTGGCAAACTTTGGGTGAAGGAATTAGAGAATTTAAATGGTTGATTTGGGACGGCTGTTTCTAAACTTTGAATCTTTCTGCRTGTCTTTTTAAGGCAGCATCAAATCTGATAGCAGTGGGGACGTCCCATGGATTAGCGCTGGTTTTTGGTAAGTAAAAGTAAAACTTTAAGGGGGAAAAAAAGCCAACTAAACTTAMGGCAGAGCTTCAGAGTGGGTGTTAAAAGTATTATGTTTGTGCTAAATATGATTTTGTCTCAGTAGAAAAATAAGTGCAAGTAATTATTTCAGTTGCCCTTGTTTGCCTGATATTTCTGTGTTGGAGTTTAGCATATTGTGACCAAATTTAGCCCATTGGAAATGATCCCTTGGCGGGGTGTCAGAGAGAGAGGCTTTTCTGTGTTCAAACACAAGCTATCCCSTTTTCCTGTAGCAGGAACCAGAGTTCAGTTGACTTTCATTTTGTATCCTAGAGATGCTCTTCTGCCTTCTGCTGTAAGTCCTTGAAGTGCTCCCATGGACATCTAGTTTGTGTCCAGTGTTAAGAATTTGTTCCAGCAAATTTATAAACCCAATTATCTTCTTTTTTTCCCCCCTCAAAATTGACTGAAGTTACTCAACAAASCAAAAGTTACGGGGGGAGAGGTTACAGCAGAAGAATGGGAAGGACTGACAGTGTAAGCCTCGCTTCCCAGGGAATCTAAATATTCTGATATTAAACTATTTAATGACATTTGCTCAACTTCATTTTTGAATTATTTACAGGATGTGCTAAATCTGAATACAGATAGAATGACACTTATTCCCTGAAGTTTTAAAAGCTGTGTGTATGGTTTATACAGTAATGGAATTGTAAATACTTCTGACATACAATGTGTAGGACCTTATTCTGGTTGAATCTGGCAGGTTCATTTTTTTTTCTYTTTTTAATTTTGTTGTGTGGTTTTGAATCATTAATGCATTTTGTAATTCTCTCTAAGCTCATCTGCACCCTTTGACCTTATCTTTCTTTAAGGAAGATTTGGGTAAAGAAATACTTGGATAACTTTCATTTTCCTTTTTTTGGAACACTTCTATTGGCTCTTGAAGATTATCACAGTCTTTGGACTGGAGACAGCTGTGAGATTGCACAGCTCATGTTTGGCGAGTGGTATTTTTATTGCGAGTTAGAATCCTTATGCCAACTCGTTGACATCCCACGTGGTGCCTGTAAGTACTGTAGAAGTGTTGATGAGAAGGGATGTGTGGAGGTGTCCTGTTTAGAGCAGGACTATCACCGTGTTGGGGGCAGAGCAGTCCTGGCTTTGTCCAACGGGGCTTGAAACTCCTGAGGATGGAAAACATGCTCCAACGTGCGGACGGGCACATGCCCGCTCTGCTGGTAACCTGTTGCAGGACACTCAGCCTTGCAGGGGGAGGAGATTTTCCCAAAAGTCTGTCCCAACAGCTCAGTTGGCAATTTGTGCTGTTTGCCCTTTGTCAGTTGTTACTGGAAAGAGCTTGGTGCTCGTACCTTTCTCACTACTGTTCTCATTTGGAGGATTATTTAAGAAAAGGGGAGGAATCCTGTTTGGAGTGTGATTATTCTGTCACTGAACAAATAACCCATGTTGTGATTTTCCTTTGAGCATTAACAGCTAACATGTGAGAATTTACTTCCTAGTAAGTGTGTAGTAATGAACAAATAAGGTTTAGAATTTGTAAAGCCGTTTTCTTTCCTCCATCTCTTGTAGAAGACATAAGGATTGTTACCCTCCTCAAAATCTAGCCCTTAGCCTGAGCTCACTGAAATATACCACTTCACATGGGTATTTTACCTTCTGGASAGAGAATTTCTGCCTGGTTCAGCTTATTTCAGTTAGTGTGAATGATTTATTTTCTCTGTTGTCTGCAAAACTTAGGTTAGTGAAACTTAGTAAAAGTTCAGGTTAGTCAACTTAGGGTTAGTGTCGTATTTGTTGGTGTGGAGAGATAGCACGATATCTCGAGTAAATGCTACTGTAGGTACCTAACACAGAATCATAGAATCCTTAAGGTTGGAAGGGACCTTTAGAGATCCTCTAGTCCAACCTCCCTGCACACGCAGGGTCACCTAGAGCACAGGGCACAGGACTGCGTCCAAGCGGGTTTTGAAGATCACCAGAGAAGGAGACTCCACAGCCTCTTGGAAGACTTTTCCAGGGCTCTGTCACCCTCGTTGTCAAGACATTTTTACTTAAGTTTCYGTGGAACTTCTGGTGCTTCAGTTTGTGACCCTTTCTTCTAGTTCTATTATCGTTAACTTTAAAAAATACAAAGGTGATGTTCCCCAAAATAGAGCTTTAATGYGGAACTGGCTGTATGGCTGGTGATAACTGTTGAAAATACTTGTATCAGCAATGTTACTGATAATACTGGGAGTTTACACTAACATTTTTCTTTTTTCTTTTTTTTTTTTTTAATTCCATCTTTTTACCTTTGGCTCAGAGGTCAAAATATAAGAACTCGTTTTTGTGCGATGACTCCGTGTGCTTTTTAAGCAACTTGTATTTAAAATGCGTACTCGCACAGTGTTCTCTCTTACTTGAATAAATCAAAAGATGAAGCCTTGACAGAAGAAATCAGTGAAACCTGAAAGTCCTCTTGCCCTTAAAACATTATCACATGTGTTGCTTCTAACTCCTTTCCTTTCTACTGATTTCTGGCTTTTTCTTTCCTCCTTTGACCCTGTCTGTGTGGACTGAAAAGGAAAAGGTACAGTAATGCTGCCCTGTGCACGTCCCCTGCATGACCAGCTCTCGTCTCTGCATGTTGCTGTGCTAGGTCAGGGCTCACGACGCCAGGGGAGCAGGATGTGGGGCAGTGCTGCAACCAGGGAGTCAATAACACTGCTGGCCTGTCTGGGGGTTCGATTTTGAACAAATGGGTATTTTACACTTCCAAAATTCTGCAGGAGCAGCAGGGGAAGAGGTAAACGTGCTGCTTATAGTGCTTTAAGATAGGACACCTGCATGCCTGTTTGCAAAGGAGGTGTTTCAAGGCAGGTGTTTCAGGCAAAAATTGTAATATTTAAGCAATTCTGCAGGAAGCAAAGAAAGTCTTTTAAATTCAGGAGAACTTTGATTTAGGAAAATAAGCTTGAGGAAGGCTTCAGTACTGACATGCTTGCCTTGGCTCTGCCTTGCTTTGTGTGAAATACTTAAAAGTACATGTTCGAGAGCTTACTCAAACTATGTGTAGTGGTTCTTGCAGCTTAAGGTGGGATGAGACATTTGCAAGAAATAAACACTTGTGGKCTGTGCAGGTTGTTCCACTGTTCTGCAGAGGTGACTTATTTGTGTACTTTTGTTTTTTCCTTTTTGTAGAGCTATGTCAAAGTGCTATCTAGTTTTCACTTCAGGCTGTTGAGAGTAATGTCAGTAGTTACAGCTGGAAACTTTGAGGATGAGGAACTGTTTTTCTTAAATTGCATATTTAAAAATATTTTCTGGTAACTGATAGCTGCCCATTTTTCAAGTATGTGCACTAAACTTTTTATGCTTAATCCTAAATATACCTTAGCTCAAAATGGATGATATTCATCTAGAAAATCCTCAACTCAGCATCCATAGCCTTTTGCTTTAATCTGTTTTTATCACTCTGCTGTCTCATTAACAGGAGTTGATTGATTCGGGCAGCTTGCTTTGTCTTTGGAAGCAATTTCATCCGATCTTATTTATGTTTATTTAAAAAAATCAAACTGCTCCTGAGTATCTTTTTTTCACTGCCTGTAAACATGTGCTTGTTCACACACGTTGACACATGTTTGGGATGAGCTTCCCAAGTTACAGTTTCTCAGCTCCAAAAATACAGCTCACAAGGGACACATCCTTCTTGGGAAAGTTTAACCATGCACAAAACATTTAATTTCTGTGTGTATCATGTTTTGTTCATATTGTGGAGGAGGAGGAAGGGAGAAAGTGGATTTGAAAATTCATGTGGTGYAAAGAAGGAAAGCGGCATTGAAAGAACTCGTGTTTCTGGAGCTCCTCCCCTTTGCAGAGAGAAAGCTGTGAAAGATGCTTCTTTCTTGCATCTTACAAGAAGCAGATTATTGATTCAGTAACCAAATATAAAATGGTTAAGCCCTCTTCTTGCAAGGTTATTTTTTAATCACTCCCACTAATGTCCCTTGAAGCTGGCAGGGTTTGAAAGGTGAATCTGGCTGTGTGCTCAGCCATGGATTTGTCCCTGCTACAGAGATGCATCTGTATGGAGAAAATGAAGAGATACCTACRTGCTGGGTTTCACATCTAGTACTTTGCTAACCAAGCTGCAACTCTCATGGAGAAGTGTTCTCTGCCTTGGGTTTTCTGCTTTTTCCAGGGGTTTCTGCTGTTCTGCATTCTCACTTCCCCTCGACTCTGTCATTCTTCTATGCTCAAGACGCAATGCATACACACAGGATTATGGTGATGCTTCCAGCATGTAGTAATTTCTAGTCTGTATTTAAAGAATCCTCAGAGAACAGCTTTTCTCCTTCCTTGGCCATTCAGAAGTCACAGGAAAGTAGAAGAGAGGAATGAAAAACAACTTYGAAACATGTGTTTTCAGAGCTGTTCATGAGCAGCGTACCAAAGGCTGATACTGTCATCRACAACATCCTAAGTGTAACATTTGTACCGAGTGTTAGCAGCTCCGAACAGAGGTGCCTGTTGCGCAGAGCAGCAGGCAGGATACGTCCATGCAGCAGTCCTGTCTCATTGAATGGTCTGGGGGCACTGCCACCAGGTTTGCAGTAGCCTGTGCCCTGTGAAAGGAGTATTTTTTGCTGTATTTAGCACCCAGTAAACAATTTGCTTGCTTTAAAGCAARAAGCATATGCACCAGAACCCATAGTGTTTGGGCTGACCCATTGCTTTGAGCACATTAGGTCCTTTTTGATCCAGCTTTTTCAACAAATCTAAGGAATAAAAGTTATATGAAGCTGTATTTACCTGTGTTCATCCCAGCTCTGTCAGATCTGCCTGCAGAAAGGACAAAACTCCACAGCATAAAGAAGTACAAAACATTGAAAGTAGAGTTAATCTTTGGTCATCTTCCTTGCTCCCAGTTAYACCAACATCACTGGACTAATAAAAGGAAAGATAGATATTGCTTTGACTTTATTTATATKAATTTCTCAGTCAGCATATAATTCCTTTCATTTCCCTATTTGTTTTCTCTTTTGTATTTTCTAAAATAGCTTTTGTGCTTCCAGGTGAGACGATGTTGTACTATTTCTGCACTAAGTTGTACCCTGACCTTGTAAACTCTTCAGGAGCTTAGTGATAAGCCTGCAGTAAATGTGTGCCAAGTGAATTGTGCATGTAAATGATATGTGAAACTGATATTAATTTGAATTGTGTCTGTGTGGTTAACTTCTCTAATTCTTCCATTCTAGATCAAAACCAGGCTCTGCGGCTCTGTCTGGGCAGCACTGCCATTGGGGCTCAGTACGGAGCTATCTCTGCTCTCAGCATCAACAATGACTGCTCCAGGCTCCTGTGTGGCTTTGCCAAAGGACAGGTAATTCCTAAAGGATGGGGCTTGCCTGGTGCTCTGTCCTTTAAGGAGTTRTCTTTATATAGTCCCTGAGTCCCATGTGCTGTGAGCTGGCCAGACATACGGGCTGGGGTAGGTTTTTTTGTGAAGGGAATGGGTGGCATAGAATGTGCCAAAGGAATTAATGCATCATTGCAGCTCGTGGCTTAGAAAGTTCCACTCTTGATAAAATATTCTCATCAATAACAACCATCACAGTCTTTCTGGGTCAGTTTATAAGATCTAAGCTTTGCGGTTAAAGCTGTTTTTATTGCTGATGACTTGAAAGATGTTCACTCAAATTCAGATCTAGTCTCTAAGTTTATGGCTACTGAGACCTTAAATGTTTTGTGTTACTGAAGTCACATAGTTTCCTGAACTTTGGGGAAAAAGGGCTTGAATCTTCCATCGTCATTTTWTGCCCCATTTCTGAACCTTCCTGAACACAGTCACGGGACTAATATCAAATGGATAGAAGTTGATGTGGTTAAAATTTAGGATCATGAAATAGAAAGAAGGCTGCTTTGTGTTTAGTTTTTTTTTCCCTTTGCTTCTACAGGTCTGACCCTTATACTGGATAAAACACACTCCAGTGCCTGTGATGGGGCTCAATGACAGACAGCTCCAGCACGTGTAGAAATACAGACGTTTTTCCGTGCAGAGCAGTAGCCATTTTTAAAGGATTCTTGGACAAAGTATTTTAGAACAGCAGTTCTAAATTGACTCCTCTGTGTCGCTTCAACASATAATTTGTAGAACCATATTAAATGATAATTTCATTAAAAAAAAAAAGCAAATTCAAATTGTAATTTCAACTTTTCGTGGCCAAATATTCCTTCTTAGTTGAGAAACTGCTTGAATTTAATTTCCAAGAGGAAGCCAAGAAAACCTGGTTTTATACTCCTACTAACCTGCTGTATTTGGCGAACGCAGGAGCAGAGGATTCACCGGCTCATGGTAGCCTTGGAGAGGAGCTTGGATTTCACTAGTGGTTATTAGCCAAGGATGTTTGATTGTTCACTGCTTCTGAGAGAGAAATAGATTGAATATCTGTGAACAGTGACATGTTGTGGCAAAGTCATCCTGTGCTCTTTAGTTGAAGGAGATAATTCCAAGCTGTGAAGAAGATTTGTCAGTGAGAGCACAGGCAGGCAAACCTGCTTGTAAGCCTAAATTAAGAACAAGCCCCCATTAATTTTTCTTTAATGTGAAGACCTGCTAATCCAGGATGTTGTTGGGAGTTTAGAAACCTATCAGTATATTGATGCACAAGATGATGGGGAGAACTTCTTGGCAGCAAACACTCATACTGACAAAAATCTGTTTGCAGATCACAATGTGGGATCTGGCCAGTGGGAAGCTGCTGCGATCTATAACAGATGCTCATCCCCCAGGAACAGCCATTCTGCACATCAAGGTAACGAGCACTGTGTGTTCCTGGAATGCCACCCCTTTCAGAGGCTTGTGTGGGRTCAGATTTATTGTCCTTCTTTGTGTAGTGCTTTTAGACTTGCAGGTGGGAACAGCTRCCTTGGACCTACGTTAGCAGTAGTATCCAGAGGTAGGAAAAATGAACAGAAAATCTGCTTAAGAGGAGAAACCAGAAGTCTGTCTTGAGAGCTGAAATCACAGTATTGGCTGAATGGTGGGGGACAACTGAGTTGGTTTCAGCTCCCCTCTCTCATGCCAAAGTGTGTGAAGAATTAGTTATTTAAAATTATCAATTCTCTAAAACTTGCAGTGGTTTGAACTGGGTACTTGGCTTGACCATCTTAGACTTGTGTGAGTTCTAAAATGTATGAAGTAGCTTCTTTCTGCTTATTTTTCAAGTAAGTTTTCGAGGAGGGTTTATGCTGAAAGAACATTAATCTATGGGTTGATAGAAGGCAATTGTTAAAATATAAGATTCTTTTTAACAACACAAGACTGATGTGTTCATTCTCACCAGCTCAAGATAAGCTGAAAAATGAATACTGAGTGTCTTAGTGTTAGTCAACACTCATCTTCTCTGGATGGCTTTTTGTTCACCATAATATTGTCCTCGCACACAGATGGTCATTTCTGATTTTGTGTGTGGCTTTGCTTTGTGTGAACCCCTGCTATCAGAGAGCTGAGCTGTTCTAGTGGTAATGCAGGCTCTAGTTTTAAGGCAGGATTTAATGTACTGGGATTTTGGTAATAAAATCTATCAATACTCTTTTTTGGAGAGTTGAGGGTAAAACAAAATCTTATTTATTTTACATGTCATAAAAAGCCCAGTAACTGATTCCACACTACGTGTTTAAAGGAGTCTTTTTATTACACACAGGAATGTGTGTTTGTGTTCAAACATACATTAGTGCAATAGCATATGTTCTTCTAGATGTCTTTTTTTTCTGATTGTTTATGTTTTAGTGCAAATTTTAATCTAATTATGTGCTCAGTTTACAGATGACCCGACACTTGCGATTTGCAATGACAGCGGAGGCTCCGTGTTTGAACTGTCATTTAAGTAAGACAATAACACTTAACTCGTAAGAGGTTACAGRCAGCTAATACAGGCAGCTAATGCTGACTCATAGTTCTAAAGCCAAAACAAAAAAGCATTTCAACCAATAAAGCTACTGTCTGCATGGCTGAAAATGTAATTTAGGGCTGCCCTTCACAGTTGAAGCAAGATGCTGTCTGGCTGTGTAGTAGTGAAAGACTAGCCTAAGTCATTAAGGTAGATATGTATTGCTGCAGAGTCTTAGCTTTCTTTGTTGACTCTAGTTAGCTGTTATAATCATGCTGCCTCTTGGCTTCCCATCCTTTTTCACTGATGGAAACAATCCTGCAGTAACCGCTTATGCTCTTCTTTGGGCTATGCAGGAGGATGCAGGATAAGGAGGAAGTATWGGGCCTAACAGTCTAAGGAAACTAATTGTGTCCAGGCATGGCTAAGAGTTTTCTGTTAAATAAAATCCTAAGGAGTTTTTGTTTGCATCTGGAAAGCTGTTTARGAGTGTGTCTAGTGATATTCTGAAGTCATCCCTGGAATTGTGGAAAGGGCTTTCTAAATAATGTTCATGAAGGATCATGCTTGAAGTTTCTTAAAGCTTTCAGGCTGATCTCCTCTTGCTAGCTGGTCACCAGGATGATTTTCTCCTTTTCAGGAGGGTCATGGGAGTGAGAACGTGTGAATCTCGATGCCTCTTCAGTGGCTCAAAGGGAGAAGTTTGCTGTATTGAACCATTACATGCAAAAGTTGAGCTGAGAGACCATCCTATTACCCAATACTCGCTGCTGGCCATGGCCTCGCTCACAAAGGTACTTGATTGCTTGCAGAAACTTCTGAGGAATTATAAAGGAGAAGTTTCCAGGTTTATATTGAAATGTTTTCTTGTGTCTCCTTTTCTTGAAGATCCTTGTCATTGGCTTGAAACCATCTCTGAAAGTRTGGATGACTTTCCCCTATGGTCGGGTGAGTAGTGAAGCCCACTGCTTGCTTTTGGATTACAGCCACAGTCTTCTCTTCCAAACTCTGCCTGTTCCCTGCTGTGATTCCTGAGGAAAAAAAGCAGCAGGGAGAAGCAGGGGCTGTGGTAGAGAGGAAGAAGGGAGGAGAAGGCTCTGTTAACAAGCTCAGGGATGGTTTCTATGTCTACATGAGSCTGCACCTGCTTTGAGTAGCAAGGATACAGATGTTGTTCTGTCCACTTTGCTCATAGACACATCTGGCCTCTAAACCATGTAGTGGGACCGACAGCAGGAGCTACTGCTCATCTACCAACAGGCCAAGAAATTACTGTATGACCTGTGTATACAGGGCACAGTTGATGAGTAGAAGCCAAAGAGCAACTAGTCGTGGGACTAAGGCTCTGCCCCGCATGTTTTAAGTACAGACTGTGCTTTTTGTCTTTCAGATGGACCCTTCCAGTGTCCCTCTCCTGGCATGGCACTTTGTGGCTGTGCAGAGCTCGGTGAACCCCATGCTTGCCTTCTGTCGAGGAGATGTTGTTCATTTTCTTCTGGTGAGTTTGGATGTTATCTGCTGCTTTTCACTTGTTCAAATACTCAGTGTGTGGAGCCTTTGGCTTCAGGGGAAGCGTATCTGTGAATGCTGGGGGTCTCTGCARCTGCCTTGGGAAAAGGAAATTGGTGGTCATTGTAGCAAACAGCAGTGCCTTTTTCTGAGAATCTGGAGAGAGGGACTTTAGGTGTCCGTGAGCTGGGGTTCATGTGATTTCCACTGGAACTAGAAGAATTAGAATTGTTTCCAAGACARCACCTGAATTTGAGGTGTTATTTTATCTTTTTTTTTAACACATAGGTTTGGAAAACTTGTATAATCCACCGAAAAGCAACTGCTTTGGGAAGTCCTGCTGACCTGTGATTTTAGGCTGTTACTGTTTAGCTCTRCAGAAGTTATGTGCAGGTACAGCTGTTACACATGGAGAAAACAGCCATTAAACCTGATTTAGCACCAGCATTTTGCAGTGCTGACTTATGAGCAGACAGTTCATTAGTCCCTGCATAGAAAGGAAGAGGCCCCTCAACTGAGAGTTGTCTTGCAGCATCTTCCTTCAGCCCAGTAGTCCACTGGGGCTGAGCCTCTGCAGGGCAGTCAGTCCCCCCTCGGGGCTCTGAGTTCTGGAAGGTTGTATCTCTCATAAAAGCTGAATTGCCTTATAAAACATGGAGGGGGGAAAAAAGGACTTGCTTAAACACATGGTGCCTAATYGGGCTGTTTATGACCCACAACTGCTGTAGTGCAAATAAGTGATTAAAAATTAGTCCAACAGAGGACTTATTATTTTTCTCTAGAATCCTGGAGTGGGTGTGATGTTCCTCTTGGAGCAGAGGTGGAGTTAAAAAGTGTCTTTGAACTCAAGTCAGTCTTGTCTGATTTCTCTTTTAGGTGAAGAGAGATGACAGTGGTGCGATACACGTCACTAAGCAGAAGCAGCTTCACCTACACTATGACCTCATCAATTTTACTGTAAGTCTCAGTGCTATTGAATGATTAATTTAATTTTCTTTTAATTTAATTTTAATTTTTTAATTTAACTTTCTGCTAAACGATTCTTAATAGCCCTCATTTCTACACTGCGAGCTTTGCAAATCTGGTATAAGAACACTAGTATAAGTGAAAWATCAATATATTAATATCAATATATTGATATAGAAGAGTCTTTAGGATATTTCTCCATGTTAAGCTGATATTTCAAAAGGAATCCATCTTCACCTTGGCAGTTAAGCACTGATGCTACTCTAAAGTGTTTATGTAACAAAGCTACTAGCCACTCTAGAACTTAAGACTTTGATACTCAAGAACTTGCCTAGAGCCTGTTCAGTTGGCTTCTAGTTGTGCATGTGTGGCTGAATCCCAGAATCCTAGAATGGTTGAGGTTGGAAGAGACCTCTAGGGATCACCTAGTCCAACCTCCCTGCTCCAGCAGGAACACCAAGGGCACAGGGTAGCATCCAGGTGGGTTTGGAAGATCTCCAGAGAAGGAGACTCCACAACCTCTCAGGGCAGCCTGTTCCAGGGCTGTCAGCCTCACAGGAAAGAAGTTCTTCTCATATGGAGATTAAACTTCCTATGTTTTAATATATATCCACTACTCCTTATTCTGTCACTGGCTGCCATCAGGAAGAGAAGGCCCCATCCTCCCTGCATTCTCCCCTCAGGTATTTGTACATATTGATCAGATCCCCTCTCARTCATGTGCCATTCGTTGCCTTTTCAGTGGATAAACTCCCGGACAGCAGTTCTTCTGGACAGCGTGGAGAAGCTCCACGTGATAGATCGCCAGACACAAGAGGAGCTGGAGACCATAGAGATATCAGAAGTTCAGCTCGTCTACAACAGCAGCCACTTCAAGTCTCTGGCAACTGGTGGCAACGTCAGCGAAGCACTGGTAGGCACAAAGACTTGATTTGGCTGCTTAATATGGCTGGGTTTGTTTCAGACATGCCTTAATGAGGGGAAAAATGGCTTTTTGAAGTATTTCTRATATCATATGTGATGTTGATTTACCCACATAGTAGATAATTCGTGTCTCCTTTTGTGCTTTGCTGCTGTTGGGAGCTCCTTTTATTGGGATCTTTTTAAGGCCATGCAAGGTGGCAGAAACCTGTGTGTCCTAGTTCCCTTTGAGCACCGAAGAGCAGAGTGCTTCTTCCAGCCTGGTTCTATAAAAATCTTTGCTGCTTTTGGATCCACACAACGGCTGCTGAACTACCTCTACTGCATCTGCTTCATGCTGCCAGTGTGGCTGTTATCCTTTCTGCTGCAGCAAGAAAGAGTGGGAAGGGGGAATTTAACCTAAGGAGCTAGCTTGTGTGCTGCCTGGACAGCAGAGGGGCAGACAAGCACGGTGTGTGCATCCTGGTAGGGGTAAAATCTCTAATTCAGAGTATTCTGCTCCATCTCCCACACTGTGAAGATGCCTATAGGCATCCTTTGGAACAGCAGGAACTGGCAGTCACGTCTCTGTTGTACGACGCTYGCTTCCATCTGTCCCTTCTGTGCATTTCTTGAAAAAGATCTGGGAAGGAGCAGAAGGGAAGAACAGAGTCGCTGCAGCTTGTTTGCCTCCAAGGGCAGATGCTGAGCATTGCTTGTGGATTCTCCCAGCTCCTTCATGAGCTGCTGGAGCTCAGCAGTGCCTGAAGTTGCATTCCACGAGCAGGCAGGCATGAGCATTGCRTTCCATAAGCATTGTTACTTATATTTTAGTTTCTTTATTACGAAGTATCTCTAGAGCCYGAACATAGATGTGTTTCCTGGGACATTTTGCAAAAACAAAAAGCAGTTTGATTTACATTTCTCTTGCTCCCTGCCCTGCAGGCATTGGTTGGAGAGAAGGCTTGTTACCAGTCCATCAGCAGCTGTGGTGGCCAGATCTTTTACCTGGGAACTAAGGTAAATGTGAGGAGTTTTTAATGGGCATACAGGGCATCCAATGTTGTTGGTAGGATTTAGGGTGTGAAGTATAGATTGTGCCTTGGGGCAAGTGGGTGGTGAGGCCATGGAAAATATTGACGTGCTTTTTGCCCTACCAAATTTGAGGGTTATTTTATTTAGCTTCATGTGCACTGGCATATTCTGGTGGCTCTATAGGATTCCACAGGCTACACGAGCAATTGCCACTAAATAAACTTTTTTTATTTTTTTCTAGTCTGTTCATGTCATGACACTGAGGAGCTGGAGAGAGGTGGGTTGAAAGGAAACAGGTACAGCTTTTAGTAAAGTTGAATTTTTCAAATACAGCTTGATAGTGGAGGGAGAACACGGGTAAAGCATATTCTGAGCACTGCATTCAGGCTCTGTGTTGCTGCACACAGTCAGCCCTGCAGGCCCAGCGCTTTCCACAGTGAGATGCTGGCAGACTCCYGCTTGCATAAACCTGAAGAATAAATAGGGACCTTGTTCTCCACCTTATCTGCCCAGCACACAGTGCCCTGCAGTGTTTCCACTTCTGCTAACAAGGCAGTTATTGCCCCAAACAGCTTCCAAGGACTATATAAATGCAAGTCTTCTACCAGCCAGATGGTCACACAGCTCATCTGTGATTTCACCTTCAATTTGTGCAGGCAGCTACATGAAAGAATTTAGCAAATCCTGTTTTCTTGGAAAGCTTGTTGGATTCAAGCTTTTTTTTTTTTTTTTTTTTTCCTTTTCCTGTTGCTCGAAGCTGTTTGAGAATGTTGTTTCTCTGGCTGAAATCTTAGCAGTTTCCATCCTAAAAATCTTACGATTTGTTTAAACTGTTAATGAAAAGTCTTGCAATGAGCTATTGATTTCATGTACTAATTTTCTTAGAATTCAGAAGTCAGCCACAACTTGCCCTCTCTAAGCCAAGCTCCTCCTAAGTGGCTGCGTAGCTTTTATCATACTAGAAGCCTCTTTATTGCAGGATTTACTTGAGGCTTATCAAGCAGGTGAGGTATTAAAGTGTGAAAATGAGAGCTTGTTCTTGGTCTAAGGTGCAGAATTTCTCTTCTCTCATACAATACTTATTATTATTAGGAAAATAAAAGGTAGAAATGAGCATGTCTGTTCAAAACGCAGCTGAGTTTCATTGTGTTTTAAGTGACTTGGCAAGGACAGGGAATGGAAAATTTTGATTTCTTCTCCCTTTTAACTTCTCCAACAGTAAATTTGCATGTGGAAGGTCTCAGTGAGATACTATCCTTTAGTGGTGAGAGCTTTTGCAGTTCCTCTGTCGCCACAATTGAGAAATGCTAGTTTTTGAGTGAGGCATCATGTTTTCTGGAACGCTGAAGTCCAATATTACTTGTTATTTTAGAGAGTTGACCACCTTCTGAAGCAAGAGCGTCTCACAGATGCCTTGGCCCTAGCTTGGTCTTTTTATGAAGGGAAAGCAAAGGCTGTAGTAGGTAAGTTTGCATTTTTATTGAAACCACAAGGAAAGGTTTTAAGCCTGTGTAAGTACTGACATCACTGCTCCAGGAAAAATGAAAGACAATTACGAAGAATGGAAAGTAGGGTGTGCTGCTTTGGCTCAGCCAGAAATGACACCCTTTAGATGGATTAATTTAACTTTTTTACACTTGTGGCACTTTTAGACACTTGGTGTTTTTAAGGGGAAAATCAGACRTGGCCTGTGTTTTGATGGCTCCTTGCTGTCACCTGCCCACAAAAGAGATGGCCTCAAATAGCTGGGGTATTCTGGTGGACTACCTTGCAACAAATAGTTTTTGATGATTTTGACAAATGACTCAAGTTCTCAAGATTCTCTTGCTCTGAAATCATTAGTATATGAAGTTTTTTTTTAACATGAATGTAATATTTTTAAACTAATAGGTAGCATTTGAAAGGATAGCTTAATTTTTGAGTTAACGCTTAAGAACTTTTCTCCCTAATAGTGCACTAAATTCACAATAAAGAGTAGACTAAAAATAATTMATGATGTCATGTATTTAGTTATCCTGAACCTGTGCATCTCAATGGTGGGATTTATGATATTCTTGATATTTCCACTTGTAGGTTAGATGAGAAAAGACTTTTTTTCCCCTCTTTGTTCTTTCTAGGTCTGACTGGGGACACGAGCAAGCGGAAAGCTGTCATTGCAGACAGGGTGAGTCACTGATTTCTTCCTAGTTGTGTTTTCTTTCATCCTGCTGACATGCTAACAGTGTTTCTGAAACAAATTACTCCTGTCTTCCAGAACTTAGTCCAGTTCACTCCAGAAAGTGTATGCATTGCCTCAYGTGTTAATGTTGTGAGCAATATTTTAGCAGGGACTTGGAAATACCTTTCAAATGGAAGTGAGGATAAAATCTGCAGCATTAAGAAASTATGTGACACGAACCCCAGCGCTTGAGATCTCGCAGTCCAGGCTTTGCACTCCTTGTAGTTGTTAGAAACCTCTTTGGTAGCCAACTTCTGAGGTCTCTGCCCTTTGGGTGATGAATACTCATCAATACCCAACACACTGACTGTTTTACATGCAAAATAATCTCTTTGACTGTTTAATTGCCACCAGAACCTTTTTTTTTTTTTTTTTTCCCCCTGGAAAGGTGTGTTTAAAATAAGTAATTACTGCTGTAATTGTTCAACCATATCTTTTTTTCTTCATTCATGTTTTATTTGCAGGTAAATGAGTTGTGTTATATTTTTGCACTCCAGCTTAAGCGCTAGGTAAAAACCTGGTCCAGATGTGGCTTGTGCTTTGGGATATGTCCAGCTGCCTAAAAATTTACTGTCACACTGACAGCCCAATGTTCCAGTTGGTTAAAATTAGTGTAAATCTGCAATATCCTCTGCGGTGATTAAGATTAATCGCCTCAGTGCCGTGTCATTCACTTGTCCCTTGACAGCTCTGTTCTGAGTGCTGTTTGTCCCCTTGATAGTTCAAACCCAGACCAGAGCAGCAGGGCTGGCAGCGCTGCCAGGCCCAAAGTCAGACTAGAAAATGTGCTAGTAGAGTCTGCAGTGTAACATGTGAGGGTATTTCTCATTTCTCATAATTCAGATGGTTGAAATCCTTCTCCATTATGCTGATCGGACTTTGAAGAAATGCCCTGACCAAGGGAAAATCCAGGTTATGGAGCAACATTTCCAGGTACGGTGCTTTAGAGGACTCTAATGTATAGGTCTTCTGAAGCTTTGTCAAACATTTGTCCTGTTGTGYAAGTGACTTGTGTATTTTTGAAAGTTCTTCAGCATGTGCCTGCTTGCAYGTCACGAGCTGTCGTTGCCTGTGTAACTTCTGCTCAAGTTTGCCTTGAGAGCTCTTAAACTCTTGAAGATGATCAAAAGCCTTTGAGCAGTCGTGTAATTTTTTTCTTCCCCCTGTTCTAGCTAGACAAGTCGGGGGGTGACGTAGCCAGTGGTGACTTTGCATGTGATTCAGGATACTGAGACTTGGAGGTTAAATTACCACTGGCTACAAGAACCTTTTGGAAGCTTAAAATTGAGTGGAAAGAAAGTTAGAGTAAGCTGCCTTTTGTCATTGCACCCAACCTGTGTCTTTAGACGTTATGATATTGAAAAAAAAGATGTTTACTAAAACTGGACTTGAAAGTTTCAATACTCTCAACAGCRGTGAAGTTTGTTCACACAGTCAGGTGGGACTGGGTATAGTTTTTCCTTGCACACTGTTACTTTACCTGGGCTGTTGGGTGCTTCAGCAGCTTAAGRGGTGAAAGTTCTTGTGCTGCTTTTGCCCCAGGCCTGGGGAATTGTTACTCTGTTGGCTCTAAGTGGAAAACGAGGAAAATCTTTCTAAGGAACAGAAAAAACAAGGTGCCCCAAAGCATTTGTGCAGAGCTGGGAGACTTCTCCCCTTGCCTGCTTGTGCTGCTGCAGGTGATCAATGGCAGTAAAGGAGGTAAATGCGGATGAGCTGCTGTTACCACCTTTTCTGTGCTCTTTCCTGCAGGCTCCTTTCCTGCTGTGGAGGATGTTGTGCTGTTTGGCAGGAACTTTGCCAGATCCTAATGCTTTTTTTTATTTTATTTTTTTTTCCACAGGACATGGTGCCTGTCATAGTT
Source organism: Nothoprocta perdicaria (assembly GCF_003342845.1). NCBI lineage: Eukaryota > Metazoa > Chordata > Aves > Tinamiformes > Tinamidae > Nothoprocta > Nothoprocta perdicaria. The sequence continues at coordinate 1,167,429 of NW_020455390.1, read as the reverse complement.
GACTACTGTCTCTTACTCCAGCGCACGTAAGTCTGGGTTTGCAAACCTGTCTGCCAAGCAGGCCACTGATTCTTGTAGTCCCGAGCACTGGCTCCTTCACTATCACAGGCAGTTAGGGTAGAGGAAAGCTTAAGAAATGATACTGGAGTTGAGGTACTTATTACTCCGAAGTGTCTATTAAATTTTCACTGATATAGTGAGGAATAAAAGTTTACATCAAATTCTCTTCCCCCTGGTTTTCCCCTCAAAAAAGAACCTATTTCGATAGATGTTGTCCCCGTGATTTCTTCTCTAACCACATTTTTTTTTTTTTTTTGGCTTCAATAAATCCTGTGAAGCTGCATTTAACCTGCATCACCATAGGAGCTGAGCAGGACATTTGGCTGCAGACCATGGAAAATGCAGAGAAAATGAAGTTTACTTTAAAGCTCTTAAAAAGTAGATAACATTTCAATATGAAGATTATTTGATAGCTGAACACTGCTTTCCTTCCCAGGGATCTCTTATTTAACCAGATATATGATAAGATGAGTGAGAATTCTGTAGCAAAAGGCGTCTTTCTGGAGTGCTTGGAACCCTACATCTTAAGTGATAAGTTGATGGGAATCACAGCTCAAGTGATGAAAGACTTGCTCCTTCACTTCCAAGACAAGAACAGATTGGAAAATATGGAAGCCTGCATTGTGCATATGGATATCACCAGCTTAGACATACAGCAGGTGAGCTGCTCTGCCAAATACTGTGTTGAGTTCCTCTGAGCAGGTGGCAACATCCTCTAGCCATTGATTCAGGCCTCTTGTTGTGCTTTTAAGCACAGCATAGCATGTTGATTCCACTCTGGAATCAGAGTGCCTGAATATGGGCATTGTTTGGAGTGGCTGTGTCCAGCCTGTTATGCACATGCTCCTGTAAACGTGTGCCACTCTGCCAGTTTGTGTCCCAAAATCCATTTGTGCATCAACAGCTGGATATGCTGGAAAATACCAGCCAGACTTAGTTTCAAGTTTTTCCCTGTTTTCTGTTCCTTACTTAGCATCAAAAGCTGCAAGGACACAAAGAAATAGTTGTCATCTCCAGTAGAGTTGTGGTGCCTGCTCTGTGCAGGTGCTGGCTCTAGCAGTGGAGCAGGTGGATGTTCCCTCCAGGAAGTCCTGTGTTCCTTGGCCAGTGTTGTCCTGCAGCCTGGCTTTCCACCCCGGGGAGGAAACTGCTTGCAAACTTGCCAAAATGATTCACTAGCCCAAGTCAGGGGTTTTGAAGAAGTGTTGTTTTTGTTTTGTAACTTTATGCAGGCTGTGAAGCTAGAATCTAGACGTTTAGATCTCAGGTGTGCTGCGTGAGTAATGAGTTAGATATTCCCTTTAGGAATTTGGAGATTGTGTAGGGAGTGTACTTCTGCTAATGGAAATTCTCAATTTGCTTTAAATTATCCTGTTGAATGATGCAAGTGCAAGAATAGAGATTACATTTGAGAGAACAGGAACAAGACAGTGGGCTAAGAAGAGCTGTAGATCTACACGGTGCTGTTTCCCTGCAGGTAGTTCTTCTGTGCTGGGAAAACCATCTCTACGATGCCATGATCTACGTGTACAACAGTGGGATGAACGACTTCATTAGTCCCATGGAGGTAGGAGGGATGCTCATACTGTGGTACCAAGTCAATCCTAAACCTTTCCTGCCTTAGGAGTTGCCACACTTTCTGTGGAACTTGGAACAGGACAAACGTGTTGCTGAATGCCTTGAGGTGCTGTTTGAGTGTTCAACCAGGGACTTTCTGAGCCTTGGTTACTCGTTGCCTTCTCATTCACTCTTTAAATGTTTGTTCTTTTGATTCTGAGGGAGAAATCATGTGTGAGGTGTGAAGTTTAGTTGCCTAGATGAAGAAGAGGACATAAGTGATCTCTCATTGCTATGCTCTTCACAACATGAGCTTCCCTTTGACAGCCTGGCTGTCCCTTACCTGCTGGCACATGAGTATGTTAATACATACTGCAGAATAAAAGATCCAAAGGATGAATTTCCCCAAGTTCTGTACATAGGTAAAGTTCTCTTGCACCAGATGCTCCTGAAGCTTAAAGCTTTCATGTAAAAAAGTTTCTGAAGGAACTACTTGTGTTTTCGTAGCCATGCTAAATTGAGAGCTGTATCCTTTTGAATGTGAATCTTATTACAATAATATTATTATTATTATTATAATAATCCAATCTGTAGCAGTTATAATCTCAGCTATTTTTAAAAAGACTTCTGGCAAGCTGCTGTGGCAACCACAGAGTCTCTGTGGGGCTCCACTCCAGTGATCTATGTTTTAAAACAGGCAGAGCTCTTAAGGTGCTTGAGCCCTGCACTATAGAGGTCACAAGTGGAAGGAGCAGAGCAGCTCCCTTGGCTGACGTGCCCAGTGCTGCCTCCTCTGCGCACAGGGCTGAACTGGGTTCAGAAACAACCCTGTATTCTCCCTGTTGTTACAGAAACTGTACAAAGTCATCGCTCCTCCGCTGAACGCTGGCAAGTCCCTTTCAGGTATGAGTTTTTCTTTAGTCTTGATGTTTCAGACTTCCCTGGTCCTTTCCTACAAAAGGGGATGAAATGGAAATATGTACCCCAAATATAACAGTCGTGGAGAAAAGTGCTTCAGCACTAATTGTGTGTAAAACGTGTTGCATGAGGTGTTTTGCTGACAATTGTGGGAAAGGATTGTGCATCTGTCTGTTGTCTTTTGAAGAAAATGCAATAAAGGATTTTTGCTTTGCAGATGAGCAGGTGGTCATGGGCAACAAGCTGCTGGTGTACATAAGGTAAGGCGCTTCAGCAAGTCTGTGTGTGTGTGTGGTTGCCCAGTGGTGGCAACAGATTTTAATAAGCAGTAGTTGCAAAAGCCTACGGCATAGTTTAAGAGATGAGGCTACTTTGTACAACTGAGTGTACAATGAATGGGGCAATAGTTTGTTGTTATACATCGTGTGGGCAAAAGAAACTTAGATACTCATAGCTGTGGTTGCAGCTTATTCACCAAGACTGTATTTTTCTCTTTGAATTTGGTTAGAGTTTGTTCTGTGTCCTAATCTGCAGCACAGAGCTCCTTAGCTGGCATGAAAAGCTCTACTTTTTACAATTCATTTAACTTGCTTTAAAACCCTCCTAAAAACTAGCTAAAGAAACTGTTTGCCTCAATCCAGTTAACGTCAGGCTGTATTTAAAAAGTGCCTCTCCCCTGCTTGTTTGCAGCTGCTGCTTGGCAGGCCGTGCGTACCCACTGGGTGACATTCCTGAAGATCTGGTACCTTTGGTTAAAAATCAGGTGAGCAAACCTTTGGGGGGATGCTGTCACATCAGAGGCTTTTGCAAGCAAAYCCTGTATAATTTCATGGATTTCTTGTAGAAGACTTAACAACCTCATAGCTATTTCCTTAGAGCATCAATATCTGCCTCTGCAATATCAAAGGAAAAAAAATGATTCATTTTTAAAATGAAATGAAATGGTCATTACAATCAGTACGTTTTAGCTTAATATTTTTCCTTCATGAGTAAATTGGAGAGCGGCAGCAATTCATAATGGCACAGATCTTGATTTTTTTTCTTCATTTTAGCAACTTTACCACAAAATTGCTGGAAATATATTGCTGTMTACTCTGTCTACACTTGATTGCATACAGTGCATCAAATGTGGGAGTATATTCTGTATTCTCAAATGCTTAAGGCAAGATTAACAGAGTAGAATCTGAAATAACATCCAAAACCACAGCATTTAAATATCCTGCTGCTGCTTGACTATTGCTAAAATATCAGTTTGTGTTGGACAGATAATATATAATACCAGATACTCAACTCCCCAGATCTCTGCTGCACATCTCTTGGTAGCAGGTTTCTCAGAGCCTTTTGGTTTCTTGGTTATTACTATATTCTGATTATAATCATAACCAATATGATGATATTAGCGTGCATTTGTGCTTGTCTCGGCTCATCGACACCTCGTTCTCTGACAAGGATTTCCCAGCCCTGTGGCAGCTGTGAGTATTGAGCAGTGTTGGAGAGCACGTTTGAATCAAGTGTTGCTGTGTTCTTGTGCTGCCAACCCATGGGTCGACCCGTTGCAGAGATGTGGGTCCCCCCGGCTCGCTGTGCGTGCRGGTGACAAGCTGTTGGCCAGAGCTGCTTAACGGCTTTATCCCACTGCAGTGCAGCTCTCCTTGGGCACGTGTGGAGAGCTCCCTTTGGGAGCCTGCAGGAAAGAGGCTCTGGAGGGTCACGGAGCTGGAGGAACAGTTAAAATTAGATATGTTTTTGTGTATTTGATGTATTTGTATTTTTGGAAAGAAAGGAGAATATMGTCAGTTCTGAACTTAAACTCTTCACCTCTAGCATTTGGTTCTGGCTTATGCGATCCCAGTTTTCTACAGAGGCTGAGTAGGTCTAGCCTATAGTTTACTTTCCTTTTTTCACTAGTGTCTGTAACCGTATCTAAGGTTTGGAACCAGGATGAATCTGTGATGAGGTGTACGGTTCAGRCTGCCTAGCAGCTCATCCTAAGCTTCCTAAGCCCTTTTTCTGGCTAGTTGTACTGCTAAAATCGTTTCCCTTTGGCCTCTAGCATTTCACTTTCAGGCCTTTAAGGAGACACTTCCTTCTCATGCTTGCTTCCTGCAGTACAAAGGAGCACATGTTTCTTTGGCCCCCCTAAAGCTTGTGGCACTGAACGCACATGGTGGCTCTGGCTTGTTGGAAAGCCTTTSCTTGTAGGATAAGCAAAGCAGTTCGCTCTTCTGGGCTGGATTAAGCACTGGGCTATTGCCGTGTCCCATGCTCTGATTGGATTTGTTTCCTGCATGCTGGAACTGGTGCAAGGTCTGAGGCAGTGTGAAGGTATAACCAGCAGCAGCACTGGAGAGGAGCCCCCAGCCTCTCCTGGCTGGCACCCCGAGGGTGTTGCTGGAGGTGGGTTTCAACACAGCCCATCTGGAGGCTGCTCTGGGCAGGCAGCTGAAGGGGCTGGGCTGCTGCTAGCTCCTCCTGCCTCCAGCACCAYGGTGGGGGCAAGAAAATGAACTCGGAATAGGAGTACATGGGCCAACGTGGCCTTTCCTGGGGCGGTGTTTGGTCTGTCCTGGGAGAGCACTGCCCTGGGGCTCTCCGTGGGAGCCCATGCTCTCCATGCATCACCGTGGGCGCTAGCAGCACCGTTGCTGCTCCAGGATTTCTTCGGGAGGCCGGATCTGTTGTGAGCTGTGACAGGAGCCCACCTGAGAGCTGCAGCCATGCTCTGTTCTTTGCACGGGGAAGGTCTGGACGTGTCAGTGGCTCGGTCAGGGGCACTGCTTTMCTTTTGAAAGCCACGCTCAACTTCCAGAGAGAGAAAGTCAGTGGAGAAGCTCTGCAGAAGTGAGCAGAGYTTAAATGGGTCTCTGCAGGGCCAGAAGCTGTGGGGATGTCGCGCCTCAAAGTGCAGGAGAGCAGATTAACCAGCTTTTCCCAAGAGAAAGAGCTGTGTCCTGGGTATCCTAGATGACCTGGGGGTGATCCCACATCTTGGAGATACCAGCAGCAGAGTCCTCAACCATTCCCTGTTCTTTCCACCAGGTGTGACTATGGCTTATTTTCAATCCTTCAGGCTCGAGCACTGGGCTGACATGTGGTTTACACAGTTATTTCTTTCCTYGAATTTTGTCTTATTTGGGTTTGGTCACTTTTCCTGTGGCTGTATCAAAGCAGGAATAGCCTGGACTGCTTTGAAACATCTCACCACTGGGAGCCCTCTTGCTTTCCATCGACCTGAGGGCCCTGAAGCACTCTTGAGGCTAGATTAGCTCTCCTTCCATCCAAGAGCACTCATCAGCCTTCACCAATCATTCACTGGTCTGAAATGCATTGGTGAATTTTAAGGGGAAGATTTTTCGGCCATCAGTAAGCACCACCGAAGTTAGAACCTTGATAAACTCTGGAGGTTTACTACAAAACAGGTCACATGCTGCTTTTCCACRTGCTGTGGCTCTAGGTTACGTGAAATCTGTAGAAAACCTGCATTGTTTCTCTGATTGTTCATTGTAGGTCTTTGAATTTCTCATCCGGCTGCATTCGACGGAGGGATCTGTGGATGAAGAGGTCTATCCTTACATYCGCACCTTGCTGCACTTTGACACCCGGGAATTCCTTAATGTTCTTGCTCTGGTAAGAAGCCATGAAACTCCTCCAAGAGGAGAAATGCAACACCAGGCGCTCCACCAGTGTGGTAGGGTTGTGTGACCCCCTGGGTGCCGTGCCTTTAAAGGTGTATAAATTGACTTTGTGGCCTTATAAGATCATTGATACAAATTGAACATGTGAAATTTTGCAGCAGAATGCACTTGTAACAGAAACCATCTTTAAAAGCACAGATAAAACAACAATGTGCTTTAAAATCTACATCTTTGCCTTGCATAAAGAGTCATCTTTCTTCCTTTCTTTCCTTCCAAATGTCTTCCGTTTTCTCTGTCTATTTGGGACCTATTGTCTTTACCTGGATGTGTAAGACCTCTTTTGGGAGTTACAAAATAGCAGAGTGTTGTCTAGGAACCTGGTGCTTGGGTAATATGCCCAGAAAGGACTTCAAAGGATTGTCAGCCTTGTGGTATGGCTACTCACACGTGTTTGCCTTGTWTCTGGAGCTGGTAATGGTTGGCATTCATCTCCAAGTGCCCATGTTTTGCCTCCTACAGACTTTTGAAGATTTCAAGAATGACAAGCAAGCTGTGGAGTATCAACAGAGAATTGTGGACATACTTCTGAAGGTGAGTGTGCCTCAAAGTTGACCTCTGCGTACCTGGCTGCCTGTGACTATKCAGGACACTGTGCAGTAAAGCCTGGAATTTAGGGGAGGTGTTTCCAGCCTTGCAAAAACATCCTGGAGCTCGGATTCCCCTCAGCCCAGGTAGATGTTTAGAAGTGATGCTTCATGCACAGAGATCACGAGGTCTCCATWTCTGCAGTTTCACCTACTTTGTACCTTGATGTCAAACTCCTCCTTTCTGCACTGTCAAATCCATTTTTTTCCCGCTCCTCATCCATCTACTCCTTTCATCTCGGCAGAAAACCATCCTGGGAATCTAGTGCTCGGCAGGGTGCCAGAGCTCTTCTGCTAAAACCCWGCTCCCATGTCTGTAAATGCTGTGTTTGGGACGTACCCTCCCCACAATGACAGAGCTATCTTTAGTCAGTGGCAGAGAAGCAGAGTGTCAGAGCTGTCAGCCCGGTGCTCTAGAAATCCCTTGTCATGTGCAGACCATGTTCCTGAACAATGTTCTCATTAAAAGTTCTTGCTGCCAAGTGCCGTTTGCTTTCCTCTTCAAAGCTGTCAGCATTAATGATGAGTAACTCCACTTGGAAGCTGTTTGTGTATAAACATATCACAAGCAGCGTTCCCCTGTCACCCTCATCGCTGAGAGAGGAGAGCAAGGGCACGAGGGAGCAAATTTGGTGACGGAGCCGGCGGAGGGCGGAGAAAATGCCACTGTGGGGGAACTTCTGTGGAGGTGGCCGAGTCAGACGTTGCTGCAACGAAGCTGCTCAAGCCTCTGCTGGGCTGTGAGAATTCTCAGCTTTTGGCCTAGGATCTGCCTCTTTTGGAATGACAAATAAAAATCTTGTAGCTTTTGGAATAAAAGAAATGGTCAACAGCAGGCAAAGTGCTTTGAAAATAGCCATGCACTTACACTAGAGCCTGACTGATGTAGAACTTGCAGGGGGATTTCACATTCTCTAAGTGTTTGAGTCATTTGTTTATTTTTTATTTTATTTCGAGGCTTAAGAAAACMGAGTCAGAATATACCACCCCTCTTTGGGTTTCAGACTTCTTTTGTAGTAACTGTTAGGTATTCCTGTTTTCTGTAGTTTGAAGTCAAGTCAGCACAGCTGCAGGTTTCTCAAGCTATTGGTAAACCTGCAGCTAATTTAAAAATGTGAGAAGAACATGTTTTCCCCAGCCCATAGTTATTACTTAGTCATTTGAGCAGCATTTCTTACTTGCCCCAGTCAAAGTGATGAATGCCCAGCACTCAAAGCCAGGGGTACTTTTTCCTCCCACAGTTGCTCATTTTGACTTTTTAACTTGTGTGATGGAGTTTCTTGCTCAGGAGCCCTGTTGCACATCCAGCTGTCAATGCAGATTTCAGAGATGGAGACAAACAGAGGTTTCTCACTGCTGTTTGGACCCCTTTTTATTCCCCCAAGTCAGGCACGCATGAGAACACCTTCATTACAGGACAGAGAAACCCTTCTCTTCCTCTGTGTCTTCAGGCCAAACAGAGCTGAATGCCAGAGAGAGCGGCTCTTATTTTGACCTCCAGGATGGACTTGTAGGAGATCATGTAGGTGTCTGAGGTGGGAGGAGGCATGATGGCCATGCAGGATATTTCTTGTTGCAGCCTCCTGGTTGATACCCCAAAGGCAGCTGCAGAATGATTCACTTCTGTTTTTATTTCTCTCCTCTTTTTCCTAATGCTCCTCAGGTCATGGTAGAGAATTCTGACTTCACCCCGTCGCAGGTTGGCTGCCTCTTTACCTTCCTTGCCCGTCAGCTCGCTAAGCCCAACAACACGTTGTTTGTGAACAGGACCCTTTTTGACCAGGCAAGTACTCCTTTTTTTTAGGAATAGAAAAAGATCYAATAAGTGCCGTGCCACAGAAACTGTGGCTGGTGCCATGGAGTGATGCAATTTTAAAGAACCATTGTGTTACAGAACAGGTAGCATCCTGCTGGGCTCGTTAGARCTGTGTAAGAAATGGGATGAGGTTCCTGGGATGGAGACAGCCACAAGTGTCCATTAAAATCCTTCCCCCTGGAAAAACAGATTCTCTTGGGCACTTCTGTCACAGGGTTGACCTGTTTCCCTTTCCAGAATCTTTTGGGACCTCTTATTTATCTAAGTATTATTAGGTGTCCTTAGTTAAAGCATTTGATAGAGAACACTTTGTTGTTGAGCAGTTTGTTCAGATTGTGCGCTCCGGACGCCTATGGGTACTTTTTGCACTTGATGCTAAAGAGGTGCTTTGCATAGTTTGCCTGTCTCTTTTTCAGAGCACACTGACACTCTTCTATTTGGGATTTTCTAATTAAGCTACAGCAAGAGATTAATTAAAGTTAATGGGTTTAGAATAATGGCTCTGCTAAGCAGGCCTAACTCATGCTAACCTCTCCATTCTTGCCCAGGTCCTTGAGTTCCTGTGCAGTCCCGATGATGACTCCCGCCATTCCGAGAGGCAGCAGGTAGTGGCCTTGAAGGGAATGTTTCTTTAGACGTGAGGAATGAACAGACTCTAGAGCTGAGTTCAGCCTTGTTGGGCAGTGGGTGCTGGCCAAAGGGTTCAGTGGAGGCTGGATGCCAAAGCAGTCACCTGGTATATGAGCATGGGCAGCATGGAAAACTCGGGCACAAGGATCCTGCCCACCCTCTTAGTGGAGAAAGGACTGAGTAAAATAATCCCCATGTTAATACAGAGTTCTTTGGAGCTGAAGCAATGTGTTCAACAACAACATTGACACCTGTTGGCTGCAATCCAGGTCTYAGTATAATTAACTGTTTTTCAATATCTGCAGGTCCTTTTAGAATTGCTGCAGGCAGGAGGGATCGTGCAGTTTGAAGAGAACCGCCTTATCCAAATGGCAGAGAAGGCTGAATTGTAAGTTGGGTGTGTGCACAGCACATAAACATTACCTTTAAAAACTCTTCCAAAGCTTTTCTCCCCACGTTTCAATGTTGCAGCTCTGCTCTGCATTATTTTCCCCATGAATTCATGTGCTTCTGATTTATCAGCTCCCATTTAATCACATAGTTCACACTAATCAGCCTCTCTCTCCTGTCTCMCTGGGTATTCACACCTCCTCTTACCTTAACAATGCTTATGTAGCGACGTGGGATCCGTTCAGCGTGGAGCTTGATAAGCTTTGGCTCTTCCTGTCTTAGAGCCAAGGCTTTGCTCCGAGGTGTAGCTGTATTTTTATAAGCTCTGCCACTGGCAGATGGAGAGGACTGGTTGGGTGAGGCCAACAGGTGCATTTATAAGCACGCTAGGGCCTGGAGCCACCCCCGTGCAACTCGTTTTAGAATTAAGTAGGAGAGACAAATGCAGTGTCTGGAAAGGCTGAACATTTCCACCATCTCCTTTAGCTGCTTTACCTTTCTGCACCGTGTCTGGCATGCCTGGATAAAGTCAGGGTATTTTTATCCAAATCTTGAGTTTGGATATTGTGTGAATCCACCGTATCACAGAGGACAGAGGGAGAGAAGTGAAAAGGTGGGATGTGCCCTGTCTGTTTTCCTGTGTCCCTAGCAGGAATTACTCAACCACGTTTTTCAGCCCTAATACAACTTAGAAATGTAGCACAAGCCCCTGAGAAGGGGAGTCCCAAGGGAGCTGATCTTGTCTGTTTCCACATGGATTTTTTTTTTTTTTCTCCTTCTTTGGGAATGTATCATGGTCAGTGCCACCAATTCAGTCACCCCTGTCAAAGTGAGAAGACCAGTGGGGTGAGGTTTTGAGCAGCTTTTTGGACTTGTTTTGCTTCGGTTGCACCCTGTTTTCATCTGATATCTCCCTGACTCRGAACATTAAAGATGTTTATTAAAAATTGAAGCTAACTTAGTGTGTCATAGCACACTGCTGAGATGCCTTTGGTGTATTTTTGGAGCAAGTAAGGTACGTTGGCCTAGCTCAGAGTGAAGTGTATTATGGAAATAAGCACAATGATCTGTGAACCAGTGGAACCTGGTTTCGTCAGAGATTTCTCTCATCTATCCCTTGCCTCTCACCTTAATAACACCAAAGTCTTTGTTTTGCCCAATGAGTTACCAAAAAGAGGAAGGTCTGATGTTGGCCTGTGGCTGATGTTAACTGGCATGTGTAATTTGGAGCCCTCAAAGAGMCGTTTATGTGGCAAGGGGAACTCCTCTATTAACTGTGTGATCTTTACAATAGTAAAAGCCTTAATGTGGTTAAGACACTTCTGAATGTTTTTTGTGAAACCTACTGTATTATACCTTGTGCGCTGGTCTTGCAGCAGCAGTTACTGAGTTAAATCTTCTGATCCTTTTTCAAACTAAAGAATGGTGGGGGAAGCATCCTAAAGGTGGTGATTAGGGATGAGAGAACTAGAAGGTTTCCAAAAGGTGTGAAATTGCTTCTAGGGGAGCCACCACGTGGGAATGGTCCTTTGGGATTTGTGTGCAGCTCCTGGGGCATCACAGGCAGGTATCCTGCCAAGCTGTGTGCTCACCTTCTACTGAGCTGACTTGCTCAAGTGYGTTTTTCCTCATGTCGAAAGTATCTTTTCATTTCAGCTATCAGATTTGYGAGTTCATGTATGAACGAGAGCTTCGCTACGACAAAATCATTGACTGCTACCTGCGTGATCCAGTGAGAAAGGCGAGTACATTTGGTGCTTCTGACCTTCCTCCTCCACAGCAGGGCAGCCCATCCTGCTGGTAGCTGTGTGAACAGGCACAGCAGCCCTTGTCTTAATTTTCTGTCTTAAAACTGTCCTCCACATCAGTTGCCCTTTAGTCAACTTGCTATACTCAAGACTTTGTGAGYACGTGTGAAACACCTTTATAAAATCTAATGCTGTTAATGGGGCTGCAGAATACATGGTACCATTGATGTTTTTATGCTTTACAGGAAGAAGTTTTCAACTACATCCACAACATCCTCTCCATGCCTGGGTACAGTGCTGAAGAGAAGCAGTCAGTGTGGCAGAAAGCTTTGGACCATATGGAGGTACAGTGTGGAATAAGCCCATCCCATCAGAGCTGCTGCCAACTCGTCCTGGGTCCGCCTTGTGCTGCTCTGTAAGCAGCAGTGTCATTGTGGTCAATGCCAGCTGTCTGGTAGGCCAGAAGAGGAGGACATTTTATTATTGTTACAACATTGAAAATAGCTACAAAACACATCCATGTTTCGGGTATTCCTTTGTATGGGAGTCTATGAAAAACGTTGCTGAAGGTGATGGTTGTCCATTGTCCAAATAAGCCTGATTTATTACTGTCTTTAGAGCAACTGCAGTTACCTGCTGGCCTTTCCGAGTGGAGCGAATTGTGTTTTCCCCTTTGCTGCTTCCTTGTGTGTCCCTGCTGCTTCTCTCCTACTGAATACATTTGCCTTGCTTGTGTTGGAATATGCAGCTCACGTTGGTTGGCCTAATGGATGGGCAAGTCTCAGTTCGTGTGTCCCTTACCTTGTGTCTTTATCAAGTCACGGGCATGTCTTCTTGCTTGKTTTCTTCAGCCTGAGGCTTTTGACAGTTCCTATTCTGAGCTTTGGTGTCTTGGAACAGATCAGAAATGTCCTGGGTTGCCCTTCCCAATGCCTCTCGTCGCAATGTACAGGTTTTGATAAGGTTATCACAGGCTGAGACTGACAGCTTTACATATTGTGTTGACTGGTTTTGTTTCCCCAGGCAGGTGGAGCCACATCTTGAATATTGTGTGTTGTCACAAGTGCCCAGTGTCCACCTTCTCAGGGCCACGTGTATTCCTGACGTTGGCAAGCAACGGAAAAACCTTCCTTTCATGTTGTCCATGGTTGTTCCTAGATGTAGGATTCCTTACACTGTTCCACTAGCTCTGCTGACAGGGGCCTGTTGCTTTTATCTGTGCTGCTTTTTACTCCTTTCCCTGAAAAAAAACTACTGGGAAGACAACCGGTTCTGCAGGTTGCCTTTCTCTGATGCCTTCACTGAGATGAACTTCCTCTTTCCTTTTGGAATTATCCCTTTTCCAGCTTGAAGCTTTTTTTTGGAAGGTCTCACCTCTTTGCAAGGCTTTCTCCTTTGTAGGTCTAGCAGCAGGGTTGGGAAGGGTTATTTATCATTTATATTCATTTATTCATTATCATTTATATTATCATTTACCAAAAATCTGTTTGAAGCAGTTGCTTCTCAATTATGCCTTCTCAATTGGAAGTCTGAAAGTGTTAGGAGGCAAAAACTCATCTTCTCAGTCCTGTGAACTTGTATGATCTTGTATAGTCTTGTAAGATCTTTCAGCTCAAGCTTGCGAGGCAAAGAACAGGCATCTTAAAGATTTTTTTTGTCCTTTTATTACAGCAGAGAGATTATTCCAGGGCTTATTTCCATTCCGGACAGATAACAGGGGCATTCACAATTGCAGGAAACTTGCTTCTGAGCCTCTAGTGACGGTCTAGTTGAGGCTAGTGCTATTTAAAAACTGTTTCTGTTTGCCTGAGAAATGCCCTGTAGAGTCAGCTGGTGGCTCTGCTTCCTCTTCGGTGCTGGAACTCTTCCAGCTGGCACTAGCTGGACTTGTCAGCACAGAGTAAAGGGCTGTTGTCAGAAAAGCTCGTGAAATTGTTCGCTGGCCTTTGAACAGAGCTGCTGCCTGGCTGGTGTGAAGTTTTGCATCTTTTCTATTGCAGATTTCAATCCCTGACTTTTGAAAGCCTTTTTCCGAATAGCTTGCCTTATAATTATTTTCAAACTCCTTTTTGGGTGGTGGCATTCATTATTTTAAAGCTTTCATCGAGGTGAAGCTGCAGTTACAATATGAATGGCCTCCGTGTTGCTACATAATGACATTGCCTATAAAATGCAAGGTAATTATTTCTGTTGTGATTCCCTCTCCCAAGGAGCTGCTGTTGCTGAGCCCCTGTAAAGCAGCCGACTTGGTGGCCATTCACTTCAGCGAGCAGATTGAGCGAATCATCACAAACCTCCAGGTAAAACACCAAAGGTTTTTGCTAGGGCTTCTTGCTAATGGGGTGACCATGCCTGTAAGAGATACATCGCGCCCTTTGGGACGATCATTCTCCTTCCAGATTGCTGAGAGTAATTTCTTTTTTTTTCACTCAGTCACAGAATAGTTTTGTGGCTCTTCAACCTCAGGAATTACCACATTGAATTATTTGGCCTCTCTGCAACTATCTGGCCCTAAAGATTTGCAAGCTCTCAGATGCTAATTGCATCACTTGACAGCACGGTTTTCAGTTTGGAGTCCGATGTGGCACTCRCGCAGTCAGACCTGGTGTCAGCAAACATATTCTCAAAAGAACTGGTGTRGAGGGGTTTGGTTAAGGAAAATGCCTAAACCAACCTCTTGAGATGCCAGCCGTGAACTGTGTTTCCTTCAATAGATGTAGTTCAGTGTAAGTCACTCTGGTTTATAGCATATTGCTTAAAGTGGTAATACTTATCTCCTCCTGTCATGTAGGACCAGTTCTTACTCTTCCAGTTTCTGAGGAGTCTCCTTGACCCAAGGTATGTAAGAAAATTGGACCATTTATAACCTGTTGTTTTAAAACACAAGCTAATATCAGAATCAGTATGTGCTCTACCTGCAGCTTTAGTGCCTAGAAAAGGAGCCTTGCCCTTCACCATGCCCAGGAAAAGGAAAAATACTGTTGTTCCGTGGAGGGTTCTGTAGCAGAGCCCACGTCTGGCTTCCCAACTGGGAAGTGGAGTGGGTTCCAGTAAGTGGTGTGACGCTTCCCCCACGCGGGTGGGAGTTTGGGCACTGCTCCCCAGCCCTTTYGGGGAGGCTGTGAAGTGGTTGCCCTGCGACTGAACTGCTGTTTCTCTTCTCAGGCGCCCACTGCTTTAATTACTCCGACAAGGTGCCCATAATTTAACATAAATAGTAAAGATGCTTCGGTCTGTTGGCATTTTTCATTTAGATCTAATTTCAGCTTTGCTGCTGTATTTCATTGCAAACTTCTCTTTATTTTTCCCCCCATCTGCTCCTGTTCTTTCAGCATTTTAGCACTGAGTGTTCTCTTTCTGTTGAATCCATTTCAGATGCTACAGGCTCTTGATTTTACTTATTTATTTTGTAAGACATGTGTATCTGCACAGCTCCAGTTGCCTTCAAGCAATTGCTGATGCAATGCACTGCTACGTTTTTGGGAGAGATCATGTTTTATCAATTAGCTACAAATTAATTATTGTGCTTTGTCAGGAAAAGAACCAAGAAAAGATAATATTATCTAAATTCAAGTGCCAGTATTTTGCTTCTTACTTGAATGGAATGAAAATGCATGTTTTGGAAGCTGGGACTTGGAAATAATTATTTTTAACTCTTTTGGTCTTGTTAGGCTATATATAATAGTAACAAAATAGAAAGACTTTGCTCTTTCAGGAGTTGGGAAATCATGTTTTATTTAGAGGTAAGAGGTTAGCTCCCCCACCTGTCATGTTTCTTGCAGGTGAAAATATAAATTCAGAACTTTGACAAGAAAATACTTTGGTTAGGATTTAAAGGTAGAGATTTAGTTAAGCAGAAACTATATCAAGCTGGAAGTTTAGTGCCCTGTTTATGCCTTAATATCACTTCATTTCCAGCAAGAGAGTTCCAAAGTCYGGTAATTCTCTGCAGTGCAGTAGGATTTTCAGCATCCCAAGCAGGGAAGGTAACTGACTGGACTGCAGATACCAGACTACTGAATAAATAGAAGATAGTGGAATTTTATGCAGAAAAAGTAAAGAAAACAGTATTCAGTTCAAGTTCATTTGTGCAGTGACTGACCTTAAAGCAAAGTGCCAAGGTCTGTCCTGTCAGCACTAAAGCATTGCTGGGAAGAAATGCTCTGTGGAGGTGCTAAATCACTGGAATGATTGGATTTATGTATGTATATATTTATTTATTTATTTAGGGTGACATTCAAGGGYCTATGGGCTGTTACCAGTGCAATAAGGTTGTCTCTTTCTAAGATGCATCAGAAAGAGCTGAGCAATATCCAGAGGGAGGGAGAAATCTTACTATGCAAGACCTAATCTGCAGATGTGCCTGTGCTTTGCAGTATGTCGATACATAAATTGATGAGGTTCTCCTGAAAACACCTGTCTCTTAATTTAAAYGTTTATAGGCTTTTTCTGAGTAAAATTCTTATTAAAAGAGAGACCCTTGGAGTAGAAAGTGAGCTTTTAATGTCTCAGATGCAAAGGATTGCTTGGTCATATGACTCTGACTCATTGCGCTCGTGTAACTGTACCGGGTTGGTGGAATGGTATTAGGGATTTATTTGGCCTATTTAATTTAGCCGGAGATTTATTTTAAAGGAGTCGGCAAGAGGTGAAGGCGGAGAGGGAGGAAGGAAGAGAAGGGAACGGGGTTAATAGAAACAGCCTAGGGAAATTAAAACCAAATGTCCCTGCATCCGTATCATCAACAGCCATTGAAAACAGAATGTAGTGTGTGCCTAGGCATGGGTAATGTACTACATAAAGGAATTGAAATTTATTTATTGTAGGTTTTGCTTTGCTTTCATTGTTTTAACCTCATTCTAAGATGTTGTTTTTCTTCTCTATAAATAAATGCCTTGAAATATGCGTTGTACCCACAATATTAATGTATGTACTGAGAAGTCAGTAGTGATTCCTTTCTGCCAGAGAAGTGTGTGTAGATGATGGTGGGGGAGATGTTTGGCATGGCTGTGTTGAAGAGATCTTGGTCATGCTGAACTGAGCAGGACCTGCAAGTCTTTAGGCTGCTAGGTTTTGAAATTATCAAAATCTGATTTATTTAGGCTTTGGGGTTTATTATTTGGTGTCAGAACACAGCAGTTTGGTTACCATTTTTTTCTGTGCAATTGTGTCCATCCTTTGGATGCTGTGCGGTCCTTGTGAGGCTTTCATTTCTAGGCAAATATCATTTATAATCAGGTATTCACACTGTACTCACATTAAGCTGCTTATAGAGTGTGCCAGGGACTGGGTGCTTGGCTGGTCTTTAGTGGGTAATGATCCTGGCAGCTTTTGTAGCTCCCAGAAGATGATAGGGTCAGGTTGTGTCTTAGACCCTCTCCATCCCAAGGCTCTAGGGTTTGTCCACCAACACATCCCCTCCCAATTAGGAATTTCTGTCCAGAAAGGCAACAGAACTAGGTAAACACTTCTGTGYTTCCTGCAGAAGATTAAGTTTTGCTGTTTCTCTGCCCAAGGAGCTTAATCTGAATGGAGGTTGTAGAGAGGCAGGTCTTCTCCAGAATAACTACAGATAGAACAAGAGGAAACAACCTCAAGTTGTGCCAAGGGAGGTTCAGGTTAGACATTAGGAAGCATTTCCTCATGGAAAGAGTAGTCAAGCATTGGAACAGGCTGCCCAGGGAAGTGGTGGAGTTACCATCCCTGACAATGTTCAAGAAACGTGTAGGTGAAGCCCTTARGGACATGGCTGAGTTTACGATTGGACTCAATGATCTGGAAGGTCTTTTCCAACCRTAATTGATTCTGTGTTCTGCAGTGGAAAGGAATTGGAAGAATGCTTTTTAGAGGGGCATATTTATTAAAGGTGATTATTATTTGTAGTCTAAACTTAGACAGGAGACCCCAGTCTGGCCTTCTGAACATGCTCAGGAGCTCATGCCAGTAGCATCACCCATGGCCCTGAACAGAAGAGGAGGGAAACTAAATAACTGAGTTCCCTCAATAATTGAGTTCCCTCAATTAAAATGAACTAAATAATACTCCCTCTCTTCCCCCCTCCACCTTCTTTTCTCCCCACTATATTAAGCACAAAAGCCAGTGCAGAATCTGTAAGAAACTCTCCTTTTCAGCCAGCCTTCTGGACTAGAGTTTGACATGGGTCTTCTGTGCCTTTTGTATTCCAGAGAAGGCATCAATCAGGACCTGATACACTTACCCCCCTATGTCACTGAGCAGTTCATTGAGCTGCTGTGTCGCTACAGGCCGGAGCAGGTTTTGGAGACACTGAAAGTTCTGGAATACTGCAGGCTGGAAGAAGCCATCCAGGTAGGAGAGCAATGAACRAGGACTGAGGCTAGGGAAAACCTTTGCATCACATCCCACCTATTTAAAGTACTGTGAAAGCACTTCAAAGTGGGTTAATTCCTAGATACTCTCCAAATCCAATTCTGACACTGCTGGGCTTCTCAAGCTGCAAAACTAATCTCTTGTAGCATTGTGAACTGTATTTAATAGACTAAATCTAAATTTACTCCCTGGACTTGGGAGAAAAGGCTGAATCTGACGAGTTAACTGCAGAAGGTGGATTGGCTTCTCACAGGGTTGTTTTGTATGAAAACAGACTGTGGTGCCCAGGAAAATAAAATCATCCTTACCAATTTGCTTAGGGTACAGGAAGAGAAGAGTTCTTTATGTTGGCAGTTTTTATATGTTGGGAGGCATGCAAAGTAATGGGAATCAGGGTTTCTTTGGAAAGCAACATGGGCAACATTGGACCAATGCTGAAGGAATGGCTGGCTACAAAATTTTTGATTAATGGTCTGTCCTGGATCTCGATTTGTACCTACATTTTTAAGATTTTGATCGTGTTATCAGCAATAGTGTGACTGTAGAAACAAGTGTCATATAGCCTGTGTGGGGCAAAGTAGGAATGCTCAGACTGGGCCACGTGCCTGCTGACACGTGGAGGCCAAACCCTCCCTGACACGTGGAGGCCAAACCCTCCCTGACCACCCAGTTGTTATTGTCTTAGCAGCTAAACAAAGCTGGCCAATTTTTCAAGACAGAAATTCCTGTTTTATTTTAACTCAGATAACACAGAAACATCAGCTCCACGAAGCATCCTCGTATTTACTGGAGAAGAAGGGAGATATCCACGGTGCTTTTCTGGTTATGCTTGAGGTATGTGGCATTCTTGCTGGGATCCTCATCAGCTCATGTTAAGGTTTGATATTGTCACTGCTGCTCAATTTGTTCCCCGCTTGAGTGCATGGCAGCCTTCACGTTCTGTCACAGAGCAATGCTTCAGCTTGGCTGCAAACTCAGCCTCTAGGTCTATTTTTCAGGCATGTTTTGAAGATTGCCTTCCCAAGCATAACAGATAGATACTGAAACTTACTGTGCTTAAGACAGAATCATTTTTGAACTTTTGTTTCCCATATTGGGAAAGGAATTTGTATTATGTTAGTCATTGTGGGGGAGAAAGTGAGGGTGGGCCTTTGTGAGCATGTCTTTTACCAACACATCAAAATTCTTCAGGTTTGATGTGGATTCTCTCTTTCGTTTTAGCGATTGCAGAGCAAGTTGCTGATGCTCACGCAACCTGATGAAAGTAAGTTGTCAATTTAGAATCATTTTCTATCAAAAAGAGGCAGACAAGAATATAAGATGTGTGTKTGACACCTGGCATAATGACATCCTCTTTTATGCCGAGGAATGTATTCCTCGGCTATTTCCAGATATTTTTTATATTCACATGGTAGTGGGTGGTTACTGTGATGGGATTTCCTGACTCTGCTACTCTGATCCCTAGCAGGACTTGCAAACAACTTTTGTGATGGATTTTCTGTGTTTGGTCACCCGCCTTGTTAGCTCTTYTGGTTGTGGCTGATACTCTTCCTGGTTTACAAGACATGTTTTCCATGTTAAAAATCTATTCAGACTCGTTAGGGAACTGTATTTATCATTATATGTGGACAGTGATGAGAGGCATCTGAAAGTAGCTTTTCTGAAGTAGATTTCTCAGAAAAATGAGACTGTTTCACATACAGAAAATGAATGTATGCATGCCTGCACCATTAGCTAGCCCCAGCACTCAAGGGCATGTAATCAAAAGCAGAGCTCGTATTTGTTGCTTAGCCATTTCCTATACCACAACTAAGATCTTCCTTATTAGATTGTATGAACTGTTTTATAGGCCCAATTTATTCTGCTCTTCAGGAAAAGTGACAAAAATCAGGATCTGTCTTTATAGTGTAGTTTTGTGTTATACAGAACAGATGCCAGATGAAAAGCATGGGTTTATTTTTGCAGGTTGATTGGGAGTAAACATAACTAACATGTCTAACTATATTTAGAATTATAATGTGGTTTTCTCCCCCAAATTAGGTTCAGCTGAGCTGCTGGAAGATATTGAAGATACTTTAATGAAAACAATTGCTCTTTGCCAGAGGAATTCACACAATTTAAACCAGCAGCAGCGAGAGGTGAGGGATTAAAAAGCTCAGCACTAGAACGGGCAAAGGTCTCTGCGTCCCTAGAAACTGTCTCCTCTCATGTCCCTTCCTTTCCCTGCCTATCAGATCCTGATGCATCTCAAGCAGTCTTTGTGCTGCTCTGCCTCCCATCCTTCTTATCCTTCATGCTGCTGAAGATGCAGCATGGCTGGAAGTCAAAAAAAGATGTCATTTCTTCTGAGTACTGTCCGGTGTGCACAGTGACCACCTCAGGCCCTCCTCTCAGAGGGCAACGCTGTGCTCCAGACAGTTGCTGTGTTGTACAGAGGAGGTCGAGTGATATGTTGATCTAAAACATGATCAAGTTATACTGAAGGCACATCCAGAAATGCTTTGCTTTGAGACTTTTAACTGCAGAACACCTGAAGCATGTTATAACATGAGGAAGTGTAATTCTGTTCTTCTGTTCTTCAACATGTGGAAGTTAGTCTTTCAAAGTTGAACTGTGATATTAGTCACATCTGATTTGTAGTTTTGTTGTTTTCTTACCAGTTGTGTCTTTTATTCTGTTACTTTAGGCTCTCTGGTTTCCCTTGCTGGAGGCGATGATGTCCCCACAGAAATTGTCTGGTTCTTCACAGAATCAATACTCCGAGCGTAAGTATTTTGACATTTTGCAGCCCCATATGCTAATAAAAGTCTGTGTATCTGTGTGGAGTCTCTCTTGCTCTACGGATCACACAGGCAGAAGGCAGTTTTATTGCTGAAGCCCTAAATTCCCTGCTGTAGCTCTGAGCTGTACTGGCTGCAGGACTGAGAGCTCAAGTTGGGCATTGGGTAAACTGTAGCTGTCAGCCAGAAACTACTTTGGCTCCTCAGTGGGAGAGAGGCTGTACCACAGACTCCTCTGCTCACCCAGGCCCTTTGAGGATGRGCTTGGTTGAAAAGCCAGCTTGCCCAGCACGTGCAGAAGCTTTCCAGGCCGTAAGTAGGTTAGAGCCTGCACTAACTGTAGGCAGGAACTAATGCCTATTGGAACATAATGCACTATTCTCTACCTCACCGTTCTTGCTCCTGTGCCTCCATCTGTCTGTCGTGTATCAAACTGGTGACACTTGAATACAGTCTACTCTAGATCTACTCTAGATTCAACCGTTGTAGGTGTCCGTAGCACATCTGGAATCTTGGAAAGCCTCATGTTAGGGGAGACTTGAGAGCAGTTAGAGAGAGGCCTAAATGTTCTCCTCTTGGGCCAGAATAATGTGTCCTGGCGTCTTGCAGCCCTGTTTTCCACAGTGACTGTGATGTTGCCTGGCCGAAGATCTCACCGTATTACAAGAGACAGCTATGGTTGGCATCCTGCCTGGCCTTCCTCTGCTTCTGTCCTCCTAATAACTTCTAGCTGTAGCTGGGCCCATTGAGATAACCTTGCAAGAATCAGTAACCAAAAACTAAACACTATTACTCTTTCCTCAGCTGATCTTTTTCTCTAAATTCAAAATGTCCCCTAGACTTTCTGTTCTGATTCTCCCCGAGGTTATTTAAGTGGCACCAGCAGTGATGATATAACAGGGTATAACGCACTTGGATCCCTGCATAACCATTTTGATTCCCTTCCTGAGACAGACAGTTCCCAAACCACTCTAGCTTGTTTCCCATACRAAGAAGCTGAGTTGCTGGGGTCTGCACATAGCTGAAAATAGGCTCTTAATGTTGGGAGTTGGAGGTGGGAAAAAAAAAAGTATAATGCAAAGGTTAATTCTAGGCACTTTAGTCATGACTGACATATGAACAGGGGTTGCAGATTGGCTTTTGGTAGCAATAAGAGAAGTGAATGACGATGCTACCAAGAGAGTTGCAAAATGTGAGAAAGTTGAATGCAGGCGGGGAGTGGGAGGACTGGGGAGAAGCATCCTCATATTGAAATCTTTCAAATATGCTTCCTGCTACCAAAAAGCTGTATGTGCGTTCTTGGTGTCAAGCATGCACAGAAGAAGAAAAAAAATCTAAAAATGGTTTAGAGAAAATGGTTTGGAAAACATGAAGTAAAACGAAACCATTTTGATTTGAAAGGTAAGCCTCTCTCTACTGAAATCCTAACAAGCTGCTGGTGCTTTTTACACTTGATGTTTCAGCTTTGAAGAGTCTGACAATGCAAGTGCTGAACAACATGGCTTCATTTATAGCCCTTCCTTCAATCCTGCAGAGAATCCTACAGGTGAGTTGCAGCAGAGAAGAAAAATATTATAAACAAACTGTTACCAAACTATGAACAAACTAAAAAACTACCAAACATGGTAGAGCTGAACACGTTCTTGATTTAACATCAATTTCTGTGTCATTAAAAGTAACTGTCTAGTTTGAAGTACTTCAGTGAGCCTTAAGTTGTTGAGATGTAATTTGGAGAAGCCAATAGAATGACCTGGAAGATCTGTCCTTGTGAGGAGACAGGTGAGGAGACTTGTGAGTAATTCAAAGTAATCGAGTTAGTACAATGAGTAAAATTTGAGGTAATTTCTRCAAACCAAATAAAATACTATCTCAAAGGATGCAGTTACTCTGAACTGAACCTGGACTGTTCTGAGGGTTGCTGCAGGGGTAAAACCTTGCCAAACTTCTCACACATGTGAAGTGAATTTGTTGGAAGCCATGCAGCACCTACGTGTGAGCTGAATTACTCTTTAGAGTTTCTGTTCCTGAGAGGAGAAAAATAGAGAAGGGCTGTAGGTTTCTCAGGTGAGCAGACACCTCTAGCAGCCTTCTGGTTTGATCTTAGTATTTCACATGCTGTTGGAATTTGGAAAAATTAAAGATGTTGAAAGATGTTGTAAATGAGGGAGTAGGAAATTAGATCAAATGAAATATGCTTTTATTGAAGGTACAAAGTGTTGAGCCTCTAGAATAACCAAATTGCATATAGCTTTAACTGTAGCATCAGATCCTGTAGCCTGTCTAGCCTTGGAGTTTAACCCAGGTTTGAAATTTTACAGATGTTGTGAAGGGATAACTGGGGAAGAGGGAGCTGAGAGAGGATCTTTCCTGGGTTACACGGAGAATTATCAGGATGAGGAGGGAGGCAAACCAGTGACTACAGAGGTACTGCGATGTGGAGGAAGAAGAACTCATTGTCTCCTGGGAAGACTTAAAAATTCTTGTCTGCAGCCTTTCCCAAATATTTCTTCCTCTTTCTGCTATTACAAAGTCACTCTCTTAGGTAGTAATACAAAAAATCCTTCCTGAAGGCAACAGAGGTGTGAAACACTTGTCAGTTGTACGTTGAACCGGTAGGTGTGATGCCACCAAGGCCGAGGAGAATGGATGCCTGAAGGGCTTTGAATCATGTCTTGCGTGTGTCCGTCCCTGGTGAAGGAGATGTGTGTGGCTCTGGGTACCTGTGCTGGGGAGAGCAAATTGCCCTCTCTTATTCCATTTGCCTAACAAATTTATTCTGACAAAATAGAGATTAATTAAAGCAAACTTTTTTCTTTGCAACTAGTGCAAGAGATGGGCAGAGAAGATGTCTTCTAAATGGATTGGGGAAAGAGTAAATTGAAATTGAATAACACTTCACAGAAGTAGCAATTGATACCTTATCACTCAGATACAGAGGAACAAGAGTAATAAAACTCAGTGCAAGTTCTTGTGGAAGGGGAAGGTGATATCCATTGACAGCATTTTTTAAGATGATTTTTGCCCCCAAAGACTTCCTCTCTGTAGATCCTATTCCCTCACTCACATGTTTGCAAGCACCAAGATGGACGTGAGCAATTGATCTGCCCGGGACCACTTGTGTGTAGCAGAGGACAAGGGGTGTTAACTACCAACTCCTCGCTGCATCTCTGGGATTCCTCTGATTCCCAATGGCAGATGAGTTTTGAACAGATTAGTTGCCTCTTTTAGAAGCTGTTGGCTTCTAAAAAGTGTGGGGTTTTTTGCCTCTAAATCTTGCTTACTTCAACTGTCATAAATCACGAGCCAGATCACTGCCTGTTTTTCAGTTTTTTGGAATATAGGTTTGAAATGCATGTCTGTAGTCAGCCCTCCTGCTGGGCTAAGAGAAGAGGAAATGGTCTGTGTGATATGTGGCAGCTTTGCCATTCACCTCACGTTGGGAGCCAGGCTCCTCCACTGATAACTTGCCGGTGCTGCGGTCTTATCAGCCTGCAGCTTCTGTGCTTGACATAACACCTTCCTCAGCTTTGCTGCTGGCAACAGTGTCCTTTCTTATCAGCACAGAATATTCTATCAAATGTTTTTTTCCTACCATTCCTTAAAAAAAAAAAAAAAATTTTACTCATGCTGCATTTATAGCAATTGCTGTTTTGTTGCACATCTCCAAATGGGGTTGCATGTGACTGAGAGGCAACCCTGGGTTATTTTGGGAAAGAGACAGGGACGTGGCCCGTGGATCCGTGGCCYATGGGACTGGATGGCCCAGCAGCGTCCTGAACTGGAGGTTACATCTCTGCTTTGTCAGCCCTGGGCGGAGGCCCCTCCTGCCAAGTTGTGTCCTTGATTTTTGAAGCTGTGGAAGATTGCTGTCGTGGCTCTGAGCAATGCACAGGGTCAATGTGTTATTGTTGGGCCACTCTTATTAGTGTCTACACAGAAATTCTTTAACGAGCCCTTCTGGGCTCCAGGGAACATCCCGCCTTTCTGAAGCTCTGAAGATATTTCTGCAAAACACCAAATTCCCTGGGGTGCTTGAGAGTTACTGAAAGTGCCCTCAAGACCTTCTGAGAGAGGTCAGGCCCTTGTGCTGGAGCATGGATGCCCTGGAGCTGCAGGTCTGGCAAGCAGAACAGCTGCCCAGGAATTAACTCAGTTTATTTATTTATTTATTTTCCTTTTTAAGGTGAATGACATCAATAAACTGAGGTAGATTATCTTCCTTTTTCTGAAGAGGGAATTAGAGTATTCCAATTTTAGTGGACTGTGTTTCTTCCTCTGCTGGGCTTAGCTGCTTAGAGATTATACCTTATGCAAATGTTAACTTTGCAGACAAAATGCTGAGCTAAAGGGCACCTTGCAAAGGGCTGCAACCAGACCGTGCTGCTTTCCCAGGAAATAAGTAGTTTCTAGGCATCCATCTCTCATTGCACATTGGCTCAGCTTTATATAATGGAAATCTGGAAATGAAATAATGATTAATGTAATTATGTTTTTATTCTGTATAATGCTATAAATTATTTATTAAATAGGGAAGTGTGAAATAGCTGTGTTGGGAGAAATGCTGGAACAATCCCCTTGAGCATAAGGAAATGTATTGTGCCATTAAGGATGTGAATGCAGCCAGGAGAGGGGGGAAAGACCGAGCATTAATTCCCTTACAAAGCTGAAATCTTTCATGAATGTTTTGCAAGCAGGCACAACTTCCTCTAGTAATGGGCCATTCACCGTGGTGGATGGTGTTTGGAGCTTGTGTAAAAGCTTGCAGAAATAAATAAAGCAGAATTAATGAAATCCTGCTCCTTCAAAACCAACTGATCCCATGAAGCTTTGGTGACTATAGATTTTTGTGGGGCTTGAAACCAGCRACCTGCCAGAAAGGATTACAGTTTGCAGAGGTGGTAGCTCTGGATTTCATGCTCAAGGCAGGTACAGAATTGCAGTCCAAGCAGCACTACCAACAAGAAACATGGGTGACCTTCACCCCTCACTTGGCTGAAGCTCTCCTGTCTAGATCAGGCAGTTCTCTTCCAACCTACCTACCTACCACCACTTGGCTCAAGAAGAACTGAGGAACTGATAGTTGGCCCCGGGGCTCACATTGCTCATCTGCAAAGTTGTAGGTAGCCTCCTCTTCTTTTCTCTTTTTTCCTGTCTTCTCTTCCTCTGCCTCTACCAGCAGAAGAAACAAGTTGCATCTCTACCTGCAGCTTGGCAAGACCAGCTTGCTCTACGTAAATGGCTGCACCCATAGGATTCAAGCTGAGCTTGGCTTAGCTACCTGTGTAAATGTTTTAGAAAGGCGAATAGCTGATGCTCACAAAAASAACTTGCTGTGTGTTGTGGTTCCCGTTTAAGTCGTGTTGGAAGTCCTGGCTTCCCTCCTATTCTCCATAATTCATGTGGTGACTCAGTGTTGTGGGCTTTCCATGCTGTTGCTCTTAAATTATGCACACAGAGAGAAAACTCAGTGTCTGTTGAGTCTGCACTGCTCACCTACCACAAAAGTAGCTTTGGCAGCGTGTTGAGCTCTTCTGTGTCTTGAGACCTGCAGCTGCTTCTGATTCAAGTGATATTACTCAGTGCTGGTTTTATTTAGGCTTGAGCATTGGTTTCTGCCTGTCACTTTTGTGTGAAGGTTGCTGTTCAAAACTGCCCGACCTACTTGGTGTGGCTGCTTTGGGGAGCTCTCCAAGTATGTCAGAGTGCAGCTTCTTGGCAACTTCTCTCTTTGCGGACTTTGTTTTTACTGTGGATTCTCCTTTCTTTCCCTCACTCTCAGTCCCAGCATTAAATCAGCCCTGATCCTTCTCCTTTTTCATTCATCTTAGCCTGAATTTGCTTATCTGGTTCCTTCCTTTCCGGTGTCTGTTGAGCATCCCTCACTTTTCTAGTGTCTAGGCTAGTTCCCTACTCATATATATTATATATTTTACCTTAATCTCATRCCCATGCCCTGGAAGGAAGGTCTTACCAACGCTCTCCAGTGCTCTGACCCTCTCCTCCTTGAGAGTTTGCACCAGCCATGGAGAGCAGATCTCTAGATGTTCATCTGTCTTCTGTGGTATGAGTCCCAACATTCCTGAACGTGGGGGCAGCTGCACAGCCTGCTGGATCTGCCTTCCTCCAACTTGCAGCCAAGTGGATGTTGAACGAGTTTGGGAGTAAGAACCTGAGCTGAGCAGAAACTTGGTGCGGAGCTGGAGGCCTGCAGGGTGCCCTGGGCTCCGCTGAGCAGCAGACACCCGAAGMATTTGGTCTTGAGCAGTGGCATGTCCATGGTCAACATCTGCCCTGGTGCTGCACATGTTGCTTTTGCTGTTTTCTTTGATATTCCTCAAATGTGCTTCCCATTCAGCTCTTGCATCTCCTAGTGAAATTTATAAGTTTAAAATCTGGAATTATAACTTGTGCTTGTGACACTAGTCTGAAAATTAAGAGGCCAGAATGCTTCTCATGACGTACACAAGTCAGCTTTGGTTTTCACTTCTTCACACAGGATCCTGTTTATGGAAAAGGGAAACTTGGAGAAATTCAAGGACTTGTCCTGGGCATGCTGGATACCTTTAACTACGAACAAGTGAGTTCATGCATTTCAGTGCTGTCCACAGCTGCATAAGGAGGCTCTTTTCAGCTGTCTGAATTTCTGCTTTCATTTGCACAGCAGGCTTCAATTGCATGTCCAGTTAGTCTATTTGTGCAATCAGGGAGACATGGGGARAAGGGAGGATGAATTCGTATTACTCACAAACAGATTGCAAGTGAGTGACAAGTACATCATCATGTGGACACTTCTATAGTTTTATTTTATACTAAAATGTACCTATTTTTTCTCCAACTTATCTTTCAGGTAGAAGTTCACAGGCACAAGAGCAACATAGCTGGTCGTTTAACATGGTTTTAAATGTGTTTTTTATATTAGGATGTTTTTCTGCTTCCCCATAGTAATGCTGTGCTTTGCCACTTGATGTGATTTTACCTATATTTCATTCCTTAAATCCCAAGTAGCCTTCAGACTTCAACTTTTTAGTAAAACCCCTCATTTCTAAAACGGAATACGTACACTTCCTCCAACCCTCCATCAATTCTTCCAACCACATGGCACTAGCCTCTTAGCTGCTATTTAAACCTCAGTGTGGCATCATCCAATTTAAAAATAAAATGGGAAATAGCATTACTGTAGAGGGCTGAGTGTAGAGAGAGCAGTTATCTCTCCTCTGAGCTCTTGGGGAAGGTTTGCTCGTAGCCACACGGGCCCTCTGATCTCCCGTGTCCTAGAGGTACTCCGATGCAGGTGTGTGTCACATCTGGACCAGGCTGTGTCCTCCTGAGGATCCCCAGGTGATCTGAAAGCTTCTGTGACTGGTCATAGACCAGAAGCATCTGATCCCTGTTGCTGCTGAAGGAAGCAGGAACTTCTAAAAATTAAGGATATTCCACTTCTGCTTCTTCAGAAACAGCAAGCTTAGGTGGGGAGAACTAGCAAATGAGAGATTCGTGTTTTTTTCATATTTTAATTGTGATAGGGCATTTGAGCTCTGATTTTTATCTACCCATATCTAATAAAATGAGGGATATAAACAGTTTCTTGACAGGGAGAGGCAAAAAGGCAAGCAGAAGCGTGGCAGAGCACAGACTCTGCATCTCCCTCAGTAATCTTGGACAAAAATCAATAAAGCATTATTTAAGAGTGAAAAGATACTGCCTCCATTAACGTATGATAAAAGGGTATTTAGAGATAGTGGCCATAAAATATATAATGAGGTATAAAGAGAATAAATTTTGCTTTTGCTTTTAGTAATCTGCTAAGCTCCTTGTTATGATGAATTGATCAGGATGGCATTTCTGCAGAGATGACAAAATATCCTGGTTATTCTGCCTATTTCCTTTCCCGCAGACCCTTTTAGAGACAACCACGAATCTGTTAAACCACGATCTCCACTGGTCCCTGTGTAACCTAAGAGCTTCTGTCACTAGAGGGCTTACCCCCAAGCAGGATTACTGCTGCATTTGTCTGCAGCAGTACAAGAGAAGGCAAGAAACTGCTGATGAAATCATTGTTTTCAGGTAAAGTCACGGATAATTCTTTGCGTGCAGCCAGCTCTGTCTCAGATGAAAAGCATTGCCTTGCAACTGTGTGAGAGCAGTTCAGCTAGTTCTCAGTTTATCTGCCATCTATGCCAGCAATGCCTGTGTTAGCAGGAGGTGATTTCCTGGTGGAATTGGATAGYGTGGTCCCAACTGATAGTCTCAGCCACCTAGGTGCCTTTACTGAAGGAYATGGCAGGTCTGGAGCTGCAGAAGCTCTTTGGGGATATTCATGAAGCTTAAATGGGCTGGAAACTGGATGCAGGAGGTACAACTGGGGACACTGTCTTGCTGCCAGCTGCTTGCTCTGTCCCAAATGCAGTGCTTTGTGTTGGTGAAGCTTGGCATACTACATATCCATCAAGCCCCCAAGAAGCAATTGCAGCATCCTGGGTTTTTTTTTTTGCTTACTTGTACCTCTTAAGTCTATTGCAGCCCTGGTTTATGCTTCAGTATCTCCGATACTTCTGTGTGTGAGCAGGCAGATGTAAAATCAGAGGGTGAGCTTGGCATTATGATCTATAGCTGTATCGGCACCTGGGCATCTGCTGTTATTTCTCAAAGTCTGGAAATACTGCTGGGTGTGTGAAGGAATATTCGTGCTGCTGATCTACTGTTACAGATAAGCAGCCTGATTTTYTCCTAGCCAGAGATTTCCCTTCTGAAGTGTAATGCTGTTGGCTGCCCTCAAACACCCAGCAGAGTTTTTCTCTTGTCTTTGCAGCTGTGGCCACTTGTACCATTCCCTGTGTCTACTGAGCAAAGAGTGTGGGTTGGTAACCGCAGGCGTGATGAGGTGGACGTGCTACAAGTGCAACTCGAGCAACAARGGAGGCAAACTGAGTGAAAACTTGTCAGAGTTGAAAAAAGGAACTGGAACATCCTTGGCACAGGTAAGGATTTATGAGATGGTTTCTTTTCAAGTTAGGCTGGACAAGATGAGTTCCCTCATCTTATTCTCATGTCCTGTTTTGCTTCCAGGTAGGGGTGTGATCAGCAGCTCTCAGACAGTATCTGCAGTTAACTGGTTAAATTTATGAATGTTTTGTTTGGGTGTGGGTGTAGAGAGTTGGAAATGGAAATGTTTCCATCCCAAAGGTCTGGGGACTGCTAACCAGTGCAAAAGGAAGCTGGATGCCTGTTAGATACATCCACTGCTCTGTTTGGTTTGTA
This sequence comes from Nothoprocta perdicaria, assembly GCF_003342845.1. NCBI lineage: Eukaryota > Metazoa > Chordata > Aves > Tinamiformes > Tinamidae > Nothoprocta > Nothoprocta perdicaria. The sequence goes on along the minus strand of NW_020455390.1, from coordinate 1,137,645 downwards.
AGAGCCTGGGACGAGCCTTTTGGGCAATTCCTTTCAAATTATATGGAGCTGTGTTTATACAAAAATTGTAGTRTAAGTGAGTGTATTCTCGTGGCTGGATCATAGAGCCCCCATTCTGCCTTCCAGACAGATAGCCTGGCTCTGGGTAAAAGACGTGGAAAGGATTTGACTTGCTATAAATGCTCTTAAAATGCTTGAAGGCGCTTACATGGAAACAAGGCGACTGCAGCTGGAGCAGAGGGGAAGAAGCACAGATCATTGGCTTGTATTTTATTAGCACTGGAAGATATTTGACCGTTCTTAATGCAAGCACAACTCAATAGGATGCTTCTGACTTGTCCTTGGCATGGTACTAGAGGTTGTAAGCAAACAAACAGGCATCTTGCAGGGATGTATTCCAGGAATATTGCACTTGGGGGAGCTGAGAGGAGGTTATCACTGAGGAGGGTCTGGTCCTTGGTACCCTAGGATGCTTTGTGCCTTTGCCACCAGCCTGTCACCAATATGAGGAGTGAAGGATTTTCACTCGTGAAAGCGAAGGAATTCAATCTTGGAGTATGTTTTTATAGTATTGCCTCGGTGTTCTTCTGGCAAATTATTTCCATTTCTATCAAATCAGTTCTGATGCCGAGATCGCTAACAGCGTTAGTCAACTTCAATCAGCCTCTGCATTAACCAAAAAAGAAGCTTCCTGCTTGAAGGGAGACTTCGGAGCAAAGGAATCTCCGAGGGCTCTCTGGAGCGCAGCGCAACCCTCGCAGTCCAACTGTATTAGTTTGGGATATGTGACGGGCAGGAAAGCTTCCCCATGGAGGCCGTGGATCAATGATGGTCCAACCTGGCTGCTTACGGATTTCATGTACCGGCCTGTTGCAGTGACATCCTGGCWCTGGCCCTCGGATCAGGCGGCATTGAAGAACTATTGTTTTAACCTCTAAACCTGACCTGAAGGAATGTGCTCAGCTAGGGGGGAAAGGGCAGGTTTAATTTTGAAAGTCTGGACTAAAAGGATGTTAGTCATTAAGGTGCCTGGCGCTTGATAGCAGGGCCTTTGATTTGGTTATTGTTGAGCTTCTCAGCAAGCAGTTGGTCAGGTGGAGAATCCCTGTTTCTTCCCTCTGACGCTGGTCTGGGCACCTGTCCTGGCAGAAAGAAGTGCAAAACAGTCCGGATGGGGCTCTGGGCTTCAAGGGAGACGTGTGGAGGAGGTAGGTGGGCCAGGAAAGGCTCCCGGCAGGACTCGGTAGCGCCAGGCGGGCCGCGCRCCACCGCTTCCCCTCAGTGCTGGGGCAGGGAGCGGCAGCGATTCCCTGCTCCCCAGCCCTGCCCGGAGCCTCCRGGTGGCCGAGACACCTCCTGGCACCCCGGCTTTGTTATCACGGAAGGACCAGGGAGCAACGGCCGGAGCCTGGCCGGCCTCGTGCGGGTTGGAGAGAGGAGGAGAGGCCGAGCACGGGGCTCGCAGGAGCGGGAGGCCGGCAGGGCCCGCCCATCAGGGCTTGTTCCCAGCCCGGCCTCTTGGCCACCAGCCTCGAGAGCAGAGTCCCAAGGTCTCCTAGGGTTTTGGCACCGCCGTTCTCTCCCGCGCGTTTCCTCTCGGCCCAGCTGGCACCAGGAGCCTCGTGCTGGCCAAGCTGTTATTCCTGCTGTTCCTGCTGCTCCCTGTCTGGCATTGGGGCACATAACAAACAGGGAGCCCAAGGAGAAGCTCAGAAATACAAGTGCTCCTCACTCCCTGCATCTTCTACACCCCATTCCTGCTTCTAGGAACCTTTTCCATAGATCTGTGGGGAGCTAATCCAGGTACTTTGAAAGACCCCAAATACTTTGTCTCTTACTACACCCTGATGCCTTTTTTCCCGTTTCCCTCCCCACAGTGAGATCTCCCCTTTCGATATTTATTTTCTTTGCAAGCTTTGCAATAAAAGCTGCCTCATCCTGACAAATGCCACTGAGCATCTGGAGTGCGTTTCGCAGCACTGGTCGTGCTCTGCTGAAACAAAGGCTGTCACTTTGGATTTTGCAGCGCCGCCGAGATTTATATGCAGAGCGACAGCCCAGCAGACAGGGCGGCTTTTTTTTCCATTCCTGCTTTGCATGCATGACTCCCATAGCAATTGCCTTGAAACTGGAGCGGGGGCAGTGGAGAGATGTCCCAAACCACTGCAGAACCATCACTGGATCGGGTGGTAGCCCTTCCTTGAAGGACCCGTATGGGGGATGTGCTTGGAACCTCCTGCCCCAGTGTGAGCGCAGCCAGGAGCTCTCATCCCGACTCCCAGCAAGTACCAGCACTCTGCAAAGGTTTCACAACTCTGAAAATACCCATTTATTGACGGGCAGTTCTGTGCATTTTCTTGTGCAGCAGTGTTCCCATCTGCAGGATTAACGGGAAAAGGCCCTGCCGTAGCTTTGGATCAATYGCCACGCTCCTAGGGTTACGTGAAAGCCGCTCCCTTCCAACAAAACAGTCCCTGGCTCGGAGGATCTGTGGAACAGACTTATTTAAGTGCAGCAGGGGCTGCTGCAACCTGTTGGTGTCTCCGATGCCGGGAGCCGCGGGTCGCTCCCAGCCGGGACGCTGGCTCCCCRAGGGGCGCCCGCAGCGCGGAATCGCTGCCGCAGTTTGTCCAGCAGGTTTTTCCATGTTTGTTCTACTTTTTTTTTCCCCGTATTTATTCGACTTTTTTTCTGTGTTTATTTTTTTCCATGTTTGGCTGTTTTTCCGTGTGCGTTCAGTTTTTTCCTAGGGAGTGTGAGCTAGCTGTCCCTTGGGAATGCTTTGCTCCCTGTCAGCAGCGGGAATGGGACCCTTGGGCTTCCTGGTTCGGAGGCTGTGCTGCMAATACAGGCGCTGGCCCTGTGATGGCTGCTTAGCAGAGAGGTTTTGTGATACAAATAACATCCCGAGGGGGAGAAATCCAAGTCAGCACGGACACCCAGGGTGCAGGATCCGCACTCTGGTCATTGCCCTCCTCTCACGCTGCTYGAGTGTCTCAAAAGTGGTTTTCATTGCCCGGGTGCCAGGGCTGTGCCTGACTTTCCTTGGGTACTGATTGAAAATTGAGCTGCCGCCCCCAAGTTGATGTGATCAGTGGTCAAATGCCCCTCTCTCCTGTCTCCGAATCCCTCCCTCATCCCTGGCTCCAYGACCTCCCCACACCAGGACTCGAGCCTTGAAGGCAGCGATACTGGCGGATCACTGGGCTTGATCCGCTGCCTAAGAGAGTCAAGGTAAATTCAAATCCAATAAGCAGCCCCTTGCTGTAGGGCTGTAGCACTGTGGCTTAGCAGCCCCTGGGAAGTGTCTGTTTTCTTGAGAAAATGTTTAAGAAGGAATATTGAGCGTTCCCATAAAAATAGATCCCCAGAGATGACAGCTGCCAGATTGCGGCTYGGGAGCGCGGCTGTTCTCCCTGGCACCCAGCGCGGCTCCTGCGTGATGCTTTTGTTTTGGAACACGAGCAGAAATGTTCAAAATAGAAATATTGTGATGCGATCAAACGGATCGAGCCGCCCAGAATGCGAAACCTCACCCTCCCTCCCCGGCCTAGTTAAACGATGCCTTTTAAAGCAGCTTGCATCTCAGCCTGGTTTATAGTAGCACTGTTGTCGCGCGGCGCCTTAACCTTGTGGTGCAATGAAGGGTCTCTGCAAATCTCTTTTCTTTGTCTGCACCTGGTGCTTTTGCCCTTGCATCCAGCCTGCTCGTGTTCCTCGGACTCACACCTGCAAGGCTGGCACTGCTGGCAGCAGCTCCGTGCCCGTCATGCCCAAATTCTCTTGGGATGTGACTGCTCCCCATGTGTGAATCATCCTTTTTTCCCCCTAGCCTTTTCCCCCTTGCTTCCTAGCGTTTAGTTTATGGTGTGGGGAAAAGAGGGACCTTGGGAGACAACTTTAGTAGTAATTTAAATAGTAAGTGCTCCCCAGTAATAGCCCTGAGCCATCTGTGCCTGATCACAGCCTGCTGCTGTGTGTTGTGAGCCAGCAGGGAGATGGAGCGGGGCCTGGGGAAATGAGGCAGAAATCCCGGGGGAAAGCAGAGGGAGGGCAGCTTACCTGGGGAGCCTCAGCACGTCGCTTCCCAGCTGGTCCCAGGGGAGAGCTTGCCCTTCCCTACAGCGTGAGCAGAAGTGACTCCAGAAGTGGAAAGATGGTCTTTTTTGTCCTCTCCTACCAGGCTGCGCCCTGGCTGCTCCAGGCAGGCAACTGGGAGCAGGGATGAATTTCTAGGGAGATCAATTTGAATCTCGTGCGTTGCTTTTGTAACCTTCTTATCTTTTATCAGGTGGCTTCAGAGTCTCCATTGGATCCTCAGCAAATCCAAGCTTTTGACCAACTCTGCCAGCTCAACCGAGGCACTTCCAGGGTTCGTTCTGCTGCTTTTCCTTTGGGCTTTAAATTGGTAAAGATAGTCCAAGTGGGTCCTGCTGTCTCCTGCCACAGCAGATGGCTGGCGGGTTCTGGTTGCTGTGGGGAGCAGGTGAGCTCTCCAGGTCCTTCCACACCTCACCCTGAGTGTTTCCAGCTCAGGCTGCGTGTTTTCTGTCCCGCAGTTGGCTCTGCTGACGGAGCTGTCCCGCGGGCACGGTGGTGAGAAGCACGGGCTGCTCAGCGCTTCCCACGGCGACACTGCCACCAGCAGCGTCTTCCAGAACGAGACGTTCCAGCTGCACCTGGCTCCCCCTCCGCTCGCCCAGGACTAGCGCTCCTGCCCTCCCGCCCGGCGCGGGAACCACGGTTGGTCTGGGGCCTTGGTGCAGGGTGGCTTGGCCACCGTCACCCTGGACTTCTCCCCATCCTGCCCAGTGCGTGGCCCTGGGGCCTGCACAAGCCCTGGGACGTGTGCGCCGTGGGCTAAGGGTGCAAAGCCTGCGTGTGCCCAGCACCTGTGTGTCCCGAGGGGCTGCGGTGAGGCTGCTCACGGGTGCTGCACTGGGTGTTAATTTTAGTGCTTGTGGAAGCTGTTGTTTTGCCTGGCCTGCTGCCTCCGGGAAAGAGCCCGGGATGGTTGGATGGCACCAACCCGTGGGCCTGGCAAGGCTGGAGCCTGCCAGGAAACGCTGTGCGTGTGAGGGAGCTCACCCGGGCGCGGGCTGTTCCTCYGACCCCCCATTAAAAACCAGCCCCTGGTGGAATCCGGCTGTGCGGGTTGTGTGTGCGGGGAGCGGTGGTGGCTGCGGGGCTGGCCGAGCCACAGGCTGCCGCCTTCCAGTGCCGCGGCCACCGGGTGCCRGCACCAAAGTGTCTGGGCCCTGTCCTGCTGTGGGCAGCTTGTTCCTACATAGCCAAGTCGAACCCCAATGTCGGGTCTTCCCCCCAAGCCCCGTACTCGGGCCATCCCTTAGCCTGGACAGGACCTGCTGCACGAGGCTCTGCTGCATTTCTGCCCGTAGCAGGTGCTTCAAGGTGCCCTTGTGGCATGTAGCCATGAGTGACCGCTCCTTTGCTGGAAACCTCAGAAGGCTTCACTGCACTATGGAGAACACACAGTTATTCAGGACAAGCAGAAGGGCTCCAGTTGTTTAGTATTTTATTAAAGAAGTAACATACACACCTCTCCCAGGCAGAGTGGAGCAAGTAGCTCAGGGCAAGCCTTGCAGAGCAGAGCTTTGCCCGTGTTTGTGCAAAGAAAAGAAATCCCCGTGGTGTGAGGACGATGGTGCTGACCTAGGTGAGTGATGTGAGCTCGGCGAGAAAGGGGCCACAGTGTTGGCGGCTAAAACACTTCCCAGAACTGGCCCTGTCCCACACCAGGCTGCTCCACGGCCGTTTTACAGGTACAACAGAAGGGAGAGGCAGCTTATTGTGCTTAAGACATCCGAACAAATCCTGGTATAAGAGATACTCACAGCTTGTGAATATTGCTAATTACTTACAGTTAAGAAAGAAGGAATCTTGCCGACAGTGATAGGAAGCTGCAAGACTGCAGGATCTTAAGGGTAATTCGTGGGCAAAAAAAAGCCCCACTGATTTGTCACTACCCTAAAAGCAGCCCCCCRTGTGCTCCCTCTTGCCACGTGGGAGGGTCCTGGTCCCCCTTGCTGGGCCTGGCACCCCACCCGTGACAGTGGGTGGCAGGTCCTGCTGCCATTGGTACCTGGGAGGACGCACCCGCCAGGCACACGCGCGAGGGCGACAGCTCTCCACGCAGGTTACACGTGAAAGATTAAATGTGAGTAAATGCTGTAGGCTTATACATAATGCCTTCTTCTACCTATGAAATGTGTCTGGTCAAAAGACAGCAAAACGTTGTTAGAAACCTTGGTTAACCAAGAAAGACAACCCCCTCCCCCTTAAAAAATAAATAAATCCTATTTAGTGTTTACTACAGCCTTYGTTTAAATGCCCTCAGAACACTGGAATACCTTTAAGTGCCTCGTGAAAATGTATCTGCTCATGCACTGGCCCAAACTCCTCATTTAACAAGCATTGCACTTTTTATAGAAGTCATCAAAACTATAAAACCTATTGTTTTTGTCTGAAAGTGTTAGTCTAAAAAGTACAGGATCACTTCCTAGCCATGTATGTTAAAGTCCTAGCACACGCGCGGGTGCACGCGCGCACACGCACCGTTACCTAAACATTTTCTAAAGTTACGGATTACAAAGTGTATAAAATTAGTAGTACGTCGTCAGGATACAGTGAGAGCGATGAGCCATTCTAGAACACAGACTACAACCTAGTATCAGTCACTAAACTGTACACGTTTATACAGCCTTATATTCACCACTGACTTTTGAAACGTAAACAGTAAATACACAAAGAAATTCAGTAATGCTGCTGAAAACACAGTTATTACTGACTCCAACTGCTTCGAGCTGACTGAAATCTTCTGAGAAAAGACAGTTTTGTTTTGCCAGGCGTAGCCAAGACAAAGCTACCAGCAAAACAGCTCTCGTGTTTGCAGCTGTTTAAGGAACAACTTGTTCAGATGCTGCTGCTGAACTGGATGAGGAGGAGGGCGAAGGCGAGGGCGCCTCTCCCAGGCAGCGTCACCTTGGGCTGTGACCCACCGAGCGCTGCTGCCGCGCTGGGCCGAGCTCCGCCAGCGCAGTGGGGCGCCCAGGGAGTGGGTTTTTGACCTTATTTCTTCTTAACGTGTTATCCCTCAGGCAGACAGGGGCCCTGAGGCCACTTGGTGCCGTGCGCGGGTGCCGCTCCTGAGGGCGTTTGGCAGTTTTGGAGGTAGTCAGTGCCTTTCACCTGCCCTTCGGCACCTCCATCTAGAAGGGTCATGGCTTGGGCCATGCTCCTTCCTCCCTCCCTCCTCTTCCTCCCGCTAAGCAGCAAAAGGGCCAACCCCCTTCCGCAAGACCCACACAGGACAGTGACTCCCTGGCTGCAGGCGATGACCGACCTCCGGAGCAGGAATCGCCTTTTCGGGAGGTTTCGGAGCCTGCGGATGCCGGGTGCGTAGCCTGGCGGAACGAGGAGGCACTTTGTGCGTTCTCTGGCCTGCCCTGCTGCCCAGTGCCGGGCACGAGGGCCGACACACGGGGACGCGTGGGCACAAGGAGAGCGGCTCCGGCCCCGCGGGGACGAGCGAGGACACTGGGGCCGCGCTGCTCGCGGACAGCCTTGCTGCACCAGCAAGACACCCCGTGCACGCATCGCCCTACGAGCACCCTGTAACCCACRCCACGCACAGGGCCTCCTTCGCCCATAGAAGTCCTAGGGTTCACCSCTGTCTTACACAGGAGAGTCCCTTGGGCTGAGGACACGTCACCATCGCCCAGCTGGCTGCTCGCGAGCCGCRCGCCCGGGCGCCGTCTGAGAAACGGAGCGCACTGGAAAAAAGGGATTGTCAGAAAAACGGAAAATTAGAAATACTACAAAAGCAACGTTACTGAGTGGGAACCGGACTGATCTGCTTCCACCTTGCTGGCTCACACGGTGGTTTCTATAGTCTCGATCACTTCCATTTCGCACTGCGAGGGGGACAGGAGCGGGCACTCATCGGGCTCCCAGCTGCTGTCAGGGCTGTAGTCTTCTTCGGAACTCAGCTCCGCGCCCCCCTCCGTGTCCTCATCGCACGACTCCACGTAGTGAACGCCCACGGCGTTGATGCCGGAGTCCTCGGAGCTGGAGGGGGACGAGCAGTGCTCCGGCTTTGGCGTATTGCTCTCGTGTGTGATTAAGGCATCGCGGGCGGGCGCCTCCTCGGGCCGGCCCTTGTGCGGCGCCGGCGGGGGCTGCCGCTGCACGTAGCACATCTTGCCGTTGATGCATTTCACCCGGTAGTTGTCGATGAAGAGGTCGGCGATGGTGCAGAACTGCGGCGAGGGCGGCGGCAGCGGCGGCTGGAAGACGGGCGCGAACTTGAGGAAGTGCTCGGTGAGGGAGACGGAGATCTGGATGGTGTTGGCAGATTCCCGCGGGCGGACGGGTATTTCGGTGCTCGGGAGCTGCTCCACGGGCGTCATGGGCTGGTAGACATACTTGCCTGCGGGGAGAACAGAAGAGCAGCGTTCACAGACTGAGATTTGGAGCAAGAAGATGCCCCAACACACGATGTTCGCTCTGAGTGGTTAACACCACCTAGTAGAGCCTTCGGGTCAGCAGCCACTTTGTTTTTAGTGGTCTGAAAACATGCGAAAAAGTGGGTTTTTTTCCCCTTTTCCTCCCTGAATGTCGACCAGTTCTACCCATTCTGTATTGCTAAAATGACTTAAGTTATTGTATGCAGGGATGCTTGCTGCAATGCAAAATGCTTCCATGGTCTTTTTTTTCTAGTCACTGAATAGGGTTTTGTTCTGTATTATAAACGAGGGGCTTCAGACGTGTTTGCAAGTGGAATTTTAAGGCGAAAAATAAGGGAATTCCCAAGGCATAGAAATGCCTTTGACGTTTTGATTATGTGGCTAAGTAATAAGAAAATAGGATTATGTTGGCTATAGAGAGAACACAGAGTGCAAATCGAACAGCACAACTGCGAGTCTGCGCTAAAAAAAGGGAAGAAAGAGCAGAAAATCAGTACTTTGTTAGGAAAAACCAAGCAACCTGAGGCTATACCAAAGACTCTAAAATGCCACGTTTTCCTTGCATGAAGTCTGAAAGATTCACGTCCCCCTGGGGGTTCATAAACTATGAAAACACAGATTTCCAGAAGACCTGCAAGTAGCGGRGCCCTCGGAAGAGTTGTGATGCCGGAGCTGTAACTGCTACAAATGCCGCTCTGTGAAGAGAAGGGATCAGAGCAACGGAGGGATGTTTTGAGAGGGGATCGGAGCATCGGAGGGGCGTTTTGACGCTTGCAGCTCTCCGGGTGAAGCGCAGGAAGCCACCCGAGAACCGAGGGCCTGCGTGACTCGGGCTCCGCTGCCCTGAGGAGACGCAGCGACCACGTCTCATTGCACTCGGAGGTCGGTGAATTGGCGGCTCCTTAGGGAAGCCCGGGTAGCGCTCGCCTGCTGAAAGCCAGGATGTGGATCAGGGCAGGGAGACAGGGGCTTTCTTCTCCCTCAGGAAGGTCTCTCTCCTCCCGCTCGGCCTCMTTTTCATAGGAAACCCCCCCGCCTTCGCCCACAAGCCCTTTCCAGATGGTGACTGCTGATTGCGGCACCTTCTTCAACAAAACCCACCCCACAGGACCGCGTTGTTTTCCACTTAAGGTAACTGCCACGTGTGCTGGCCAAGGGACCATGGAGAGGAAACACACGRGATTTAAGCCAAGGGAGCTTCCAGCACAGGCAGGGAAGAAAAATCACTGACAAACCTTCAAGTGGCGGAAATAGATGTGTTTCATGAGCTCCCTGAGCMTCTGACAGCAGCAGGAATCCGCTTTCCCTCACAAACCGGAGCTCAGCAAATGCAGCAGCTGAAGCTTCAGGCCGGGGTTTGCAGTCTCGGGTTGAGGAAACCCGGCTGCTTGCGGGCAGGCACGGCCTTGCTTCAAGCTTCGGCTCTGCCTGAAGCCCCCTTCTCTCCACAGCTGCTGAAAAGAACGGCTCAAAATGCCCCCATGGAGGGCAGGGTCCAAGCAGAGGCCGGGGAGACACAGCTCGGCCGACGTGTGAGCTCAGCCCGTGTGGCAGCTCTGCCCCGGGTTTCAAAGCTGCCACCCTGGCGCTAATTCCAGGGTGGAAGGAAACAGCAACTATGTTAACAGTGGCTTTGGAGCGGCCGCCGACGTTCACTCACGTTCCGAGGACAAGCGAGGCCGGGACGAGGTGGGAATTGCCCGGCAGAAAGGCACCAGATCAGGAGCTCCGTAACGTTTGCAGCGCCCTGCTCTACGTACGGGGTGCAAGGGCACCACGAGTATCACGCGAAAAGCAAACGCAGAAGGGGACAATAAAARCCAGTCAGTTGGCGAGGGCCGCGGCCGATGGTGGATCCCGGTGGTGGAGCCGGCTCCGCAGAGCGGCCCCTTCCCTGGCTTGCTCGCCACTTCTGCCTAGGTGGAYGGCAGCAATTTGACGATGGAAAAATACCGCGAATGCTGAACGCAGCRGGGGGCTGGCTGAAAATCAGGCTCAGGTTGCTGCATTCGCAGACGTTGGGGGAGATSATAAACACGGGAAGAGTTGCTATAGAGAAGCTTCACAGTTTCAGCTTCGCCGTCCTGCCAACGCTGCAAAGGGCTAAGAAGTGGCAGCGAGTTACGGTTTGTCTCCTTGGTGTTTAATGGGAAATGTGTGAAAGGAGGCCCTGCCAAAATTGTTTCGTGGTAAGTCTGCACGACAGCCATATGTTGACAGACGATGTGATTAAACGCAAGACAACTGAGAGCTCTAGCAGGAGGTGTGTTGGACGCGCCTCACCGGTGGGCCCAGCCGAAGCCCGTGCCAGGACCCGCGCCGGCTGCTGCTGCTGCACACGCAAAGCTTTGCTCCCCCAACAAAATGCGTTTGTGCTCAGCTAAAACCAGGTTTCCATTTCTTGGTTATTCAGTTCACTCTCCTGATAGTCAAAGAATGAGACTTATTGTGAATTACCGCATGCGAGTCCCTATATAACCGCAAAGCAGCCCCTCAAAGCGAGGGCAAGGAGGTGAGCTGACAGGCAGTGCTCTTCTCCCTGCCTCCCTCTTCACAGAAATACCATTTTCTTGCCCAAAAAGATGTACAGTGCTCACCGAAGCCTTGGCTCTGCTCCTCTGGGGCTACCTGCCAGCAGAGCCACGCAACTCGCAAAATACTTTATCCCCCACAGTACACACAGTCGCAAASAGATCGATATATATGTGCATATATATGGTCTGTTTGCGGCTACGATTACCAGAACTAGGTGGCTGATTGTCTGGAAGCTGAATTAAAGCGTCTCCTACGGCACCCAGAAGCCACGTAAGTGGAAGCGGAGGAGGAAGCGGCGAGGCCGCCACGTCCCTCTGAACATTCCTAATGGAGCAGCCTGCRTGCGTCCTCACCGGAGAGACGCAGCAGCAATTTCCGGGGCTAATACAAAATAACTTAACCATGAAATAAGCAGAGGTGCTGCTTAAACGTTTTATTCTCCGCTTCCCCTCGTGCCAGCGTTCGAGGTTCCCTCTGGCATTCATTAGCGTGCTCAGCATATTGAAATCAAAAGAAATCCATCCTCGGGCTGCCAGGTTTCTCGCGACAAACCCTCCCCTCTCACCCTCTCACCACGCTCCCGTGCCAGGACAGAGGCTTTCCACGGCAAAACCGGCTGCTGCGACCTACAGGCGTTGAAAGCAACGGAGCTTCGTGTCGCAACCCGCGGGACCGGGGCTGCGGCTCTGCACAGTTCCCGGCAGCTTTGCGGGAKGGAGGGCAGCGCAGCGCGGCCGTGTGCTCCTTGCGGGGCTCCGCGGCTCAGCTCGCCTCCTCTTCCCCAGCACTGTTTGCACTACGCGTCACCGTGGCGTCGCTTGCCAAGGTCCTCAACAGGCRAAGAGCAAGAATAGGCTCCAAAGCCCAGCATAAACCCAGGCGCGCGCAAAGCAGCAGCTCGCGCGGGAGGGAAGGCAGTCCCAGCCTAAGGAACAGCATGGAGCACCCTGCCGAGCCTCCAGAGAGCGAAGGCAGTGCGAGCAGCGCCCCGACCTCCTGCCCACGGGCCAGCTTGAGCTGAGACTTGGCTTCAGCACGAGGCGGGTTAAACCTGAGGCCTTCAATGTTAACCCAAGGAGAGCTCGCACCACGGGGGCTCTCCCAAACCCGTGTATGCGGTAAAACCTTGGTGACTTGTCTCTCAAACAACACCTTGCTCAGGGCAAATAATGGAGAACTGGCAAAGGGTCTACGAAAGGGCCTTGTTTTGTGTCCCAGTGCTGGGAGAGCAGAGACCCGGCAGCCCACRGACAATGTGCGAACCGTCAGACACCTCGGTGGGTCCTAAGAGCCCGCGGGGGCTGTGGGTGGCACAGCCTGAATGGGGACGATGCCTGTGGGCGCCGCGCGCTGCAGCGGCGGCCGGAACGATGCTCCGCTCCTTCCTCCTTTCCTCCTGCAGTTAGATGCTAGCTTGGAGCAACAGAAAGAAACACTTGCACCGAGCCCTGCAGTGGCTCCAAATTACGCTTTGCTTGGAGCATGGTAACAGCTTTGGCACAGGGATGAGGACAAACCGTAGGAGAAACCAGGAGATTTATGGAAGTCACGTGTAAAACAAAACAAAAAGAGAAACCAAATAACAGTCTCCTRCTAACCCCGCTTCCCTTTTTTTGCATCATATAGAGCAGCCAGGACGTCTCCTCCAGCAAAACACCCCGGGACGTGCAGGGAACGGGAGCCACGGAGCCACTGGGGAAAAGAGGAGGATCTCGTGGCCCTGTGAGGCACTGCCAGCTTTATGGCGCGGGACTGGAAGATGTTTGGTGGAGCTCAACGGCACCATCGCTGCCTACTGAAACACCTGCCAGCTTTGAGGATCCTCATATATAGAGGTAGGGGACACCTTAACCCAAGTGGTATCTTAGTGGTATCTTCGCTTCTTCCAAACAAAAAGCAACCCAGAGATTGTTCAGACATGTTTCTAGTGCAGAGAGCAGAACCAGAGCAGGTCAAATGTGCTCCAAGGAGAGGCCAAACACTGCAGGAGAGCTGGGGTCGCTCCAGCTTCACCATAACGGAGGGCAAAGTCACACAACAGCACCTGGGTACACGGAGAAGCCTCCGCCGCCTTCAGAGGTGGCTTGGTACAAACAGCAAAATAAATGGCCCGTTTTCACAGAAGCACCAAGTCAGAGCACCCACAAACCTGTCCTGCTCATTCAAGCTCCGGGGAGAACTGCCCCTCCTCCTGCAACTTCACGGGGATTTGGTCCCGCTGCCAGCTCCTTTCCCACGTGAAGCAGAGCTGTTCCCTGCGGCTGCTGTACAGTGACGGAGGCAGCTGGGACAGCCCGTGACTTGACAAGCCAGGAGCTTTGCACAGGGAACCAAGAAAGATGGGAGAGGTAAGAAAGTTTTTCTTCATCATAATTTGTAGTTYAATGCTCTTCTATCCCGAGCTGCTTTAAACACAGAAAGGATGATGCCTTTGCCTGCGGGAGCTGCCTCGCCTCTCCCGGCACTCCACGCACCTCCACGTACAGCAGGCAGCTATTAAATGCAAACAAACCCCAGGTCTTCCCGCTATCAGCCCCGCTCTTTCCGTTCTTACACTGGAAAAAAAAAAAAAAAAAAGAAAGCATCCCTAGAGGGCCTAGAAGTGCTTCATGCAGCCGTAAACTCCCTCAGAGCAACCGGATTTGTTTGGTAACCACTGAAAGGCAGCGCGAGATTGACATCCCGAACGGCACTTATGGAAAGGAGCCGCTTCTGTCCCCTCCGCGGGCGTCACGGAGCGCGCCCGGGGCCGGGGCCGGGGCCGGGGCCGGCTCCTGCACCGTCCCTGTGCGAAGCGGCCTCCGAAGGGGACAGCCGCTGCTCCCCGCATGCTCTGCCCAAGGCTTTCAGCCTCCAGCCTCTGCTGGGCATTTTTTAAAATCATTAAGCAAAACAGCAAGAAATGGCTTTGCGTTCAGTATTGGTTTTACAAAGCCAGCCCCTGCAACCTCTGCTCAAGGTTCAGCGTCCCATCGTATTCACCCAGAGCGGCAGGGTCCTGACACGGGTGCAGCAACGGGGAAGGGTGACCACGGAGCAGCGTCCAAAGCTGCCTACGGGGAACAGAGTCACGTCCCAGCATGGAGCACGGAACAGAGCAGTCACAACCCTGGGGCGGATGCGTTGCCCCCATGAGCCCCTCCACGGGACGTGAGTCATCCTGGGCACTGCTGCGYGAGGAGAAGAGCCTGGTCACCCGCAGCGCCGGCCGCGACCTCGCTCGGTAGCGACACCCTCCACCACATGTCCTCTTGGCTCTGCAGGGGCTCCACTACACGCAGCGCTGCTCTCCTCTGGAGGACCCGCAAAACCCACCTGGATGCCACCCCGTGCTCCGGGTGTCCCTGCTGGAGCAGGGGGTTGGACCAGATGAGCTCCAGAGGGCCCTTCCAACCTCAACCATSCTGTGATTCTGTTCTTCTCTCGTTCGTGGTTCTGTTAGAAGCCTCTACTGCAAAAACACCGTTGTGGAGAATTTAAAGCAGAAAGGAGGACCCAGGAAGCCCCTCGCTGGGCACGGCAAGGAAAAGGCTTCCAGGTACAAGCACAACCAAACAGCCGTCGAGGGAAGAGGCAGGTGGGCTCGCGAGCTCCGGTGGAAAAGGGAACATAAATGTGTGGCTCTTGTTAAAACTGCTTTGCAATATTGGTAATATGTAAGTTCCAACTGTTAAGTTGTCTAAATTAAGGTATGATAAAAAAAACAGACCTAGTTGCCAAGCAATCATATTTTACTTTYCTGGTAGGTTTCTGTCTTCCATCTATATGAATACACTGAACTATTGACCAAAATATCATTAAATTGCACCAATYGCACTTCCTGAATTCTGTGATGTGTCGCTACGCAAAGATGATTCCTTAAGATGAGAACCAAAGTTCAGTGCAAAACATACCTGGCTCTTGAAGGCCCTGGGATAAAAGCGACAACGCAGAAAAACAGGGTCACTTGATGCGTATGCACATACGTATGGCCACGTACTACCTGGAGACCAATCTACTGGGCAGCTTCTTAGTTTAATCCAAGCTCGTGCTGCTCGTGCTGAACGCGGAGGAGTTTCTCCCGGACTTTGGGAGAAAGACACAGAGTGATTCCCCTTCACACTGTGCTTGAAGATTCAGCCCTACAGAACGTGCTCACAAGTGCAATCCCAAGCTTTCCCTTTGGTGTTTGGATTCTAAACAGCAATCCTTGTTACAGCAAAGATTCCCTAACGAACATCCGCGGGTTCCCGCCAAGGCTCCGAGCTCCCCGCCCAGTTAGGCGAAGTCCGTGTRTTTGGGTTCCCTTTCAAGCAGCACAGGATTAAGTCCGTTCTTGCCGTGATTTGGGGATTAGAGCTAAAACCAGAGCAACAAAACCCCGTCCAGGTCTGCAATGGAGTATCCGTAACAAAAACAGCAGATGATCATTTGCCCTTAGTGCTATGCTTCAGAATACAGTAAGGCGACACTCTCAGTTCCCTCGCGTTCAGCTTAGCAAAACGAAGTGAATGCCAGAGGCCTTCAAAACACAAAAGAAGAGCTCCTGTGCAGCCAGAGGCAGCCAGTCCTCCTTAAATGTGTTCCCATATTACAGGCTGGAAAATCTACCTTTCTGCGAGCCTTGCCCAGTGTTCAGCGTTAATGCCCTGCACAAACCTTCCTTGCAGACACATGGGCTTAAACTGGATGGCCGTCCAAATCCTCTTCAGTGCAAGCGCCAAAGAAAAATACCTGTTTATCCACCCTGGGCTTATTTGGGATCCCGCAGACGGTGGCTACAACTTTTTGTAATGTGGAGGGCATGGCAGTAGCCGCCTCGCAGGCAGACGCTCCTGTGGCASAGGCAACGAATGGTTTTGTCTAAAGATGTTATGAGAACGTCAGTGTCTGAAACGGAGAGGAACACGAAGAGCAGCTCTTTGCTCCACACACACCCGGCTTTCTGTAGTGAGCTCAGGAAGTAAAAGTAGAAACCACACGCAGGGTCCAGCTCCCAGAGCTGACACGCACCCGAGGAGAGACCCGTTCTGGCACAAGCAGGATACCACCACGCTACRACCATGCCGCTGTCCACGGTTTCCCCTTACTCTGGAAGAAGGTGATCTGAGCAATGCACAGCTCCCAGCCTGCATCCCAGTCCCACCAGGCCATGGACTAATGGGGAACTGCCCRGGCAGGAGGAGCAGGGATACGCAGGGATACGCTGGAATCCCCCGCACGTTTTGCACTGCACTGGGGCTCCTCGCGCACTGAGCCAGGCTTTGCGGCACGGGCAGAGCCCTTGAGGCTCCTGGAGCCATTTGGATGCGCTGAGGAGTCTCTGCCCTCGCCGTCGTTGCCATTTCATGGGCAGAAAGGCGGCGGAGGCAGAGCACGAGCGGCGAGCGCTGCTCGCAGGCCAGCGGCGACGGCCACGGGGAATTCGCTCCGGCTTCTCCTCCTCAGTTCTTACTTCCCCATCCGAGCGCCTCGGCGCGGCTAAATTGCTTCTGTGACGGAAGGAAGCAGAGGTGAGGCTGAACGCACGTGAGGCGCCAGGCCCAGGGGCTGTCCTTGCGCAGCGCCGTGGYGGGGCTGACCTTCTCCAGGACCTTGGACAAGGACGCACACGAATCCTTCCAAGACCTTTCCCATTGCCACGGAGCTGCCCGCGCCCCAGCTCAGCTCCTGGGAGTCACGAACAGCCCTTCCAAGGACGCTACCAGGATGCTGCCCTCAGAACTACAGCACCGCATTTACCAAGGATTACTTAAGCCCTGTTTAATTACAGCCCTGAGCCCTATATGATTTTTCCATTRTAGGCCTCGCTCTTACCCCTTTTAAGTCCAATTCCATCATTCTGCAAGAGCCGGAGACAGGGAGACGTGCAGCTCGGAAATCTGTATCAGGCAGCAGCGAGGCGAGACGAGAGCAGTCGCCCGGCGCTTCCAAGAGATGAGACAACGAAACGAGGCCCAGTGTGGCCTCCTTTCATCTAAACGTACAGTTTCACGAGGCAAACGCGCCTCAAAGCAGCCTCCGAGGCCTTCCACGAAGGCCAGGCCGTGCCTTCCCAAGCAGCCCATCCCCGTGCTTCGCTTCTCGCGCTGGCGGAAGTTTTGTAATGCCCAGACCCAGCGTGTCCTCGCCGGGCCGCGTGGGTCTCCTCCAAGCCCGTGCCGGGAAGGAGCAGGACGCAGCTGTCTCTTCCAGGCCTCCTTCCCATTCCACCGCGGCCACCTGGTCCCCTTGCAGCCCCAGCACCCCGTCGCTTTGGGCGCCTCCCCGTACACGGTATTTTGTGAGTTTCTGATCCCCCGGGACCTCCTACGGAGCCTCCTCTCCAATGCAACGCTCGGCACTAACCCACCATGCTGCTTTCCTCCTTACCCAGCGCAGCGGGCTAACTGCACCRCACGCCTTGCGGTGCCCCTCTCGCTGCACCCCGAGCGAAGGCCGGGGCTTCGCTTTYGGATTCGCCACCACCAACGGCCTCCTGCCGATGACGCATGTTCAGCCCATGATCCATGTTAATCCCTAGATCCTGTTGCACGGTGCGGCCGCTCCGTGTGTTCCCAGCTCCGCGTCGGCCTTCCCAGCGCCGACGGCGGGAACCTCCAGCCCGCGGCACCGCTTTGAGCGCCCGTCCTGCCCGCCGCGGCGCTCACACACCCAGAGAGCTCGAGGCCAAGAACTGCRACCAGAGACGCTTGGGGACAGAAGGGTCCCCGAGGGCGCAAGCCAGGGGTAGGACGCCCCTGGGTGGGCACCGCGCTCCCCTCACAACAGCATCCACCACAGCCGCTCCCGGCGGTGCCCGGCAGCCTCCGCACGGTGCCCACAGCCCTGGCGGCGCCCGCGGCACTCAGGGCGGCCGGCGCCGCTGGCCGCGTGCACAGGACCCCGCGTGGGAAGGCAGGTCCCGAAACCCCCGTGCCGTGGCGGTCGGGGCTGCTGTGCGGACGCAAGGCGGCTGTTCCGGGAGGCCCTCGTGCCCGCCCGGCAGAACCTGCAGGAACTGGGGGGAACCCAGGGAAACCCGTGCGCGGTGGGGACCAGGAGGCGGGGACAGGCCGGGAGCCCAAGCGGCCCCGGGGCCCGGGAGCCAAGGGGCACCCCGCGGTCCCCCGAGCTTCCCGCACGGGGCCGGGGCCGGGGCCGGCCGCCCCG